>NC_140491.1:11177500-11500000 GCF_964271855.1 Acomys minous
CAGAAGCTGTACTCTTACAAGTGTATTTCTTCTTTAATGAGGAAAACTGATTATAAAGTATAAACCATGTACACTTGTATTTTTGTAATTTAACTGAAAAGTTTTACCTATTAGTCTTTCTATTATCAAATTATGTTTCAACTCATAAGTAATAAAAGTAACCACCCAACTCAAACCTACTTCATTCTACTCTGATGTGGTATTCAGGTTTACTCACGATCCCTTGTGCTGATACAGGTCACTGGCTTAAATTTCACACTGAAAATAAAACTTGTCACCATGAATGTAAAAAAAAATTTTTTCTCAAAGAATTATCATTTTTGCCGGGCGTGGTGGCACACACCTTTAATCCTAGCACTCGAGAGGCAGAGTCAGATGGATCGCTATTAGTTTGAGGCCAGCCTGATCTACAAATCGAGTGCAGGACAGCCAAGACTACACAAAGAGACCTTGTCTTGGAAAAAAAAAAGAATTATCATTTTCCCATGCAGAGATTAATCTCAGTTGTAAATCACACAGTTCAGGTGGTTTGATTGGTGATGATTTTCTTGAACACTTTATATTTTTCTTTTATCTACTTAGATATCAATTTTTCTTTCCACTAGTTCCTGGTGTTTATGAGAGATACACAAAACCATTTTAAGATCCATGAGATGTGCTTGTGACTCTGGACTTTTAATAGGTAAATGTGAAAAGATGACAGCCGAACCTTAAGCTGCAGGGTTCATCTTAGCCTGTGATTCCTGCTTGCACACCATGGGGAGAATTGTTAATCTCATTCAGAAACATTCCTAGAGACTGATGAAGAAAATGATTCCTATGCATGTTATCATACAGAAACTGTTTGTTTCTCCGCATTCAGTTTCTGTTTGGTTATTAATTTTTTGTTCCATATTCTTTATATCTTTAGACTTGTTAAATCCTCAATATTAGCTACTCTAATTCGAAATGAGCCCTGTGCATGTCACATATTTTTACTGTGTTATTGATTGACTAGTACACATTTCTACATTTTTGTTATTACGAAAGTACAACTAAAATAATGCATTAATCCAGTCAACAGTGGTAAGGACAATCACTACACAACTATATAGTAGTGTACACCCAGCTGTTATGTACATAGAGATGAATGAAGTTGGAGGTCTAATAGTCATTTTAAGATAAACTTAGACATTCCGGAAACACTTGGAGTTGTACTCATTTTTATTATTTTTTCTGCACATTTGCTCTCAGCATTTAATCTCTGCACCCCTGTTCTTCAAAAATTGATCATGTAGGTCTGATTTACAGAGACAGACTTTATATAATGATTGACAAAATTGTGTATGAATGTTCCTTCCCCTTTAGATGGTAAATGCGATGACTGGTATTTTTGTTGTTCTAATCTCTCTATAAAATTGGATCCAATTCACCTACCGTAGGGGTGGATATACCATCACCTTCTTCTATTCCGCTGCCTATCCACCTTGCTCTCCTATAAATTCATGTTCATAGGTCTACCTTTCTCAATGAAATGCAGGAAAATCCAGTTTCCAATAGAGCTGTGATTGAAAGTCCTCTCAATTTTCATATCATCTGCCACATGAACAGCATATGATTTGACATTTTATGCTCAGGTAGTGCTATTATTAATGCAGTTCCTGCTCTGTACTATGCTTTATGTCTGCCTTTATTCTGTCCTGTCATCCAGGGATGTCTTATTCCTCTGTTTGGTACTATTATCAAGGTGACCTTTTCACACTGAATTCCTCATCCTTTAAAAGTCTCCTTTTCAATACTTAAACTTAAGGCTGACACCACTTATTCTTAGGCAGTTTTCTAGAATGTCTCCATGGTGACTAGGTGCAGCAGTGAGAAAACTGTAGAAAGCTCCATGTTGCTTGCTGAAAGACCTAGAGTGAAGTGTTTAAGAGAATCAGATTGTAAGTCATAATGTTGATGATCTAGCTCAGCCACTTATTAGCAATCTGGAATAGAGACTTGTTTTTATAGCACACTGATATCATTTTTATATGTACGCTTTGATAAGTTTATCTAGTAGAGTTGGTTTATGGATGAAGTTAAATAATAAATGTAGCTTTGTAACTTGATTTGAAAAATGAAAAACACAATTTATAGAGTGTCATAGATAAAGTATATGTAAAAGTAAATAGCATAGTTATCTAGATATAGTGATATTTTAATTGAGGGATTGAAAAGGGATTTTTTAAATTTTAATCATGTGAAAGCATAAAGTGTGAGTGAAAAAAAATTGGAAAAAATTTTCTCAAATACAAAATTGGCAGTTTAGTTTAAAAGTAAAAGTGTGAGTTTGCAATATATATGAAAGCTCTAGGGGTTGGAGAGATAGCTCAGCACCTAAAAACTCTGTCTGCTCTTCCAGAGGTCCTGAGTTCAATTCTCAGCAACCATATGGTTGCTCACAACCATCTTCAATGTGATCTGATGCCCTCTTATGGCAGCAGGTGTACATGCAGATGGAGCGCACATACATACATATAAATAAATATGTTTTTTTTAAAGAAAGCTTTAAGAGAGAAAATTAGAAGCTAAAATCACATATATATGTCTGTTCATCATAAAATGTCAAAGGTCTAAGTCTTATAATAATGCATTGGAGAGAAAAGAATAAATCAGGCAATAGCTCATGGAACTAGCAGGCATAATGTTTATCATCAAATATTTCCTTTCATCCTACCCTCTATCAGGGGCAGTTTGGTTGCATCCAAAATCAAAGTAGATATGCAGAAGCTGCTTGTGCTAAAAAATGCATCAGCCTTTTTTATTTGAGTTTACCACTCACTAAGTGAAAGCAAAGTGAGTGCTCGATGACGTATCTTTCATTTAACATAGTATAACTTTGCTTTGATAGAAGGCACAGACATTGGCTGGTTTTTTTTTTTAACCTGTAGTTACCCTGGATTCCTGAATGAATGAAACCTCATAAGAGAGAACTCATACCACTAATAATAATTATCCTTGTTAGTGGGATCATACTCTGAAGAAGTGAACATTTTATAGGTTCCAGATTGACCCTCTGAAGGTCTAACAGCCATAAAACTTTCTTCCGACATTGGCAGATCTAGGACACAGACAGCAGTGATGAGGACACAGGCTGAGAAGCAGTGCCTAATTATAGGTGTTGCCTACCAAGGGTCCCAATTCTTCCTATACTAAATCAAAGCTCATATAAACATGGAGCATGACTAGTCTCCTCCCAGATGTAGTCACATTGAAAGAATGTTTCTCTCCAATCATCATCCTCAATTTTCACTGACAGATTGGAATGGTGAATGAAAGTAGATTGATTGCACTCTTGGACTACTTACTGACTTGTGCCTTCTAGATTTCATTTATAAACTGGTTGTGTTTTTTTTTTTCTTTGAAATTCAACGGATGAAAGCAGAAAAACATCTGACTTCTCTGTTTCTTATTTTCCAACATTAGCGCTAAAGGTAACCATTCCAGACATTTAAAAAAGTTTACAGTCATGTTGAACATGTCCACAGATGCTGGAGTTTGTTCAAAGTGTAGAGTAATGTTTTGCTTTTGAAATAAGTAAGATACAACTTTTTTGCTTCTCACATTCACTTTCTTTTCACTAGATTTAAAACCTAGATAGTCTAATCACCATTCTATTGCTTCAAGTACCCAAATTATCTACTACCAAAGAAAAGTTAATTTGGAGTCTACCAACTGAAGAGAAAAATAAGAACCTTGCCCTTTCTCCTTCCAAATATATTTTAGTTTCTTTTAAGGTTAATTATTAAAAGCATTCTGATGTAAAGATGCATGTTTAGAATGCAGGGAGGAATCATGCTGGTTTGGGAAAAATCTCCTTCAAGATCTGTAACTTCAGTAAACTGCATAGTGCTGGGGATGATTTTCTTCCTTTGAGTTGGCCTTCATTCTAATTATGGAGATCTTGGTTAACGATATATGAGTGCCACTATTGCATATATGCTGGTTAAATGTGGAGGTACTGCTTTCTTCCATCACTAGAAAGCTAAATATTTATTCTTGTAACTATATAAAAGTATAGATCTCACTTCTCAACAAAGACCCTTATCTTTTCAAGAGAACCAGAAAAGTGGAGCAGAAACCCAAAAGTGATTAAAATGCAAAGAACAACTGATTTTTGTACCAAGCACTAACTTGTTCAACTACAACAGAACTCATGCATCCAAGAATCCGGAAACACTGTTGAAGAGTATGACATACAGACTGTAAGAGATATAGTATCAGTGAGATTGCGTCTTCTAGAGATGTCCGAGATACTACACCCATTGGAGTCAACACCATGACTACCTAAACAAGGCTTCTACAAAAATAACACTAAGAGATATACTAGAAATTTCATGGGGCCACTATGACAATTAAAATAACTACATGCCACTAAACAATGGTGCAAGTGGAAAAAATAGATTTCACAAGGGAAGAACACTCTCTACTCTTAGTTACACAATATTAAGTGGTCAGCAATGAATACACACACACACACACACACACACACACAGATATAGAGCTATAAGACTACATGATGGGTTGGAGTGGGAAAAGTGAAAGAAAAAAGTATGTGATATATATTAATTTCCAAAAGTAAAAATAAAGAAAAAATGATGGTGAATTTTTTTCTTTGGTGATGATATGGACAATAGGGAAAGTACCAGAATACCTACTATAAAATGCTGATTGACAAAAGTAAGTTGTTTAAAACTGAGTTTTATCACCATTCAGTATGATTACAGGTTATGGGACCTGGGTCTTGAAGGTTCAGGCACCACTCCGTACTATCTCGCAAACCTATCAGGACACGTCAATTTCTCTGCTGATCCTAAAGTCTGTTTTCGGTTGAAAACAATGAACCATCTCAGTCTTCACTCGAGCATCACTAAATTTATAGTGACAGCACACAAAACCAGTAAAGAAAAAAAAAAAAAAGAAAAGAAGCATCATGAGTATTTTGGAAACCGGATTGGGAGGCGTATGATTGTAACCTGGACAGGTGAGGTGAAGGTGCTAGAAGACAGCTGGGCCGGGGGGTCTCAGACGAAGGACCAGGGCAGGATGTAATATAATCCATGATGTCAGAGAGTGCACGAGAAGCAAAGCACCCCAGGCTGGTGCTAGGCAGAAGGCAGATGGGGAACTGCCTGACTCGCATCTCTGGAAGAAAAACTGCATATGAGCAAGCTTCCTTCTGAGAGAAGAAGGTATCTCTCCCTGGGGTCTGACACAAAGTAGACAATTCATTTTCTCACCAGGTGACCTCCAGCTGCAGGCTCCCAAGGCCTTGAATAGTTGTGCCCAGAAATGATCTGTCAGCAACCCAGGTGTTCACAATGTTTCCAGCTCAGTGTGCAAAACACCAGCTGGTCATTATTTTCTGTAGGTGCGCCTCTTCTCCTTAAAAAAGCCAATAACATTTGATTCCTAGGGTTTCAGATATTCCTTGGAAAACAGATCCTGTTGCTTCAGGATGACATATTGGGGACTTAAACTATGAAACCGTGTTCAGGCGATGAGAAGAGGGGATAGGTAGGGATAAAGTTCTGAGTTTGTAGGGCTATGGACAGTTTTTTGTCTTTGAGTCATTCATCATATACTTAAGGCAAGTATTTCTCAGTAAATATTAACTGTAATAGTAAGTGCATTGATGGATAACTGAATCTAATTTATGCAAGCCAAAAATTCAGGTAATTAAAATAAGTGTCATTTAATACAAATACAAACTTTGACTTAGAAGAAAGATAATAAAACATGTTTAAAGGTTTCCTGAAACTAAATCTGAACCATTCTTTAATTGTACAAGATATACTTTACAGATAGCTATAAAGTTATATATGCAAATATAAAAACAAGTTAGGAGAAAGGTAACACTCAACATTAAATTACTGGAGCAGAAATGAATTGACTACATCAAATAACTGAAATGAGCTGCTGTTTTATTGGAGTGCCTCGAAAAGCCATTAGGCTATTTAAAGACATTTCATTTCTTTAAGTGTACAAAGAAGGATGGATACATGGTGGAAAATCTAGGCAAAGCTATTGCAACCATTTTCAAATGCCACTTTTATTCCTAAATAGATCAGTGTCTGAATAACAGATTATGTCCAGAGAACATAAAGACATCTATTATATCCTCTTAGCCAATACGACTAAGGACATATCTCAGAATAGAAAGAAAATTATTGTAAAAATTTTGAAAACCCTTTAAAATGAAAGAGTTATTGCCATCAAAATTTGTCTGTGTACTTTACTATGACACATTTTATTGGTTGAACACTCATTATTTTTATCCTGAAAGGAATGGTAAAGCAAGCACTCCATAGTAAAGAAGAGTCATAAAGAATTACTTCCCTTCAGTTTAAGAAGTTACAACCAGGAAACACTCTACAACCAGATGTGTTGACTTGAGGGGAAACAAAGGAGCACTTGATTTAGCTTTCCACCTTAAAAGTTCTCAAAAAAAAAAAAAAGATGAACATTAGGTCAGACACCAAGGGCATCTATTGCTCCTTTGTATCCAGTTCACCATGCACGTGTTCCACCTCTGCAAATAAACTATGACTTCAGGCATGACAATTTAGGTGAGATGAGATGGGTAGGAGATAATGAGCCTTTCTAAGTTAAATCTGCACGTACAAATGACTGGAGTATAAAAAAACTGAAATTCATCTTCCAGAACGTATTTGATTATGTCTTCATCCGAGATCGTGAACATGTAACTAATGTAGTAGGGAATCAATAAAGGAACTTAATTCTTTTGGTAGAAGAAACCACAAAGTCTAATGGAAACCAGAGCAAGTCCAGTGTAGAACACTAAACGAAGCTGTGAAGGTGTGAGTCATTAGTCAGTGACTGGAATTTGTTAATGGCCAACACCAAGATGCTGGATGTAGGTGACTGAGAACACCAATATGGAAATGTGGTGATAATGCACCTTTGTATAATACGGGGAAACTCAGACTGTAGTTGCCAATTATGTCAGGATTGAGTAGGAACCCATATTGGACTCATTGAGAAGAAAGTATTTCATCAGCTTTTAATGAAAGGGAAAGGCAGGCCCAGTTCCATTTGTGATTTGTCTCATTCATTAATAGTGTCAAAACTTATCATATCTACCTGTGCAATGAAGGGTAGCTATACTTTCAACATTTTGCAATGCTTTAAACTTAGACTACAAAAGAAAAATGGACATTCCAGTTAACACAACAAAATAATCTGAATAGTTCACTGAAAATGATTTTTCTCCTCTTTCAGCTGTGATGTAGTCACTAATGATTTCCTTGCATTGAGTCAGACACTGCTGACATGTAGGACACTGACCTTTAAGAACCCTTCTAACTCTGAAATTTTATAATTCACTAGCACTCTGAATGAATGACCCTCTGCTCTTCACATGTCCTGGTCAGAATATGCTTTCTCTCTGCCAAACTGAAGGCTGAAATGATAATCATATGGGCAGGCACAGCCAAGGTGTCCCCAGAGAATCTGGCCAGCACAGGAACAGCTGCCCTCCTGACTGTATAAAGAAGCTTAAATGGTTCTGCTTAGATCATTTTATTTTATTTTATTTATGTTGTTAGTGCTCAGGTGCCTCATCAGCTGAAGGGTGTGTGGTGAATCCCTACGGACAGGAAGGTTGGGAGTTGTTCTTTCCACTTAATATGAAATGCTGAGTCTACTTATCCCTTTATTAAAATCAAAGTGGGGAGAGAACAGACAAAGGAAAATAGGATTCAGCTGTCACTAAATGAGACATTTCAAGTCTCCTAAGAGTTAAAGAGAACGTGTGGTTTACTACGAAAATAGAATTTGGAAACAATCTTTTTGTATGCTAATCCAGGCTCTGCTTCCCCAGTTAATATTTAGTGAATTATTTAGACTCTCTGTTACTGAGATTTCCCCTCTTATTACTTGAAGAGGCATAATTGTTGCCTTAAAAAGTTATATGACAAAGTAGGAAACTACTTTCATGAGCACAGTTAGCTACTATACCCTGAAGTATATGCACATAATTTTTCTGTGTTGCTGTGGCTCACTCGATGCAGCCATTCCTTCCCCCCCAGATCATTAAGATTTAAAATCCTAAATGTGCAAATGAATGCCAAAATAAATCTGATCTCCACTTATAATGCAGTGGGGGAATCAATAAAGGATTTCTAAGCAATTTGGGGGCGTGGTTAAACCCAAGGCCTCAGCATAAGGTGCATCTCTAAGCTTCACCCTGTAAATAGTTGTTCCGGTACAGTGCACAGAGGCCAGACTTGGAGGAGGGAAGCTTAGCCTGGCAGATGAGCTAGCAGAATCTCCGTCTGAAGGTGAACGCGGGGATGGAGGGGTTTCACTAAAAGAGTTGTCCTTTACTGTGGGGAATAGGAGCTACACAAAGCTTGGGGAAGTGGGTAGGGGCTTCTGGGGTGAACGGACATCATTGGCTGGGGCTGAAGGACTGGGAATCCTTCATTTGTATGGAGAGAAATTCCAGTGCTAGCTGGACATGTCCTGAAACCTGGCCACCAGGTCATGTGACTACCTCAAGGGTGGCAGAGGTGGGGCTCACAAAGCTATGTGCACTGAGGCATGGAGGCCCAGAACAGGGAGAGAGCAATCCTCATGTCTGTAGGGCTCAAGGTGAGATTTTTGTGTCTGGACCTCACTCTTGCTCCACCAATTCTCAGGTCCCGCAACTCACTCGCTGCACAGGGGCAGAATCAAACAGTTCCATGGGGTGCTGTAAATGTGCAATGTATTTTTATTTACAAGATGTAATTTATAGTACTCATTGAAGTAATTGGTAATAAATTATATAAGTAAAAACCTCACCCTTATGCATTCTATACCCATGGGTCATACTATTTCTAACTGAAAATTTATATTAGATATTTTTAGTTTGTTTGTTTAACTTTTTACTGAGTCTTTGTGCACTTCACTCCATGCACCCCAATTCCACTCATTTTCTCATCCTTTCTTTTTAAAAAATATATTTTATTAATTTACTCATATTATGTCTAAATTGTTATCCCTCCCTATCCAGGAGAAGTGGTCAAATATGGGGCACCAGAGTTCCTGTGAAAGTCAGTCCCTACTCCCCACTCAACTGTGGAGAGTGTCTTCTCCATTCCCTAGATCTGGGTAGCAGTTTGAAGTTTACTGCATGTATTGTCTTTGGCTGGTGCCACAGTTTGGGCAGGGCCCTAGGCCCAGATCCGCCCATCATAATGTTCTACTTGTAGGTTTCTAGGACCCTCTGGATCCTTCTATTTCCCCATTCTCCCTTGCTTCTCTCACCTAAAGTCCCAATAGGAAGTCTTCCTCTCCCACTTTCCTGGTAAGTGAAGACTGTCAACAGAACAAAGCGACTGCCTACAGGCTGAGAAAAGATCTTCACCAACCCTACATCTGACAAAGGTATAATATCCAAAGTATATAAAGAACTCAAGAAATTAAACATCACCAAACCAAATAACCCAATTGAGAAATAAAGCTCAGAACTAAACAGAGAATTCTCAACAGAGGAATATCGAATGGCTGAGAAAACACTTAAAGAAATATTGAACGCCCTTAATCATCAGGGAAATTCAAATCAAAACAACTCTGAGATTCAATCAGAATGGCTGAGATCAGAAACAGCATGACACCACATGCTGGCGAGGATGTGGGGAGAGAGAAACACTCCTTCATTGCTGGTGGGAATGCAAACTAGTACAACCACTTTGGAAATCTATCTGGCTGTATCTCAGAAAACTGGGAATAGGGCTTCCTCAAGACCCAGCTATTCCACTCCTTGGAATATACCCAGAAAATGCTCCAGCACACCACAAGAACATTTGCTCAACCATGTTCATAGCAGCCTTATTCATAATAGTGAGGACCTGGAAACAGCCTAAGCGTCCCTCAGTAGAAGAATGGATAAAGAAACGGTGGTACATATACACTATGGAATACTATTCAGCTATTAAAAACAAGGAATTCCCGAAATTTGTGGACAAATGGATTGAGCTAGAAATGATCATAATGAGTGAGTTAACCCAGAAGCAGAAAGACTCAAATGGTATATACTCACTTATATCTGCATACTAGCCCAAGGGGCATGTCCCATGAAAGTCTTCCCATCCTTTCATATCTGCCCTCTCTCCTTGCAATCTACCCGTGCCCAAGAAAATAAAAAAAATAAAATTAAAAAGTTAAAAGCAAAACAAATAAGCAAAACATCTCACCATGAATGTTTCAGGGTATTACAGTGTGTCACAGTGTACTCTTTTGTCTAAACAAGCTTTTGGGCAAATGCTCATAACAATGAGTCATTGGTGCAGGTCAAGGCCTCTGGCTTCTGCTACTATAGTGATTACTCAGCTGAACTCTTCTTAGTTATCCTGTTGTTGCACTGTGTCATGGAGATCCTATAGCTTTGCATCTACAAGACTGGTTTGTTCATGGAATCTACCAGTTCACAGAGGGGGTAGATGTTGGGGTGGGCCAACTCAGAGCCTTGGATCATGGCATGAGTGGAGGCTGAGTTTATCATAACACTGTCTCTCCTGGCCTCCTGTCACCAAGGCCTGATCTACTGGGCTGCCAGAGACAAGGTACACAGCCTCTTTCCAGAGTGCCAAAATCTTTGGAGGGTCGAGCCAGCTCTCCTGGTCTCAGGACTCCAGGACCTGCTCTCCAGCACCCCAACCACCAGGGCCAACTCTACTGTGCTGCCTAGTGAGGATCAGGACCCTGCTCTCCCAAATGCTACAGATGGTAAGGGGTAGAGCCAGCTCTTCCGAGTGGCACAGCTGGCAAGGAAAGGTGCCAACTCTCCTATTCTACGTAGATGAAGACAGTCCTCCAACAGTGTATTTAGGGGACAAAACCCTCAATGTTTCACTTGTGCACATCAGCTTGAGGCCCTAGTGTTACTATGACAGAACTTGGAAGAAGGTTCAGCATTATTCCTGATCTTTCCTCTGGGTCAGTGCAGCTGGTAGAGCATTTCTTGTGATCTATTTGGTAGACCTTGCTTTTGTGCCTCCTCTGGCTGATACAACCCTGGCTGGGCATAGTACTCCCACATACAGCTTGCAGCTGCCACAGGGCTCAGCAGCTCAACCTTCTGATTTGAGTCCAGGCAATCACCTAGCTTGAGTAGGGTGGCATTGGCTGATCAGGGTTGGGCCAGAATGGCACCACTGTCCATGTGGTTCTGCATCCCAGCCACATGCCATCTGTGCTGAGAATGCCACAAGTTAGCTTAGGGAGTAGTCCTAGCCACTGCCTGCCTACTGCTGTCTCCCACAGCTACTGCTGGTGCCCGGCAATGCACCTAGAGACTTCTGTCTCTGCTAGGTGTGGCTCTGGCAGTACAAATGATATTAGAATTTTCCACAAGTTCTTAGTAAACATAAAATAACAGACAAAGGCTAGAAGTACACAACACTTACAAAAGTCTGTTTTCAATAGTTGTTCATCTATCAATATTACCTATTATACAATAATGATTTCACTAAACACCCTGCCTTTCTGAAAAAAAAAAAAAGGCAAAATTACAAAGTTAAAATTCCCAATATAAAGTAGATGGAGTGATGTAGTAATACTTACGCTGTACTAATAATTAAGCATTTTAATCAGTTTTCTAAAAAGAAAGGAAATGGAAAAATGTCCCATCTCCTTTTTCAATTAGTATATTTTGCTTCATGATATTTGTTACCAATTGTCTATTTTTGCTATACTTGTGTTTTCTTTAGGGGCTATTTTTTTAAATACTATTTTAAATTAACATTCTTATCTTGTTATGATTAATACAGGTAGTTTAATATTTGGTGCCTAACTTCATTTGTGAATAACTGAAATTATATTTCACTTTTTAAGAAAAAAATCTCACAAATGATTGTGCAGAGAAAATAACATTGTTTGTTGTATTCCTGTATTGCTTTCATTATATTGAGCACAGAAACAAATAGAAAACAAAAAAGTAAAACCTACCTCATCTAAGAAAAAGTCACTTTCTTTGCTTAAAAAAAATTACTCCTTTTCCTGTAATTTTTCTGGCTAAGCTAAAATCATGTACATCAATATACATTAAGAAGAATGTGTCAAATTGAAAAGCTTGTTAAGAGCCACTACTTTCTTAGTCTGAAATCAACTAACATTTGCTTTTCCCTTTTCCTCAGCTTTTGACGCATTTCTGCCATTTGGAAGGATACTATTTGGAAGGGAAAGTCTCCGAATCTGGCTTCATATTTTGTGTTTTGCTTTCTGCTTGACATCATGAACATTTCTCCCAGTTTTGCTGAAATCAGCACTGAGAGAGATCTGATCCAGGACAGTCTTTTAACAATTTAAAATTGCCCCTGTCATTATCTTGTCAGCTACATGAAACCTTAAACTTGCAGGCCTATTGAAATCTTTTAAGACAAATTTGCTAGAAAAAACTTCTGGCGAAGCCTGTTTATAAAACCTCCAGAACTTTAATCATCAGGAAATATTTGGCTAACACAAGTACTCTATAATGATGGCCAGAAAATAGTGGGGCAAAATTTTGCAACTGTGGTCACTCAAGAACAACTTTGGTCACTTGAACATTTTGTAAGATTTATTTCTGTCTATCTTTGTTTTACTTATTTCAACCTATACATCATATAATCCACTCATTTTTCCCCAATAGACAAGGTTTCTCTGTGGAGCCTTGACTGTCCTTGAACTCACTCTTGAGACCAAGCTGGTCTCTAAATCAGAGATGTACCTAATTCTATCTCCCTAGTACTGGGATTAAAAGCACATGTCACCATACCTGGCTGAATCATTTTCTTTAAAACATGAATTAACCTCCATTCAGATTATTCATTCAATGGCATCATAAATATGACTTTAGTGACAAGCTCATTTTGAGATAGCCTAAGAGTTTATTTCTGATCTTTCACATGAAAACTTTTAAAAGCCACAGAATCATAGAAAACAACAGCGTTTTCCTCAAAATTCTAGATCTCCTTATCAGGCATTAACTATATAAGCTTATTCAGTGGTGCGATATCCCAGTGTCCACGCCTCATCAACACTGAGAGCTCCCAATTGATTATATTGCTTTTGAAAATATGCAACATTTTACTGAGTTAATATGAGTGAATATTATCACTAGAATATTAATTATTCTATGATAATTCTGCAAAAGGATCTCCTTAATTTCGTGTGCTCATTATATTAGTCTAATTTTGTGACTTGATACCTGATGATAAACAAGTTAAAGGAAGAAGGGTTTGTTCTGGCTCGTGGTTTGAGGACCGAGTTCATCACAACACCATCTTGGCAACCATGACAGTTGTAGGATAGAGAGGGAGGATCACAAGGCTGCTGCCTTAGATCCTCGCAGGTTTTCTCATTATAATCATTATGGTCTTCCAGACCATGGGTTTTGCCATACACACTTATGGTTATCTTTCATTATAAGTTAAATCTCTTAAGGAAGACCATTACAAACAAACATAGATGACATCCTAGCAGGTTTTCTCATTATAATCATTATGGTCTTCCAGACCATGGGTTTTGCCATACACACTTATGGTTATCTTTCATTATAAGTTAAATCTCTTAGGGAAGACCATTACAAACAAACATAGATGACATCTTCCTGGTGACACCAAATTTAGACAATTGAATAATAAGTATGAGTTATCACAATCCATTATCTCCACATTCCTAAGTTTGAAAGACTAGGAGTGTATTCAAGTGTCTAGACATTGTCACAAATGTAGGTACCAAAATGTCTATCCCTCCATAATAAATGGGGAAGAGGAGGGTAATGGGCTTGAAGAAGAAAATGGCAAGAGAGATATTAGAAATTGAGAAGCACTATCAGGACTAGGTTACATCCAATGAGTTGTTGGTTAAAGGGTCCCATGAAAATCTCCAAACAACCAAGGTTCTTGTCAAGATTATAGATTGCTTTCTGAAATTTTACAACAAGGTCACATTGCTACAGATAGCACTCACAAATTCATCGAACATGTTAGAGGCTGTCCTTGATTATATAGAACACTCACCCCTATGGTCTAGTGTCTTTGGTACAGAAAGACACTCTGCAGGCAACCAAAAGGGAAATGCAAACACAAACCCAGCCACAAAACTTTTGATATGCTGTGCTGTCCTGCAGGCAAAAATATGCTAAGGCAATGGTTGGCCAAAGCCTATGGGGAGTAACCAGTCAATATCTGATTTGACTTAAGGTCCACTCCTTGAGATGGAACATTCCCTGGGTGACTTAGAAACATGGTAAAACCAAATATTACTGGTATAAAAAATGTAGTAATAAAATGACTCCTAATGATATCCTGCTATACTCATCAATCATAGATTGGTTCCTTATTCAACCATCAAAGAGAAGCTTACTCCTGCACCATGTGGCAACAAATTCAGATGCTCTCCAGCCAGACATTATGCAGGTGCAGGAAACCTTTGGAGACACAGCTCAAACTGGGGTCTCTCCATCATCTTCCTCCCATCAGAGCTAAGGGAAACCCATGACAGGCGGATGCAGAAGGATTAGAAGAGCCAGAAGGGACAGAGGACCCCAGGAGAACTAGGACTTCTAAATCAACTGAGCAAAGCTCAGAGCTCAGAGACTGAAGCAGCAAGCACAAGGTCTACACCAGTCTGTACCCGGTCCTCTGTGCATATAATATAGCTTTCAGGTTAGCATTCTTATGATACTCCAGAGTGAGTGAAAGAATGTGTTTCTGATTCTTGAGCCTTCTTTTGGGGTTCTTCTCCTTCTGCTATTTGCCTCATTCAACTTCAATGTAATACTTTTCACTTTATCATGTTTAATTTTGTGAAAAAAAATAGAAATTATAGTCATTTCTTAGATAGTGCTAAGAAAGAAAAATTAATAAAAAGTAAAAGTGAATTGTTGTTTAAAATTATGCTTGAATTCTCTAATGTATGTTAACAGTACTATCTGTTCTTTCACCAAATCCTTAGGACCAAGATTTCATGTTCTGCTTTCACTTTGACATCAATATTCACACATTTTCTGACATAAGCACAATCCTGAACTCCTTAACTCTGTCACTGAGTGACTGTCTTTAATTGTGTACACATTTTCACATTTTTGCTTGGATTCTCAGCATTGTGGCTCAAACTCAGAGAAGTGTTTTTGTAAGTTCTATCTTTATCTAGCAGACTTCCTCCTCCATTCAAATATTGATGATCTTCCCTATTAATCACCTTCAATTTTCACTTTTATGTGGAATACAAATAGTGATAATTGTATTGATTTTTAACCTTTGAAGACAAGTGTTTCATAATATTTGAATTCATTCATTCAAAAAGATTTCTTGTAGAAGATACTAAATTCTAGTATCAGAGACCAGAAGAATGAGCGAAATAGAATTTTTTTCATCTCATAGTATTTTGGAGGTCAGTGGATACTGATATTTTTCTTTTTTTATATGTACTTGAATGAAATAAATTCAAACTCCAAGTTATTTGCACTACAGTATATTATTTTAAGGTATTATAAAATGGATGCCTACTAAAAACAGGTATTAATTCTTGGGCTTCAAATATTTTTATTTATAAATCTACTTTTAAATTTGAAATATTGTTTTCCTTTCAACGAAGAGATAAAATACTTAAAAATAAAAAAATTCCCGCTTGCATTCAAAAGACCATATATTTAAAAATAAAACTAAAATCTAGGTCAATAAGATTATTTAGTTTACTCAAAATGTAAAAAGAGCTTTATACTCTAGTCTGTCTTCTTAGTCTCTCTTTTCTTTCCCATCCTTATCAATTTCATATGTTCTATCTTCAAGAATTCTTATAGTTTTAAACTGTCTTCAAACACCCTCCTTTCCTAAATACTTGGATTTGTATTATTTAAAAAATTTGTCATCCTTTTATTAAAGAGTAAAAGCATATGGAAAACATTATAAAAAAAGTTGTGAATCTATAGTAATTATGTAAGAAAAAAGTGTGGAGGCGAATTAGGTCAACTCACATTCCCCCAATGAAGACCAAATTATGTGATCATTGTAGGTAATATGTAGGATCCAAGTCCTAAGACTAAATAAAACTTTCCAAAACATAGATTCCCTGTAGAGTGTAGGTCCAAATTTCACAGCCTGCAATGAAGGTTGGAAGTCACCAAATGAGGAATAGAAAATTTTAAATCTTATTTTATTTTATTGGTGTATAATGAAGGGTGTGCTATCTCAGGCAGGCCTAGATGTATCCAGACCTAAAGAAATGTTTTGTACTTAATGGTACAAAACATTTTTTTTAACTTCATGAGAACCTGGAAGCTGTGAAATTCAATCCACACTTCATCTTGCTAGAAAACAAACATTTAAACTAACAAGTTAAAAGGGCAGGCATGATGACCAAAATACCACACTACTATAGCCCACATTTTGGGGCTGATGTCGGAAGAATGTGGAATAGAAAATGTATTTGATTTACTAAATCCGGCCATATTAACTTGCCATGTTAGCTTGTCTTAAAATTCGTATTCTTGTGGCTTAAAACACTTCTGTGAGTTACATATTTGATTTGTTTTAGAATCCATGATGATGGTTTCTGCACATGGAAGTTATTGTGGACTGAAGATTAACAGCTCTACAGACAGAGGAAGAAAATTGTTGACCAGTTAAGATAAGGATTCTCTTTTAGAATTAATTGTTCAAGCCAAGAGAAGAGTGTTTCATTCTAAGCGACACTGAACTTGCACTGCTTGGAACTATACACTGCTCTGTTCTGTTCAGAAGAGTCAATGTGAGAAGTAAACCAACTCCAGGACAAGGATGTAAAATGACTGAAGCCAGGATAACTACAAATGAAAGAGGACAGTCTTCCGTGGAATGGATAAATGCCGAAGTGCCCGGGGTAGCCTGCGTAGACATGTCAGTAGCAGCCATTGTCTATTTGTTCTCAGGCTCGACGTGTTGGGCTTATATTTGATCTGTAGAATTAGTAATATTCAGGAAGGAAAATGTCATCCTTACTTTGTATGAAACGTTAATTCAGAGAAACACATTGAGATTTTTTCACCTGGCTTATCAGGAGGGAACTGTTTTCCACTTCTGACATGAGCAATGTTCTCCCTCAACTGTATCTCCCTGCCACCAAAACCTGACAGAAGCCTAGAAGACACATCAACACTCCCCTTTCATGTCTTTCCAATCAGCTTTTCTCCTCATGTTAGTAAATTCCCCACATTGAGATCACCTCAACGTCATCCAAAGACCAATGTCGGAAGTTTCACTAGTGACTTTATTACATAGACAAACATCTTCCCTTTTACTGGGGGAAAGGTAACTTACATACCTTTAAAAAAATTCAGTATGATCAAATTGGAAAGCCTTTTAATACTTCATATGGAAAATTTGAGGTACTCAGAAAACAAACAAAAAAACTAAACTAAAAACCAGCAAGCAAATAAACAAACAAACAAAAACCAAGCGGCTTTTGCAATGGACCTGGCAAAATAATCATACACATCAAATAAAATAAGTGAATCTAGATACAGAGTTTTCCTCTACTTTTTCTTCTCCTATATAATGCATCCTGACTGCTAGCTCTGATTCTCCCCTTCCACATAGGGCCCCACCATCACCACCGACCCTCTCCTCCTCTGTTTACCCTCAGAAAAAAAACAAGCCTCCCAGTGATATCAACCAAATAGGACATAGGAAGATGCAGTAAGAGCAGGCATAAGCCACAAGAAAACCTTTCCATCCCCCTTGCCACTCATCCACAAATATTTTTATAAATCTGAGTTAAGAGATCCCTGGAAGTGGGGCATAGTGGCGCATACCTGTAACATCAGCACTCAGGGAGGCAATGGCAGGCAGATCTTGGCGTTTGAGGTCATCTTGGTCTACAAAGCAAATCCAAGACAGCAAAGGATAGACGGAGAAAGCTTGTCTCAACAAAACAAAACAAAACTACAGAAGAGATAATTGGCTGTTGTTCGATTTAGTTAACAAAAAGCTAGTACTTGTATAATTAAAAAAAAAATGTAAGTTACATAAAAGTGTAAAAATCTTCTATAAAACTTTATTAATTTCTTTGCCCAGCACTATAATTCTCTTTGTTCCACAATCTCCCCTTAGCCTCAGCTTTCAAGTTTGAGGATTTGATGATTTTATCTGCAGAGGTCAGGGTTAGCTCCTTTACTCTAAAGTTATCTTTGTATACTCTCGTTTCTGGAAGGATTTTCTCTCCTTTCTCAGATCCGTTTTAATCTGTGGTAAGTGTAAGAATGATTTCTTGTTTATTTACCAGAGTTTAAGTTCTCTTACAAAGGTTCTGTTTCTTGGTTGAGAAGTATTTGTCTTAGTTAGGTTTCGATTCTTGTGAGAGAACACCATGACCAAAAGCAAATTGAGCATGAAAATGGTTACTTCATGTTACAAATTTCAGGTGATATGCCATCAGTGAGGGAAGTCAGCATAAAGCTGGAGGCAAGAACTGAAGACGACGTGGAGACACTGTGACTACTGGCTTGCTCCTGACACTTCTCGCAGCCTGCTTTTTTGTACAGTGCAAGACCACCTGCACAGGGTTGGCACTGCCCTTGCTAAGCTTGCCTCTCTCATTTCGGTCACTAAATAGGGAAATGTCCCATGGGCTCGTCTCTAGGCAAATGTATTGATGTATTTTTTTTTCAACTTAAGTTCCTCTTCTCAACTATGACCACATTTGTGTAAGGTTGGCAAAAAAAAAAAAAAAAAATACAAGCACAGTATGTCTGCCACCAAAGAATTATGCCTGAGATAATAGCATCTTCTGCCACATTTTTAAGTGGGTAAGAAATGGGTAAGCTCTACTTATGATTTCTGGAACTCCGGGATGACTGAAAGAAGAAGAGGGTGGCTAGGTTGACAAAACAGATAAAACTCTGAGACTTAAAAATGACTGTGAGTTTTGAAGTATTAATACAACCATGGGAAGTAACACCTTTATTATTTCACACAAACAAATATCATCACGAAACCCTGAAAATAATGAAATAATTTGATTAAGGATTCAATGATGGCTAGGCTAGAACAATCTTCCTTTGCCTAAGAGTGCTTCATGCCCATAGAGATGACCAGGGCTCAGTGCCTGGCACCCTCACACATGTAGGATAGCTTACAACTGCCTGAAATCACTTCCAGAGAATCTGATGACCTCTCCTGGCCTTCGTTGGTATTCACGTCTACATGCACACAAGCTTACACAGATATACATGTGAACAGAGTTAAAATTAATTAATAAAATAGTTGGAAAATGGGTGGGAAATAGTTGTGGAGAAAGTTGAGATGCCTCTGGATACTAACCTGTACAAAATTTAAAGTCATGAAAAGTCCATGAATCTTTATTTCTTTTTTAATTTGGAGAGTGACCTCATCAGATATATGTATGTAAAATATTCCTGGAGAACAGCAATTTTAGAGATGCTAGAATGGATTCAAGAGGAAAAAGGCAAAGAATCAATCCAAAGGTATACCTAGAAAGTGAAAATAAAACAAAACAAAAACAAGCAGTAACAACAAATCTTCAAATAAACCAGAAGTCAAAGAAATTACAAAGAGAAGAAAGGGATGGCTAAGATAGTAAAAAGATGTACAGCACACAGGAGTTGCCTGTATGTTTATGACTTGGCAAATAATCATGTGGTGCTGGCAACTGAAGGGATGGAAAATGAGCTATGTAATACCATGGTTTGTGGAAGGCTGGAATTTCATTTGTAACCATCACTTAGAATCACGTGTGTGCATCAGAAGCATAAATTGTGGTGGACAGTTGATTATTAGTGCTCTTCACTAGAGCAGAGGATTTTTGATAAATGACAAATCAATTTTGGAATGTCTGGCACATAGGTGAATGATCTTTGTATTGGCCTGCAGGATTCTTTGTTTTATAGCTTATGATTGGCTGAGCATTTTTCCAAGTTTTCCAATTGAATGTTATATTATAAGGGTAATGACAAATTTTTCAGAAAATTACAAATAGTAGATCATAGGCAGCAGTAAAAGATGGGTTGACATTAGAGTGATGGATGAAATCAAATCATATCAAAATAAAACTATGAGTGATAAGGGAAAATAGCATGCACTCACCAAGTTACTCTGAAGCGGTTTCTTCCCAGACCCTTCATTCTAAAGATAACAGGCGGAATCCAGTGAGGTGACTGTGAGCTCTCCAATGTCACCCACAAGGGCTCCTTGCAAAAGAGGCAAAGCTACATGTCAGATGAGCTTAATTAAATGCCTAGGCTGTTTTCAAAGTCATCGGGTCAATACCTGAAGAGGATTGAACAGGAGTGATGACAATGCGCATATATAATTTTATGTTGTGAAATTCATATACATCCTTGAATATAAAAAGGTACATTTACATCTATCCACTCTCTTGATAGTGACAGTTATCTGTATCTAATTAGAATCCACATTTAGCACAACTGGATGGTAAAGTGGTTTGTGACTTTTCCAGTGTCAAATAAAATATAAATAGTAGAGGAAGAAGTAGTTTTTCCCACACAATTTCTCATTATTTTCTCTTCTGACTTGGATAAAAGCGAGTGCATGAATTTTTCCTCTGCATTGCGCATTACTTGCCACAAATATTATAATTTGAATTGATAAATCCATTACCGAATAAATCCTATAAAATTCACATTGAAGTTCCCAATAGAACACTTTTAAAAAAAAAACATAGTAATCTGTTTTCTCCTAAAAAGTTGCACATATGCAGGAATGTTGTAATCAGAATGCCCAGTGGAATTCAACACTCATTAAACTCCTCAAGCAGAGAGCAATATAAACCAACACAGTGGAAATAAGGTCAGTGAGCATAATGAGTGAAACACCTTGCAAAGGGAAATTGGTGTGCAGCCTTCAAATCCTCAATTTCGACAGTTTGAGAAAATGTGTCCATTTACTAGTTCAGATGACTGCTGTGCGGCTGTGGGCACGGTATTCAGAAGCAGTACTACTGACTAGGTCAATAGTAGCCATATTGTACCAAGAGAGTAGGTTAAATGCTACCTGTTTTCTAATCAACAGCAGTTTGGGGTTTTGTTTTTTGTATTCATATTTGTTTTGATTTTTTTAGTCAAACGACTCCTTTAAAACTCTCTCTCTCTCTCTCTCTCTCTCTCTCTCTCTCTCTCTCTCTCTCTCTCTCTCTCTCTCTCATCTGCTTTACCTCTTCCTACATATAGGCAAAGTCCCAGGTGTAACAAATAAATATTGATGTGTGCAGTCCTGAGGAGATGGTGTGCTACAACATAAAATGCTCTTTGGGATTTGGAAAGTATGCTAATGCAAGTTTTGATTCCTTATTTTTTCACAATTCTGCAAACTGTCCTGGGAAGTTACAAGCTTTCACCTATTCTATTATTACATATGTATTATAAGATGCAGAGATGATAAAGTCTATCTTCAAGGGGCAATCAGAAGAAGCAATGCATTGGCATTTGACATTTGATATAACATTGATACTGATATAAATATTATATTTTAGGATCACACAGATTTTCTTCCAGTGAGATGAAATTGCATAACTGACAAGAATCACTCCACATGACGGACTGGAAATAGTGGGATTTGGAATAATTGGAAAGTAGGGAATAGAAAAAAGAAAAGCATCTAGTTTGTTAAATGTCATCATGTGTGCAGAGACAGAGGAGTAACATGGGATTGCAGCATGTACTGCACAGATTATCAATCTATAATTGGAAAGATTCTAAGTCCAAAGATTTTAAGTGATGACTTCTTCTACTGCAGCAGTTCTCAACTTGCCGAATGACCATTTCCCAGGGATTGCCTAACACCATCGGAAAACACAGTAGCAAAATTACAGTTATGAAGTAGCAATGAAAATAATTTTACAGTTGTAGGTAACCACTACACGAGGAGTTGTTTTTACAGGTTTTCAGCATTAGCAAGTTTGACAATACTGTTCTATTTTATGTACTAGCAGTAGAAAAACATTGATATTTTTGAGCCTAGAATATATTACCCACAAATAAGGATTCCAGAATATATATGACTTCTAGGAGTATAATCACAAATTCTTCTGAAAGGTGATCTGAAAAGTGTCCTGCAGAAAGAGGTTTGAGATGGGCACACGTGAAAAGACTTCAGTGAAGCAAGGTGTACAAAGTGTTATATTTCACTTCAACTTTGTGGAATAGGGAAATAAAATGTACAACATAATTTCCACTGAGGTAACTCATCTTCTCAATAAACAAGTGAAAGTACTTGTTTTTATTAAAAATTCATCAAACTCTTAAGTTAATTTTCTAAACAGTGTTTTCTCTTAAGATTTTCATCACAAAATCACATTAGACAGACTCTTATGGACAAAAGATTCATAACTCACATTCAATGCTACCTTTGAGGTGGTAGCTCTAAATTATAGTACTATTTAATAATTTAATTAAAGAATGTGTGTGTTCATCTATGATTTTAGGTTAACATTTGTCATACTGTAAGCATGAATTTCATTACAATAGTAAATGGAGAAAATGGATTCCTATGCATGTCACATGTTGACAGTCTCAATTCTTTTCTAAAAATCCTTTTTACTTTGTTGCTTGATGAGTTCCAAGTCATAGTAAAATTGCAGGAGGTTAGAAATATAAGAGATATGGTGATATAATAGGTCCTGCCAAAGTTTCTAGAATGCTTTACTTATGTTCCAGCCATTCCTAAAATAAACATGACAGTGTCACTCTGTGATGAAAGAAAATATGATGGATTTCTTTCCCTGTAGTATCATTCAAAAGGGTGTGGTTGGTTGTGTTAGCCAACTACTGCTGCCCACGGGAACTATCTGGAGGTGTGGTTAACAGCTAATGTACCCAGTAAGACTTTACTGGAGAAACATAGTTTTTCCTTTACAAGTGGATGCCAAATAGAGATAGCTTCCTGCTTAAGAACAAGATCAAGTGTCCACTGTACACTCTGAGTTTGGGAGCCTAGTCTAGCTTCGTAATTGAGATGTTTGGACATTTTTAGCATCACTTGTATTTGCTTGTATATTTTTTGTTTCTGAATTTATGTTTTATGGATTTGTATGTGTGTGTGTCTGTGTGTGTCTATGTATATATGTTTCTAGTGTTGTTTTGTTGGTTTTATAATTATTTTTGTTTGTTTGCTGCTTGTTTTCTAAAGATAGAATAAAAAAAGCATGTAACGGGAGGGAAAATGAGGTTTATCTAGGGGAAGTTCAGGTGGTGGAAAACAAAATAAGAATATATTTAATAATTTAAAAATATATAAATGATTTAGAAATATAACAAGTTAAGATCCGTGATATATACATACTTGGAGAAATAATTATCATAATGGTACTTATTATAAAAATCAAACAGGCTTTAAAATCCATTAACTAATCTTTGAAAAAAAAAACAGGAAAGAAAGACATGGTGAAAGTGATATGTTACAAGATGAATTTAACACTTTGCTACCAAGTTACTGAGTAGAGGACATAGTAGCCTGAGCATGGTACAGTAGCTGTGGTTTCCAGAAACTTCCCTGTGCTTGTAAGAAAGCTTTTCAATGGATTTTCATTTTCTATATGATACCATTAATATCTTTCTACCCTTTGAGACATTGAAGCCTTTTGAGAGGAAAGTTACCTACCTTTTAAATGAAAAATGAATTTCCAGAAAAATTAAATGACTTTTATGTTGTCACAAGTCTATCTTGAAATAAGTTTTTAATCAGAAGTAAATTACTTATAAATCTATTAGGTTTCTATTGATGGGGAGATTTATTTTATTTTATTCTATTATTGTAAATGAAAAATAAAGGGAGTTTCAATGATGTTGTTAGTACTGCTGTTGTGAGAAACACATATGTTTACATGGCCATAAAATAATATATGATTGCATTTTTGAAGGAGTACCATTAATTCAATCAAAGTTTCAAAACAACTAATTTTCAGAAATGTTAGTTCTGTAAGTATTTATTGGAGCCAGGAGTGTTAGTTATTTGACATAGCATGAATAAAATTATGTCTTCTTTTAAAAGTAAGCAGAGTCAATAAAGATAAATAAATTCAAAATTTTGAAAAATGCTGATGAGAAATCACACCGAGAAGGAAGAAGAAAATTGTCTGTACAGGATATCCCAATGCCTCTTGGCTAAGGCCGGCCTGCTCTAGTGCATATTCTTGCTCTGTTGACCAATACTCAAAAATCAGCATTGCATAAACTGCTTTGTCTAAAATTTTACTGGAGCAGAATTATTGTAGGGACCATTATTGAGATTCCTCTTACAATATTTTGCAAGCAATATATTAAGGCCAACTAGTTCCTGAGTTCTAAATTCCTTTTACTTAGCAGGAAAATGCCAGAGGTAAAAGATTTTTATTAAAAATTATCATCCTGAAGCAGGGTTTATGTTGTCTTAAACTATTTCAATCTCCCTAAGGATCCGCACGTAGTGACACCTCATTTACTTGCTGCTCGGCTAATGAAGCTCTATTGTAATGGTCAACTTACTTTTTAAAAGGATGAGAGGGAAAGATGCACAAACTTTTTTAGAAGCCAAGTATTATGGGCAGCAGGTGGACGAAGGAGTTTGATGAGCCCTATATTTCACTGCTGATGTAAAAACTGGCATATAAGACTGAAGCACTTACTCAGAGAACTAAGTAGGTCAGAACAGGCTGCTAGGTGTTTAGAAAATGGAAAAGCCCAGTTTTCACAGCTCCAGTAACTACAGAGCCTCCTAAAGAGAGAAGAATCACTCTGGATGTCCAGAGGTCCAGAATGAAAGACATTTCTTATCTCTAATATTTTGTTCCTTTGTTGCATCAGCAATCTAAGAAATTAGATCACTTTATCATGGCTGACGTTTCTGTTTAATAATCTTAACCTTTGCAACTCAGAGTTATCTTGCAAGCAACATAAAAGTCTTAAAGTTCATTTATTATATAATGTACATAACATGAGCAATCCTTCAAGTAACAGTAAATACTTTACAATCAATAATTCTGTGTAAAGTAAATGACAATGCATTTGGAACCTGGTTTGATTTTGAATATACAGTTTTTCAACAATAAAAAATGAAAAAAGGTTAATTAGTTTATAATTTATCTTTGTACACCTATACAAATGTCAGGAGCGGCAAGATGTCTCAGCGAATGAATGCGCTCGTCACAAATCCTAGAACACAGAGTCAGTCCGTGGGATCCAAACTGTGGAAGGACAAGACTAATTGCCTCAAGCTGTCACATGACTTCTACATACATGCTATTGCATCCATGTGTACATAGGCATAGACAAATAATAAATATATTAAAATAAATTTTAAGAAGTATTGACTTATATACGTGTGTGATGTCCATGTGAGCCGTGTAACTGGAACATAAGTAAGTATGAAAAATTAGTATGAACAAATGTGGCCATTGGTATTATAAACGCAATGACTCAGTTGATAGACCTTCAGATTTCTTTCTAGAAGACATGGACGAGTTTAGAGTCGCAATGCCAAGAGAATTGCTGAGTAAAAAGAATTTATCTTATTTCAGAAGGGCCTTTCCTCAAGTGAAAATTGGACTTCAGGCCATTTGTGTTAAATTCTGGTGTAGAATCTGACTATAATTTAACAATCTTCTAAAATTTTGACTACAGTTCAATATAGTTGTAACAGAATAATTTTTATTGCATGATAGCTTGACATATGGGTATTCCATAGTGGTGACAAGTTCCTTTTAGTCAGGTGTATAGTGAAATTGTAGATAAAATAATCAAGGGGGGAAAAAGACATGAAAAACATGAAGTATGTTACATAGGAATGTTATAGAAAAATAGGTGGGAGTGAAAGGGAAAATTTTTAATTAGCATTAAAGCAACCAGAACAGCAGAGCTCTCTAACTCATAAATGCAGGTCGACAGGGCCCAAGGTCCCGATGATAAGTCACAAAGAATGCGGAACTAGGAGACAAAGGCCTATTGAGTGTTCCAGGGACCGGCTGGCTGTAAAAGATAGGGAGAATACACAAGGACAAATTCCTGAGAAAAACAGGTACCAGACATGGTCGAGTGAGTAATGAGCCAAGACCCCTCATCCAATCTTATGGTGTCTGCTTAATCCCCCCTTGAGGCCCGCACACAATGTTCCAGGTTTGAGTTTAACCAGATGTGTCGTTAGCTCAGATAAACATCTACCCTCAGGTTCCAAGAAAAACAGGAACCAAGAACTGTTCCCATGTGATTAAGTCTGAGCTTACCCCAGATCTGCCTATGCAATTTGCTGATGTTCAAATGTTTGAAACAACCAATCGTGTGTGGCCGCGCCGAAACTTCCCACTGCCCCCAACCCTTGCCCATATAAACCCCAAACCCCTGGGCTTCTGGGTCAACCCCTCTGGCTCCTGCGTGAGATACGTGTCGACCCGGAGCGCAGCCAATAAACTGCCTCATGTGTTTACAGCAAGAAGATCGTTTCTGTGTCTTTGGGCGCGAGCCATCCCGAGGCTTGAGTGAGGGTCTCCCTTCGGGGGTCTTTCAGGAGAAGACAAAATTAGTATACTTGATAAAGAGATAAGCAGCTTTCAGAAGTAATAGACTGCCTTACATTTTTACTGCGTGCTTAGTAGAAGCCTTTGTCCATTGACACATCCCTTATGTAACAACGAGAAGCCATGTTCCCATTCTTTAAATAGTACTTGAGTTGATGCAACCTTTAGGCAAAGCTATGCTAACAGGATCGTCTATGGATGTCTTTCTCTAAATTCAGTTAGTGAGTCATTTAACAGATGTTTTCTCAGGCCCCAAGTTACATTACCATCTAGCAAAAGAATAGGGAATCAGGCACATGTGGTGATGGCTTTTTAGTCATAAAAGATGCCAGAGGTATAGAGTTTGAAGTGTTTGGCTAAGGTTTTAGAGAACAAACACAATAAAACAAAAACATTTCTCCAGCACATAAGAGGTTTTTGGAAATCTGTAGTACTGCCAGAATCCCTGTGGGATGGAGGTCTAGGATTGCAGACTATCTGCTTTGAAAGTGAGGAGTGAAGCTGGCCCAAGGGAAGGTCCATATGTGTTACGTGAAGTAGGTCTGTTGCCTAAATGATAGAAAAGTCATTAGAAACGCAACTATTGTCAGCACATACCCGGGAAGACGGGGTTGGGTTCTGAGCATTCAGCATTGCTGTTTTTCATCCTGATTTAGCTCCTACCTACCTTTCTTCCTGTTCTCCTATTTGGAATAGTTAATGGAAATTCTACTTCACTGTGTATGGGAAGTATGCATTGACTGTCTATTTTTCTATAACTCACAGTGAAAAACTTGTCTTGAAATTCAGGAGACTTTGAAAATCTAAACAGTATCCAGGATAGTTAGACTATGAACTTTGTGAGAGCTGAACACACTTTTTGCATTAGGAGAGGGCATGACCTTGTGGAAGCTGTGGGGGCAATGCTATAATGTTAATGTGAAATATCTCCCACAGTTTTGCCTTGGCCTCATTATAATATATGACACTGTTTAAGTGGAGCCTTGATGGCAGACCTGGGTATGAACACTTATGCTTCTTCCCTATTTTGTTTCACAATCTCCGTTCTATGTTTGAGGCAAAACACAGTAGGAATGATTGTCTGCTGATGACAGGAGGAGTTATTTGGCAATGTGTAGAATATGTTGATGAACATTGGTTCACTGCTCTTGTGTAATACTAATAATGCTAAGACTGGATAAGGAAGAACAGTTCAACAAAGTAGATTGTACTGTGCATGTTAGTATCTCAATTATACCACAGCAAGCAAAAAAAGCCTCAAGTGAGGGGGAAAGTGTTGTGTCCACGCCCACGGGAAAAATTGAATCAGGGTTTACCTAAAAGATTGAGTGGGGGCTGAAAGTAGGATACAGACACACAAGAAATAATGAATCAAGTCAGGAAATTTCTGATCAAGATTTTTCTTTAATGCAGATGGTAAGACTTTATATAGTAAGGTCAATAGGATCTGTTCTGATCCCTCTCTCCCTAGCTCCAAAGGCAAGAAGAACACAATAGCCTGAATGGCTCTCTGTAGGAACTTCCTATTACTGAGTAGCTCTCTGAAAGGATTTCCTTAATCCTCCAGGTGTTTCTCAGTAGGGACTTCCCTACACCTTTCAAAGGAGAATAATCCAAGGATGGCCTAGAACACAAAGACCTCCTCTGGCCGAGCTCAGCAGCTGGAAGGTCATGGTGTACAGCCTAAGCATGGGATTTCTGACATGGCAGAATTTAGCATGGCTTCCCACAGAAAAATCATCACAGTTCAGAGTTCATTAGGAATAGTTGATGCTGTAGCCAAGAGAATTTGAGGGAAGAAGATGAGTTTGACTAATGGCCCTGCTAGTTGATTAAATACATTGATAAATAGAGAAGCAAAATGCCACCATGAACACAGCAACTTCTTCACCTCTCTCTTTGATGGTGTGAGAAAGTGCTAGTACCTTTAGGAGTTTGCTAAATAATCCACAAAAATATTTTTATCAATAAAATGAAACATTGTAATGATAAAACATTTTCTGGTTTCTGAATATATTGACATAATTATATTTTGCATTTATTTTTACACTGAGAAGATGGCTTTATGGTAATCTCAGAATATGTAGTTATGGAAATTATGATTATGATGATGATGGTGGTGGTAATTCTTCACATTCACAATGTATTTATTGTCTTCAAGGTAACAAAGCTATCTACTATAGGTAAGTTCACTTAAGTGTTTAAATGAAAAGATTTATTTGTAAACTTATTTTTGACATTATAATATAATCACAACATTTCATGCTTCCCTTTCCTTACAGATATCTCTCCTTGCTCTTGTTCAAATTAATGAAATATTTTTCAGTAGTGAAAGTACTTGTGTGCATGCATATGTATACACATATATATTCCTAACTATAACCTGATCAGTCTATATAATGTTACTTGTAATATGTTTTCAGGGTTATTTAATCTTTGGTATTCAGTATCCCTTGGTATAGTTTCTTCCATTTTTCAGCATTCCTTCATTGCCTGCAGTTCTTTGTGGAAAGTTGAGTCCTCTGGGATTTTGCAGTCCAATTTAGTGTGTTTATTGGTACCTAGCTCAGAGCTCTATAGTTGGACTTAAGACTCATTCAACAAGAACAAAATGATGCCTGGTGCTGGAAACCTAGCCAACTATATAGTGTTGATACAGTCTTGGATATTGGAAGTGAACATACAACAAATACTTCACAGACTTTGGATAATTCCTGACAGCAATCTAAACACTTGTCTTTCTGTCCACTGAAAAGTTTCGCCTTCTCCTTTCTTCAAGGACACTTTTCATTGTGAAAAACAAAGAGCACTGAAAATAATCACATCTAATCCAAATGCAGAGTTCTGGATCCCAGGGCCAATGGTCAACAAGGATTTGAGAGCTTAAATTCTAGCATTGTTGGGGATGCAGTTAAGATAATACAGGCACATAGGATCATAAGATCAAAGAATTTTGTACATGTGTGAAAAAGTCAATAGGAAACCTAATGTTTTGTTCAATTAAAATAAACTAACACTTCAATGAAAACAAGAAACAGACTATTCCTAATAATATACTTTTTTTTTGTCTCTTCTCAGCATTGTAGAAGACTGTAGCTTCCCTTCCTTAAATCTACTTATTCCACACAGAAACTTTCTTCATCAGTGCTCAGATCACAAGACATTCTGCCTTCAGTTTTCTTGGGTAAGGCCTGTCTGTACTATCTGTGAGACAATTTCCAGATATCTGCTACCAACCAGCATCTCACACCAAAAAGTACTAGAGTTTGAACACATTTTGATTCAAGAGCCCAGCCCACACGGCCCTTCATAAATGTCAGGAATCCTGCACTGTCCATCTTAGGCTTATCTACACTAGGAAACTCCTTGAGCACCGCACGGGGCCTCCTGATCCCTGCTTACACCGGCAAAGAGCTATGTTCTGACAGCTGCCGTCAAGTTTTCCTACATCGGGCCCACTTAAAGCTCACAGGGTCTTCTATCAGCCCCATAGGAAAAGTTGGCACATCAATCCCACTAAATTTAATGCTTTCCTGGACGTGAAAAACACTTTCTGTGAAAGAAAAAAGGTGATGGGAGAAATACAATAAAAAAGAAAGAAAGAAAGAAAGAAAGAAAGAAAGAAAGAAAGAAAGAAAGAAAGAAAAATTTCATCCAAAAGTTAACAAAAATTCCTCTGGATGGGGTGTCAAACCACAGGAGTAGAGACAATATGAAAAATGATGAGAACATGTCTCCTCTCATGACTTATTAACCCTAATAATGACTTCTAATGAAGGTGTCCGGTAGGACTTCAAGGTAAAGAAGTCAAAAGAACAAAAGAATGATTGAAGTGTATTCAAACAGAAGAATACATGAATTTAGTCTAAGATAATAAAAAAATAAGGAAATACATATATGGAGGTATAATTCAACAACTATATGGATTTCTGAGGAAAACAAAAACTAAACTATTTCTAGGAATGAATTCCTAGTAAGAGAAACGAAAACCTGAGGCTCAGGTGTATTCCAGTCCGACTTGAACAACAGTTCCATCACTCAGCGATCCAATGAGGAAGTAATGATCATGGAAGAACCCCTAAGCACCATGAGGAGAGCTAGCCTTCAGATTTGGGTGTTGAGAGTACAACTATACCATAATGAAAATGTAGAAAATAATTTCAAAATCACAGAAGTAATTTCTTAACCTTAGACAAAGAGATATCTGTATAGGTACAAATGCATACAAAAACCAAATAGACAAGACCAGAAAAGAAGCTCCTTATGACATGTAGTAGATAAAATAGTAAGAACACATGATAACAAAGAATATTAAAACCAGAAGGGAAAAGAAAGTCAAGTTATTTATCAATATAGGTCCACCATCAGAATAAATCCTGACTCCATAACAGAAAAAAAAAATTAACTTCAGAAAAGCACAGCAAATTTATTCCAGTTACTGAAAACCGCAACTGTTAATCTATACTATTGTAACCAACAAAACATCTATTAAAGTTGAAGGAGAACTGTTTTAACATTATAAAATATAAATGGTTCAATGAAACTATTTACGTCTACAGAGGTTAATAGAGAAATTCTTTGATCTTGGAGAAGGAGGGACACACGCAGGAGGTCACAAAGAATACTAAGGAGTCCCTGGACTGTTAATCAAAAGAAGCTTTAAAAGACAGCACAAAACTATGAGATGGCATGAATTAACACATGCAGTTCAAGAATAACTCTTTTTTTAAATTTAACTTATTTGTCTTAATAAAAACAATACATTTAAAGATATTTATTTCAATGTGTACATAGTACTAAAAATAATCAAACAGTGCCTCTTATATCCAGAGATAGATGGAGGACAAGGCTTGAAGAGTTTGCTGCACACAATTTTGCTAAAATATTCCCTGAAAAAAATTGCAAGCAATTTTTTGTTTTTGCTCAACAAAATTGGGATCCTTCTTTCTTTCTTTGCTTGGTTCTCTCCTTATTTCTTTCTTTCTTCCCCACCCACAACCTCGTTTTTTTTACCCCCTCCTTCCCTATCACTGGGAGATTACCAATATTTAAAAATTTCAAATTTTACCTAAATTTTCCATTATCAAGAATAACTCTTAATATTATTAATATCTTAATGGCTTTAATTTGCCAAAACAGAAAATAGACCATCAAACTGCATTTATGAATAGCATTTTTATGTTGCCTCCAAAAGAGATACAATTTTTCATCAATAATAGTTACCACCATAGGTTTAAAATATGTAACAGGATATTCCAAGTAAGGGGAACTATGGAGCAAGCAGGCATAATTGTTAACTTCTTACAAAATATATTCCAAACTATACTAATAAGAAGTGATACTGAAGGTGATTTTACACTAATTAGGTGGCCGTCTGCCAAGGGAACATTACAATTCCAGTTGTGTGTACACCAAACACTGTACAAGAATTTTTTAAATGATATAATTGTATCAAAAAATAACAGATAAACATCTACATAGGAGTTATAGGAGGAATTTCAAGGGAATGGGGATTTTAAAAATGTAGTGATACAAAGGGGAGAATGCATATAATATAATCGAAAGAATTACCTGGCTTTTGAAGTGAAAAGCAGGAAATTGGGAGTATGGAGGTGAATAATTAGCAGTAAAGATAATGTAAATTGTCTTATGGATACCAATTACTAAAGAAACTTCCTAAACTGTGAACATACACACAAATGAGAGGGCTTTCAATAGAATAACCATGTAATAGGAGCACAATGGCTCTCTAAAACGCCATTGATTACCTAATAAAAATCCCATTGCCCAAAATAGGTTGCATTATTTTGAATTCTCTATGAAATCCCTTAGACCCTCCAAACACTATAGTGTTTGTTAGTGGTAGCTACTGCACAGAAATGGATATTAAATTGCTTTGGATAAAGACAATTCATACTTGAGATGCCAGAAATGGAGAAATTAGGCTTGTATCCATCCAGAAGCTTCATACTTATTAGCTAGCTTTTGCAGTGCCACCACTTACTTTCTGATTATATTTGAAGCATACTCCACAAAAAGAACATATACTCAATAATTGAAGAAAAATAACAACAACAACAAAACCAACAACAACAGAAAGAAAAATGGCCATCTAGTCAATAGGCCTCAGAGGACAATGTATTATCACATTGCTAAATGGATGTAGTAATAAATTGTCTTTCAGGTTCTTATCCCCATACACAGAGATTAGTGCATCTCTCAGTCCACATCAGAGAATGATTCTTTTCTGGACATGAAAATTAACACAGAGACCTATAACTAGCCATTTTGCAGAGAATAAGAGATTATTGAGTGGTTACCTGTGAGTGGAAGATTTCTATCATGTCCTTTGCAAAGTATTTTTGTGTCAACTTGACATAAGCTAGTGACAGCTCAAAGAAGAAATTTCAGTTGAGGTTACCTCCATAGGACTGGCCTGGAGGGTATTTTCTTGATAGATGTAAGAAAGTGCAGTTTATTATAGCACTTATATCTTATTTTTGCTACTCCTGGGCAAGTGATCTTGGGATATATAAGAAAACAAGCTTAGACAGCTAGAAGAATCAGTGCCAACATGGATAGGATGGCCTCTTGAGGTCCATCCAGTAGCTAAGACTCTACAGTCAGCTGATGGCTGAATAGGTACAGAGACTCAGTTTCCTTCAGGGATTCACCTCTGAGCGTCTGCCCTCGCTCCCCCTGATGTCCTTCTGCCTATGCACATGCAGATATACCCAACTGGACTTGAATGGTTAAAGCAAAGCGTACAGGCAGTTGAAATGGAAAAGCGAGAAGAAGAATTGAAGAATTTCAAGGGAGAAAAGGGAGATGCGTTTGATCAGGACACAAAAACAAACAAACAAAACCAGGACTTGTGGGACGTCTCAGCAAGTGATATTCTTGCTCTCAAGCATGATGGACTGAATTTAATCCCTAGATATCATGGAACTTTTTCATATTTGCAAGACATAACACCACAACCAAGGTAACTTAAAGAAGAATTTATTGGAGGCTTGTTTAGAGTTTCAGAGAGGATGAGTTCAAACTATCACAGCAAGAAGCATGGGAGCAGTAGCTGAGACCTAATATCTTGATAAACAGCCAAAAGGCAGAGAGAGAAGTCACTGTTAATACTGTGGGCTTAGGAAACCTCACAGCCTGTCCCCGACACATAGCAATCTTTCCCAAAAGGTGCCATTAACTAAACACAAAGCATATGACCCACTGGGGGCGGGGGAGGTCAGTCTCGTTCAAACCACCGCAGAGATAATACAAGAAAGTCTAAGAAAGGCTTAGAGAAAGAGGAGGAGGAACAATGGGAAGGGAGAAAGTATGATAATAGGAAATTAGAGATGACAAACACACACATGCACACAAAACATGTGTGTGTGTTATGAAACATAATAAAACTTAACATTTTATATTATTAATAAATGCCAAAAAATGAAAAAGGACTAAACTTACAATGTAGGAGACACTATATGAAAAAAATCAATTGTGTGAAAATTGATAGAGATGCTTATTTGTACCTGATGGTAAATACATTGAAATAGATCCTAACATTTTAGTGTGATATATCAATTAAAACAAATCAAAAAATGCTGAAAATGGATGCAAATAATTAGGTATGATTAATATTAAGTTATATAAACTCTATTTGGATTTTGTAATGTATTTTAATTCATAAATAATATACACTATTTTACATTAAAAATATTGTATTACAGTCAAATGTCCTAAATTATTTTCCTTTAGCATAGTCATACATGTAATCTGAGAAACACCAAAAGGTTATGAAATATATGAGAAAATAAATGATAATATTTTGTTGGTGATTAGCCAGTGATTTAAAGATGAATAAATTCATTGGTTTTTAAGGCTTTCTAAATTTAAAAAGTTTAGCCAAAATAGACACCTACAGGACTTCTATAATACAAAACAAAAAACAAACAAACCAAAAAAGAAACCAAAAAACCAAATAAGGCTGTATCTGTCATCTTGCACTTCTGAAAGACATGTATGTCAGTGAAATAGTGGGTATGCTTTGTGAAATAGCTTCAGATACCTTGATATAGGATAGGAACTCTAAAAATATTTTCTGTATTAAATGAAATAGAAATATTTAGATTTTTAAAATCTAACGATTGTCCATAATTGAAAAATTATTTTACATATCTGCTAACAGAATAGTTATTGGACCCTAGAAAGAATCTACTAGTGCTAGAATAGCAAGATCCCTTATAATATTTTAAGCCATTTATTCTTATTCCCACAGGTAAGTGTAGCTACCACTCTTCATCAAAGGGACTTCTTGTTTTAGCAAATGGAAATCATCACAGAAAAACTACAACTGAATAAAGAACAGAAATTAAAAGATCATTGGAAGCCCGGCCCAAGTGGACACATCTACAGCTTAGTTCCTATGTCTGTGGCCAAGGGAACAGCATCTTAGAGGAGATGGAAAAATTAGAACGTCAGAAAGATCTTTGTGAAAGAATTTCTTCTCCAGTGGCTGAATAAACAAGATATTAAAATTAGAATATTGGAAAGATTTTTTGTGAAAATAAATTTCTTCTCAAATGGATGCATAAATAAGACATTCAAAATGACAGTATCAGTAAGCCATGCTAATGTAGAAGGGGGAAATTTTCATGGGGTCCCACCCTACTTACAGAATCACATACAAATAAAGACTCTGTGAGAAGAAGAGCTAGCCTCTTTCAGGGAAGCGCTCTTCCTATTTTATCCAATGCAGAGTGGTCAGCCCTGAAACCATATACACACAAACGACAAAAATAGACTCAATGTTTGTGTTTATAAATTTGAGCTTGTATAAACCTGCAAATAAACTTATGTAAAAATTAATCAAAGAAAAAGTGGCTATCAATTTTTAAAAGGTAGAGAGACATAACAGGGATTAGAGGGAGGCTATCTTGAAAGTGCTGAATAGAGGATAGAGAAGGTAAAGTGATATAATTCTATTTCAATTAAAAAATCATTTTAAGACAAAAAGTCAGAAAAAGAGAAAATATACTAATTATGTTCTTTTCTATTGTGCAACTCATATTTAAAGTAAAATTTATCTTTGAAAAATGACTTTATATTATATTCATGTGTTATCATTACCACACTTTTACCTCCTAGAAATATGCCTCCAAGAAATTTTAATTTAATGCTGAAATCAGGCTACCTAACTATTTGAAACGATCAACTATCCTACTAAGACTAGTGACCTACTTCCATATGGATGTATGATTTTAAACAAGTGTGCTTCTGTGCCAGAATATTTTCCTGTTTCCCAGGAAATTCTATTTTAAGCTACACAGTATGAAGTGCTTGGAGTCATCACAAAATCAGAATTAATTCAGAAGGAAAATATACATATATGCATATCTGATGAGACAAAAATAGACATGGTTTAATATTCTTGTTGAAGAGAAGATAATATTCATTGTCCAACATTCACTCATTTATTATTATAAATAAAACTCAGAAGAATAGGATATTGTCATATTTATGAAATTAATGCATATGCCAAGATCCAGAGACATTATTTTTCTTTAGGGCTCAAAATTAAGAACAAGGTTAATAAAAAATTAGCACACTCAATATTTGGTCACTGATGCAAGTAATCTAAAGGAAGAAAGAAGGAATAGAAATATAGGTATCAGGCAAAGTGATTCACATTAAAGAACAAACACAAAATTTTCTTTTTGTAAACAACTGAGATAGAGAGGCTCAGGATTCAGTAATGGTTTCTATAGGTGAAATGTTTCTATCAAAAAATCTCATCACAACTAGAATCTATGCACATTGTATTATCCCTAAATAATATGGATGTCTTTCCACCCAAATATCTTAATAATGCATGTAATTAATAATACATCTTAAAAATTAAAAATTGGAGACAACAGTCATCCCAATCAGTCAGTATGCATAGATGTTCTTACAATATGACTATATTACATTGCATGAGTCTTGTTCATTTAAACAAGTTCAGAGTCCTGCCAAATAGATCCAGACAAGGCTTGCTATGCAGCCCAGAGAGCTAGTGGTAAAAGATACCTGTATTTTGATTTAACTGTAAATTATCTAATATCAAACTTTAGTGCCCTTTTATTTCCTGAATAAGCCAGCTATCTAAAGATAGATCAAGAAGAAATTTGTAGACAACCTTTTATAACTAACAAAGGCTTTACTACTTTATGTAATGGTTTAAAATTATTGAGTATTATATGTTTTCATCAAAGTATTGTATTGTATATCTTTTTTAAAGGAACTTGAAGGTGAACAAAAACTTGAATGTTGAATGTATGATCATATTTAATACACTTCTATATCTAGATGCAAGTATTATGAATTTTTAAAAATTGATGACTGAGGGGGAAACTTAATCACTCATAAAGCCTTTGACCTATGTTTGTCTTATCTAGGAGTGTAGAGATAAACTTTGAAACCGACATTGGGGGAATTACTAACCAATGAATGGCCCAACTTGAGACGAACCCATGGGAAAGAACCAACTACTGACACTATTAATGATACACAACTATGACTGTAGACAGGAGAAGGAGAGGAGAACATGGAGTTATGGGGGAAGAGAGGAGAGGATGGGCCTGGGAGGAGAGGAAGAGGAGGCTGCAATCAGACTGTAAGGTGATTCAATAAATTAAGGAAAAAAATATATGACCTTTTTCTTACTTAAAGAAGACTATTACATATTCAAATTTAACTGAATTAATATTTAAAAAGAACAATGGATATAAAATTAAATTGATATAAGGTATCATGTTATACCGTGTGCTGACGATTGTAACTGTTCAGATAAGCAAATGCCAACCTATAATTATAATAGGTTTACATAAAAAGGAACATAATAATACACTTAAATGATATAATATGCCCTTAAAATTGATAAGAATTTTGAGATTATCTACTTAATAAATAATTCCGTAAAATATAGCCGGTTTTAGAAGATGTTGGTTGAATGAAATTATGACTAAAAATGCAATGATTAACACATACGTCTCATATATTTGTATACTCTAAAGCTTTGTTATTAAGGATGAAGTGTCAATAAATAATAATGTAACTGGCTGTGGATTATTTACATGCATAGTATTCTCAATTTTAGGTATTATTATTATTATTCCTATATGACTTTTTATTACTTATGAGTTCCTGATGTGAAAGTGTATGGAATGCAAGAGTTAGCTTCATGTGTAATCTAGTTTGTTCTCTTCAAAAAGTACAAACTCCCAGTGTGACTTCTGTGCTCATGACACTGTTCCACAACTTTGGGATGCTGAAAGCTCTATTTACTGTCATATTTTTCCTTTCCCCTACTCTAGAAAGGTAAGCTTCATGAGAAAAACATCTTATTCTAGTAAAAGTTTGGCTTGAGTAGGATCACGCCTAAAATAAAATTGGCCCATTGCTGAACCAAATTATATATATACACTACCATGACACTTTTGATGCTGAGTTCAAAATCTAGCTATTATGTACAGGGTTTTGCTGCTTAAACTTGGCAATGGGCCACTTTTGGAAAAGAACATTGGAGTTACCATATTTCTTACATATTTTGAGCAAGAACAGTATTTTATTGAATGAATTGTATAATATCTCATTTTTTCCCTAAAATTCTTCATTAAATAAAGGCAAGAGTCCTAGTAGAGAGAGGGGGAAACCAGCCCATCCTCAAAATTTTTGATCCACCTCTTACTCTGCTTATAAGACATGCAGGGATAAAGATAGAGTTGATAGAGTATAGATAGAGGGGATTTCCAACCAATGCCTGGACCAAACCAAGATCCACCCCATGAAAAAGCCCATCCCTTACACTGCTAAGAATACTCTTGATATGCTTGCAGACTGGAGCCTATTAGAGTCATCGTCAGAGAGGCTTCACCCAGTATTGCCTCACACCAAGGCTGAGAATCACAGCCAAATATTGGGTAAAGCATAGGAAGCCTAGTGGAAAAGTAAGGAGGTGTGTGTCAAAGGGCCTAGCTGTGACAAGAACTCCACACGAAGACCAAAAGAGCAAAGAGGGACATGTAGAGACTGTAGCATCAACCAAGGGCCATGCATGAACTCTATATAGACATAGCCAATGGGCAGATCAGGGTTCATGTTGGTCCACTAATAAGTGGAGTAATGGCTGTCTCTGACAAGGACTTTCTTGATTGCTTTTCGATCACTTCCCCCTGGAGGGGTGCCTTGCTAGGCCATAGGGGAAGAGGATGAACACAGTCCTGATGTGATTTGATGAGCTGGGCTGGGGTGAGTAGGAGGCTCCCCTTTTCTGAGGAATAGAGGAAGAGGGGATGAGGAGGGATTGTGGGACTAGGAGGAGAGGAAAGAGGTGGCTATGACAAGATGTAAAGTGAATAAATAAATTAATAATAAAATAGTCTCCATAGTACAGCATATGTCACTTTGTATTGAGAGAATATCTTGTGTGTTATATGGATACAACGCCTATCATTAAAAAAATCTGATGGCCTATTGTTTAGCCAGGAAACCAGAAGTAGGATATCTAGCAGGCAGAAAGGATTCTGTGACAGAGCCAGATACCTGAGATTTGACTGACAAGGTGTGAGGAGGAAGGATGCATGGTACCTGAACAGAGGTAAACAGCCAAGTGGTACAATGTAGATTAGGATGATGGGTCATTTTAAGTTCTGAGCTAGTAAGAAACGGGCCCAGATATATGGCCTAGGTATTTGTAAAAACTATTTTGAGTCTAATGAGTCTGTATTCCAGGAGCTTGGAGCCTGGAGGAAGAACCACTACCAAAAATTTTGGATATTTTCCCATATCATTCTAAATCCTGAAAGCCAATACAGCAATGGATAGAAAGAGATAGGGAGCAGATAGTAAAAAGGCTTTTAGGATACTATTAAAATAACAAAAATGTATGAAGTGAGATTTCAAATATTTATTTTATATAAAAAGTGTTTCCAAACTTCAAATCAGACTTACGTGAGAGCCATCTTTCTTAAAGTAATAAAATATATAGAAGTATTTATAATCTCCAGTAACTTATGTAATGGCATATGAACAAATTAGTAGAGCTGAAGGGAACTTTTCAGGTGAAAGCAATTTTAAATTTTCCCATCACCTACTACAAAACTTCTTGTATAACTACAGAGAGAAAACAGCTAAGAAGAACTCTGTTAAATGTATAGATATTTAGTCGATGTTTTTATATTTGACTTTTATGTAGTTGTATATGGGAAATACAGGACATTATAAACTTTTTGTCACTTTTAATCTGGCCCAACATATCCTTAAAATATAGTCTTTTTCTCTTCACAACAATATTCCCCTCTCTCAATGGACTACATTAATATAAGAAGCAGCCACACAATTTGAGATAATAGATTATTGGAATCAATCTTTAGTATGTACTTTAGAAAACCTTTGATACTTATTGTAACAACACTTAGAAAGTTGCCAGATGTCATTTTCAAATTAAATTATTTTCTGCAAAACTACTGAAACTGTACCCAGTGTATCCAGGTCATTTTGGATTTGGCATTAAAGTGGGAACCAATGGGATGGGACAGCCAGATATTTGGAAATTTGTATGTTATGTTTCTCTATTAAAAAGAAACTACACTTTTCAGAATTTTATTTGGATTTTTCTGATTCTTTGAAATTAAAAATCAAGAGAGCAGTGTTGTTCTCTTGAATTAGCCATATACTACAGAAGTAATCAGTGTCAAGCCTGTTATCTTGGTGGGTTTCTCTGCCACATGATTATCATTATTATTATGTATTATAGAATTAAGGAAAGAAACCTGTGATCTGTAAATAGATGGTTAATATGAATCTGCTGTTATGTATAGCAAGAATAAATATTTGTATTGAGGCAATGGGTGAGATGCTGTGCAAAATAATATGGAAAATAGTTAATTCAATAAAAAGAGAGGAGACTGTGAATATTTAGAGAAAGAGAAAATTTGAATTACTTCATATTACACATCTGTATTCTGTACAAGATGAATGGCATGTGCTACTAAAGAGAGGTTGACACCTACCAAAATGGAGTTCAGTGGTCTCAGGAACAGACTCCTGACTTTTATTTATTTTTTTCTTTCCTGAAAAGGTACCATGACAGCAGCGACAGGACCATGTACTGTGGCCTAAAGCTGTAAAACAACAGAAAACTTGGGCGGGTGTGTTATTATACTCAGGAGAGATGTGAAAAAAAAGTGTGTCATAGGCAGGAACGTAAGGTCAGTGGCTACTGTGCTTTTGGGAAAGCTTTAGGTGATGATTAAGCTAGAATTAGCTCTATTCTTGCCAAAAGCCACAATTCCTTGTGGCATTATTAAAGAAAGCTACCTGACTAATCAACCAACTAACATGTGGCCAACATTCCAAGGCCTCAAGTAGGTTGAACCAAGTAATCAGTGGCCGTCTATAATGGGGTCGGCGTGAGGCCTCATTTGGCCAGCAGGGTTCTCTAGCAGCAGTTCCTATGAGCAAGAAGGAAGCTGAATTAGGCTGGTTTACTCAGGGGCTGGCCTGCATCCCCTGCAGTTCACATTGTGCTTATGCTTTGTATTTGTTTGTCTGTTTTTTCTTTCTTTTTAGTCCTTGCATAGGAGTGAGAAAAATTAATATTTATGTTTCAGTTCAAAATATTTTTGGTCCGTGTCCTGATGCTGCACTAGAGCTCTTTAATTGATTTTGGTTCTAGACCATAAACTAGACATACATAGTTGTCTTTGAGCAGTATCAGCGTGATGGGATCAGGAAAGGAAATCAGAAACTAGAAGCTGGATACAAATGAGTAGAAATACGAACAGCTAAGTCCTCTTGGTATGGCTGTCACCAATGAAGATATGAAATCAGAAGGCAAGCCTTGACGCCTCATTATATTCCTCAGTATAGTTCACATATGGCCTTGACCTCAGTTAACTACAGTAAGATTGAATGTCTCTTTAAGTTAGCCAATTATTGTTTATCCCCTGTCAACTTTCAGGAATTATATATGGCCTATAATGAATAATGTATGATGTGTCCTTATACTATCAAATGGCTTTGAGTGTTATTTTTGTAAGTCTGAGGGCCAAAGCAGACAATATTGAATGCTTGGGTAGAGCATTTTTAGAGTAGTTGTTAAAGAAAACGTACAAGAAGGGGGCACCTAGAAAGTACTCTGGTGCCTCATATTTGACCACGTCCCCTGGATGGGGAGGCCTGGTGGCACTCAGAGGAAGGACAGCAGGTTACCAAGAAGAGACTTGATACCCTATGAGCATATACAGGAGGAGGTAATCCCCCTCAAGAACAGTCATAGGAGAGGGGAGTAAGGGGAAAATGGGAGGGAGGGAAGAATGGGAGGAGACAAGGGATGGGATAACCATTGAGATGTAACAAGAATAAATTAATAAAAAAAATGTAAAAAAATATTTAGATAGTTCACGTATATGTAATTCAGCTGAAGTAAATGTCAAGGAGCCATATGATGATGTATATGCTTGTATATGTTATTTAAATATACATGTAGACAAACATAGATGTTATGTCTTTTTTTTCCCTCCTTTATTAATTTATTCTTGTATCCTCCCATTCTTCCCTCCCTCCCAATTTCCCCTTATTCCCCTCCCCTATGACTGTTCCTGAGGGGGAGTACCTCCCCCTCTATATGATCATAGGGTATCAAGTCTCTTCTTGGTAACTTGCTGTCCTTCCTCTGAGTGCCACCAGGTCTCCCCCTCCAGGGGACATGGTCAAAGGTGAGGCACCAGAGTATGTGAGAAAGTCATATCCCACTCTCCACTCTATGGGTTATGCAGAAAAGTAAATTTTAGGAGATGGTGGAATATCAACATCTAAAATAAGCTTGCTTTTGCACACTTGCGCTTGTGTACTATTGTACAAGGATAATGGATGGCACAATCATATTAAACCATCCTCATCGATTCTAAATTTTAAGGGTTATAGTGCACTTAGTGTTACAGTCCCATAAAGTCCATGGCTGACTGCAGATGTGCTTTCAAAGGGCCTTGCTAATCTAAGCGGCAGAGCAATTTATCTCAAAGAGCTGTTTTGCCCCATGACTACCACCAGAGGGCTCAGCAGGAATTGTTCTTTTCTTAACAGCTCCTGGAGTTACTGACCTAGTAAATGTAAAGTGATTTTGCAACAGGAATGTCTAGGGAAAAGGTAGGAGGCAGAGGGTGCCTTAAAAAGACACAACCAGAATCAGTAACTAGAAAGTTGCTATAGAATAAAGGCAGTGTTTCTGAAAATCACTGTGGCCACAGATGCCTCCAGCTAAGCATGTAGTTACCAGCAGGTTCAGTAAGCTCTGAGAAACTGTGGTCTAAGAACTGGAAGGAATGACTCTTTGGTGTGTAGCGCCTGCCTTTAAATACCATTATCCTAATACACAGACTTGAAAAGTTAGTGATAAGATTGATGTACAGAATCATCACTTCACTCTTAATCCTCAGTAGGAACGACTAAAACACACAGAAATTTCTAAACTAAAAAACACAGATATGAGGGCATTCAAAGTGGAACAAAAAAGCTGTGTTTTACCATCTTTGAACAATATCAGTTCAAATGTAAAGCCAGAGAGGAAATCTTAGCTCATTGGACTATTTTATGTATATAATCAAAATATTACTTTAAAGTCTACGAGGAATATAGAATAATGACCTCCCACAACATCCATGTCTCAGTCTTGTGGATCAGTGTTACCTCTATTTAGATAAGATTGGAAAATAAGGGGTTATTATATAAATGGTTGTTAGATCAGCATACTTATTGTAGATCATAAAGCATTTATGCCTCAGAATTCTCTAAACAATAAAATGGAACAAAATGTAATAAAAGAAATTAATTTCTTATAATAAAGGTTGTAATCAAAAGTTTCAAAGACGGAATAAAGGGCCCCAAATGAAAAACCGAAGTCCTTGAAGTTTCAAGGAAAATGATTCTTTTTTGTTTGGGTGTTTTTTAATATTTTTATTTTATCATATGTAGCTATTTTTAGGTCTTTTTATTTTAAAAAAATAGTTTATTCAGATTATATCCCAATTGATAACCCATTATTTGTATCTTCGCATTCACCCCCTCCCTCCCTCTTTCACCCTATTCCCCTCTCCTAGACCTCTAAAAGTAGGGGATCCCATCCCCCACCATACGATCACAGCCTATCCGGTTTCATCTGGATAGCCTGTTTCCCCTTCCTCTGAGTGCTGTCAGTCCTCCCTACCCAGGAGAAATGGTAATATGGGGTCACCATAGTTCATGTCAGAGGCAGTCCCCACTCTTACCACAAGCATGGAGATTGAGTTGTCCATCGGCTACATCTGAACAGGGGCCTATGTTTACAGCAAGCATTGTCCTTGGTTGGTAAAGCAGTTTGTGCAGGTCCCCCTGTGTCCAGATCCGCCAGCCTTGATGGTCTTCTTGTGGGGCTCCTGGACCCTCTGGGACTTTTTGTCTCCCCATTCTTCCATACCTCTCTCACCTGGAATCTAATAGCAAGTCCCAGAATCTGTCTCAATCCCTTGCTTAGTGAAGACTTTCAGAGGACACCCATGTTGGGCTAATATCCACTTATAAATATTTACATACCATATGTGTCTTTCTGGGTCTGGGTTAAATCACTCAGGATGATCATTTCTAGTTTTATACATTTGCCTGCAAATTTCAAGATATCCTTGTTTTTAATAGCTAAGTAATATTCCGTTTTGTAAGACTTGAAAGAACAATTCTCAATTTCATAAGGAAAATGATTCTGTCATGTGAAGAAATAAATAAATGAGGGAAGGAAGGAAGGAAGGAAGGAAGGAAGAAGAGTAAGAAAAACTAAAGGAACATGACTGCTGTTAGGTACATGGGAGGAGAAAATTCATTATAGATAAGTGGGAGAGCATAGTCAGGAGGCAGGGACATTTTGTAGAACCTAGGGTGGATTGACCAGAATGAGCTATGACAAGCAGAGAGAGTGGGAGGGAAACGGAGGGAGGGAGAGGGGAGAAAGGGAAATTGGATGTAGCAGCCAGGAGGCCCAAAAGAGTAGAAAGGCCAAGTAACCTTTGGCCTTTGGCCTTTGGACAACTGCAGGAAGTTGATCCCAGCTCCTGGACCCGAGAAGTTAAGGAAAGGGGTGATATATGCCAGCCAGAAGAAACAGGTAGGGATGGAGGATTTGCAAAGAGAGCCTAGAAACCTGCTTCCACTTTGATATGGTAAATAATCATGTCAGCCCCAGGTTTGACACATCATTTTGTTACATCCAAAAAGAAAAGTTTTAAGCGCATCTCATTTTATCTCTGTATGATCCATCTTGAAATATTGTTCCCAAGATATTTAGGACTTAAAACTCTGATTCGTTTTGTGTGTGTGTGTGTGTGTGTGTGTGTGTGTGTGTGTGTGTGTGTGTGTGTATGTCTGTGTGTCTATATGTGGTATATGTGCCTTTGTGTGAATGTGTAAGTTAATATGTTTGTGAGGAAAGCAGATGTTTGTGTGTACGTATGGAAACCAGAGATTGACAATGGGTGTCTTCCTCAAATGTTCTGCACTTATAGTAATAAAGTTATTCCCTGTGGGATTTCTCCATGAACTCAGAACTTGCTAGCATATCTAGTCAAACTAACAAGGAACCTTCTGTGTCTGCCATGACTACCAGGCCTTTATGTGCTGCTGGGAATTCCAATGTTTTATCTCTGATTCTCCTGCTTTTGCAGTAAATATTTTATTCACTTAGATAAGTGCCCAATCCCCTAGTGATAAATGACTTACAATGGCATGAAAAATGAATATAGCATTCTTTTATCACACATGAATTTTTGTATAATGATACTATATTGCTACTATTTATTTAGCAAGGAATGATAGCTAAAGTCTATTCCTTATATTCATGACTCTCAGATATCTGAAGATAAAGACCAAAACAGGCTGTACAAAAAAAATCATTCTTTTTCTCTTTCAAAAATACTTTGTTATATAATATATAATATGTATTCCTATTTGAAATTTTACTCAAAGTATGGGTAGGCTGGTGTGGACCTTCTCTACTCTCTGTTTCCCGAAAGCCAGTCCTTAAGGTTATCTCAGCACTACAACAGAAGACAGCTGCAGTCTCCCCTCCTCCCTGTCTCCAGTCCTCCAGACTATCACCACCCTCTGCCACACACCTGTGGCCCTCACTCCCTACTTTGACAATGTGTGCCAGACCCCAATGGGACAGGCGCTCAATATTCAACCAAGCTCATGTCTGCCAGAAGACTAGGTGGGTTCCCTGTAGACCTTCTCCACCCTCTCTGTTCCCCCTGACCCAATTCTCATGGTTGCCCCTAGCACCACAACAGAGTATCAGATACTAGCACCCCCTTCTCCCAGCCACCAACACCAGCAAGGATTCCGTTGACCACACCAACCAGACACTAAGATCAGCAATTAATAAATGTGACTTAATGGAACTGAAAAGCTTCTATAAGGGAAAGGATGATATCAGTTGGACAAAGCAGAAGCCTACAGAATAGGAAATAGTTTTTAGCAACTGCACATCTGATAGAGGACTAATGTCTAAATCATTTAAAGACCCCAATAAACTAGATAGCCATAAAATCAAATAACCCAATTAAAAATGGGGTATAGCTATAAGCAGAAATTTTCAATAGAATGTCAGAGAAACACTTAAAGAAATTGTAAACAAACTTAGCCATTATGGAAATGCAATCAAAATCCCTTTGAAATTCTATTTTATACCTATCAGAATGGCTAAATCAATAACATATGTGACAGCTCATGCTGGCAAGGATGTGGAGCATGAGGAACACTTTTCCATTACTGGTGGGAGTGTGGGAATCAGTGCAGTGGTTCCTCAGTAAATTGGAAATTGATCTGCCTCGAGACTCAGCTGTTCCACTGTTGGGCATATTCCCAAAGGAAACTCCATCCTACCACAAGGGCACTTGCTTAGTCATGTTCATTGTAGCATTGTTCATAATAGCAAGAAGCTGTAAATGACTTAGATGTCCCTCAACTCAAGAATGGATAAAGAAAATGTGGTACATTTACACAATGGAGCTTTATTCAGCTGATAAAAAAAAAACCATGATAAAATTTGCAGACAGATGTATAGAGTTAGATAAAAGTCACCCCAGGTGAGTTAACCTGGGCTCAGGAAGACAAATATAGTATATATTCACTTATGAGTAGATATTAGCATTGTAAGTAAATGACAATCAAGCTATAATCCACGGACCACAGAGTGCAGGGAAAGAGGAGATCTTTTGGAGGAACCCATGGATCTCCCTGGGTGAAGGAAATAGAATAAAAATTTCAGGTAGACAAGGAGGGAATCATGTGGAAAGGGTGGAAGGAGAGGGTTCAAGAGAGACACCTGGAACGGGAGAACATTGGAAGGAGTGGAAACAGAGCTCGGAGAGCCTTGTGGAGTCTGAAACATCACACAAGGATCATTCTTGTACCGGACCTAGATCCTTCACATAGATGTAGCCTTTGGGCAGCTCAGACTTCGTGTGAGTCGCCTAGTAAGGGGAGTAGGGGCTACCACTGACACAGTCTCTGTCGCCAGCTTTTCAATAACTCTGCTGTGGCAGGACTACTTTGCCAGGCCACAAATGGAGAGAGGAACTCAGTCCTAATAGGACTTAATGAATCGGGGAGGGGAGCTCCACTTGTCTGAGGAATAGGCGAGGGGGAAGGGGGAATAGAGGGTGGGACCGGAAGGACAGGAGGGAGAGGGCTATGGCTGATACGGAAAGGGAATTAATTAATTAATTAATAAAAAACATGAGCATCAAAAGTGTTTTTATCAACATTAAGTTAATTTTTTTATAAATTCTAATAAATAAAGACATTAATTTACAAAAGAACTTGTATAGTTTCTTGGTTTTCTTCACCTGCCCTCTCTTCACCCGGTGATGGGGACTGAACCCAGAAGACTGCACATGTAATCCACATGGTTTAAACCCACCACATGGTTTAAACCGACCATATACCAACTAATATCTATATCTTTATCTATGATGCTTCACCAACTTCATCCTAACTTAAATGACTACATAAACTCCATGAAGCTAAAAAATAGTGTATTTTTATGCTGATAGTATTCATTACTATGCCATTATATATAGACATAATGTAAATTGCGTATTATTTTACTGTATGGACTTTACTGTAATTTTAAAAGATAATGAATCATCGTAAAAGAAAACATTTCCCATAATATATTTCACATTCACATTCACTTCTAATAACTAAATTTGCTCTTGAGTATTAGGGAACAAAATGCCTGGTACATTTCTGTGTGAAATACTCATGTATCTAAATAAACACGAACAATGGTCATACATGGTCTGATAAAACATAAAACAACTTACTATTGCAAGGATTGCTTGTTTCTTTTTCTGTTGTTTCGCTGTGACACTTTATCTTGAAGACAAAAATCCTTTATGATACATCATTTTGGGGGAGAAGTTTAAAGATGACTGAATTGTATACCGTTCTATTTCTTCTTTTCCATTTTCCTGGAATACTATCCATTTCATCTCCTTTCCTCTCCACTTACATTCTTTTGCACCCTTGATAACTGCACGCATTGCCTATTACTTGGCCCGCTTGCCTACTACTTTGTTACATTTTGTAATTGCCTCTCATCATCAAATTCTGAATTTTTGTTTTAATATGCTAAGTTCCTCAAGAATACAAAAACTTGCTTTGTCCTCTTTATTCTACATTTGCCAGGCTTTGCACCTGTATAAGAATCCCGAGACCTGTATTTTGTTCACCCAGTTCTCTTCTCCACTTACCACAAGTATGAGTCAAAAGACTTTTATTAAGTGTATGTGATATTAATGAAGGATTTGATCACCCCACTTCTGGCATTTGATCAGTGCAATTTCAGAGAGACCGGCTTTGTTGCAGTAAACACGAATACATAAATCTCCCAATGTTTTCATTACAAGAGAAAGAAGATTGAGAATCCATATGTGAAGAGGATTTTCATGACAGGAGATTTGTCCCAGGCTACACTGTTTAACGGCTTATATTCGTTCAGAGATACGAGAAAACTATTCTTAATTCTAAATAATGTAGTGAAGAGAGATGAAACTTAAATTTTTCAGTCATCTGTTCAGATCAACTAGCTGAATATGCAAGTTCTTCCATGATGTAACACTTTCTGATATATAGCAGGGGAATCTGACACAGGAAGAGACCACGGGAATCTGACGCAGGATGGGAACCTGACGCAGGAAGAGACCACCAAACTGCATCTCGTTTGCCCTAAGACTCTTCATACTTTCAATATCCTTTATCTGAGCCAATCTCAACTAAATCAATATTTACACTTATTTCTTAATATTAGAACATCTTTCAATTTGAAAATGACCACTTGTACTTAATGACACAGTATAAAGGACTTAGTAGTAGAAGTTATTTTCTGACTCTTTTGTTAACATATGTAAGTTCTAGGAAAAGTATTGGTATATTCATTGTTTTATTTAAAAATGTACCTTAAATGATTATTTTCACTATTTCCCAAAGACTCATTGTAATTTATAAAACAACATTACTCAATAACCTAGAGACTGCAATGGATTTGGTTTTCTGTAATTATTACTTCCATATATATTTTCATTTTATGTTATATTTGTATTGATTTATGCTTCGTATCTTGTACTTTGTTTCAAATTCTCCATGATTTCAAGAAATTATCTCTAGTTTTGATGGTTGCTTTGATATGCTGATCATGGAGGCTGTGTCTTCTCTTAAGAGAGTAATAACAAGACAGCAGGACTCATCAGCTAGGTATTAATGAGGAAAGGAATTTATTTTAGATGAATTTTTCAATTTTAATTAGCATTTCTTCAATTCTAGATCCAGTAAATAATTTCAGATCTGGATCCATTGATGACAAGTGTTTACAATTTAGACATTTCTGTTATTAAAGTTTGTAGGGATTTCATAGTTAGGGCGCCTTCTATTTTAGAGATGAAGGTATAGGGTTTGATAAGCTGAGAGACTCACCAGCCCTTGCCAATGTTCAGCTTAGAAAGTGAGTCTTGACATCTCCGTCTCAGCCTTTCTTAAACGCACTCTGAAGTGGCACTTCTTGAATGAATCACTTAACAGCAATTAGGTTACATTGTCCTCTCTTCTCTTTGAAACAGGAAATTTAGTTTTCATGACAATAACTGATTAACAACCTTTAAAGTGATAATTATACACATGAAAAGAAACTTTTAGAAAACTATAGTATTTCACACATACACACACACACACACACACACTCACACACGTATTTATGATTAATTATATAGAAATATTAACAGTGTCTGGGGTGGTCTTTCAAAGTTTTTATTATTTAACAGTATAAAACTATATCTGGTGCTTTCCTTGAATCTTTTCTTTAAGAACAATAGGTTTTTACTAATAAAAGGAAACCAAATTTAACTGAACAAAAGCAAAAAATGTTTCAGAACAGAATGTAATTGTCGACATCATACAACATCACAATGAAGTGATATAGTCTTTCTTTTATTTGAATATGTTAGCTCTTGAATACCTCTAGCAAAATGGTTTTCTCTGAAAATGAAGATGTTTTAATTTTTTGAAAGTACTTTAAATTAATTTTTTGCAGAGATGAGGTGGGTGGAGATGAAGTATTTGAAAGAAGGATATTGAAGTATATAGATTTGTTTAAAGAGATTTGAAAGAGTGATAAAATGCATTGAGTACAGTTCACATATTTTAAAGTGTTCTTTAGAAAAAATAGGGTAATAGTGTTGTTGTTACTCAGCTCTTCCTACTCCAACTGATGAGTAGAAGACGGATGGTGATAAGTAGAACTGAAAACTACGCTCCTCAACTAAATATAAGTTAAAGCCCTTCATTGTAAAGCAGTATTATTTGCCTAAATTAGTGAATTTCTATCTTTGAAATTCATATATTTAGTGTAATTAATACATATGGATACATAATATATAGTATACATACACATTATGTAAAATATATTCTACTTGGAAATAGTTTACTGAATGTGACAGATCATATGAAAATGGATGTGATTATTTTTAAATGTTCCATTAGCATGCTAAGTAATAGTATTCCAAATTATAGGATAAAATATCCTGAGCAGAAAAATAAAATTGTTTTATGATTTGGGAGCAATTGTAAGCAACAACAACAACATAAAACGGTGTTATGTGTAGCACATGTGGATTGAATCAGGTTGAAGAATGATTTCCACCATTGGAAAAAAATGAAAATTTTGCTGTATAATACAAGCAACATTTCATGCTTCAGTCCACAATGAATTTCATACAGCAGAAGAAAGAGGGGACTAGGACATGAAAATATATTATTAGCCTTTGACTAGGGATTAGAAAGCACCAGGTGTCAGTGTGGAGAGAGAAAATCTTGGGTGAAGTGAGGCAATCTTAAAGTAACTGGCAAGGCACCAGTGAAATAAACCAACATCCTTTCACTGTGTAACCAGGGTGACAAAGGATGGATTTAGACAAGTTAGATATTAGGCTTTTCTCATTTTACTATTACCTATCATCTATCCATCTATCTATCCATCTATCTATCTATCTATCCATCTATCCATCCATCTATCTATCTATCTATCCATCTATCTATCTATCTATCTATCTATCATCTATTTATCTACCCATCTATTATCTATCTATCTAATCTATCATCTGTGTATGTATATATGTATGTGTGTATCTATCTATCATATATCTATTAATCATCTCTTTATCATCTTCCTATCTCTCTATCATCTATTTATAAATCTATCTACTATATATACATATATAATCTTTTATTTTTCCTTATTTTTCTCTTTCTCTTCAGTAATTATTTAGCAACACCTTCATATTCAGTTTTTTTTTTTGTTTTGTTTTAAAGTCATTTTTATTTTCTCAGTTTTTGCTTTTGGAACAGCAGAATTCTTTAAAGAGGGGAAAACTCTAAGATTAGTTAAAGTGAAAACGCTGGTATCATTTCAGAATACTCTATTGTAGTGGGAGTTAAAAAACAGTTTAAATAAGCATATCTGTGGAAAACTGAATATTTTAAAAGCCTAAATGTGGAGATGGGGAAGAAGTAAGTGTGACAAATGAATAGCATGTTGGAGGAGGATATCTCAAAACAGGCCTCAACAATTGGCCCAACAAATCAATGCTGGTTTCCTAATGTGCATTTTTTATTTAATTAATTCTAATGTGCATTTTAAAATTTTTTTTGAAAATTGCATGCAAAAATACCATATTAATTTATTTCAAGCCCTCCATTTGGTAATGGATAATCCATTAGGAGTTCCCTCCTTGGAGAGAGAGAGAGAGAGAGAGAGAGAGAGAGAGAGAGAGAGAGAGAGAGAGAGTATTGTAATGACCATAGAGCTCTTGATATTGGCGTAGGTCTTGTGAGATTTTTTTACATCCACAATTTCTGCTGGTGTTGTCACTATGCAAGAGTGTTTATGGATGCAACCTCTTTGTCATATATAAAATGCATTACTTCCCAGTAGGTGTCCTGATCCTCTGACCCATACTATCTTTCAGCTCCATTTTCTGTGATGTTTCCTGAACCTCAGTTAGAGGATTGAAGATTTAGATGCATCAGTTGGTCAAGGAAATTCTTTAGTCTTATTTTATAGTTTGACCCAGGCTAAGACTATTTGGGGAAAAAACCACAACTATAAATTGAGAATATATCTCCATGAAATTTGCCTGCATACAAGTCTGTATTGCATTTTGCTGATTAATGATCGATGAGGATGGGCCCAGCTCATTGGGGAATAATGCCATGCTTAGGAAGGTGGTCCTTGATGGATAAGAAGAAGGCAAAGAAAACCATACAGAGCAGCCAGGAAACAGAATTCCTCCATGCCTTCTGCATCAGTTCATGTCTCCAGGACCCTGCCAGGTTGAGCTCATGCCCAGACTTCCCAGGATGATGGACTACAAGATGCAAAATAAAACAAACCCTTTCCTTCCCAAGTTGGTAATTACAGAAATGGAATGTCTAGCTAAAAGAGTCATATCACAATTTGTTCTCTGCATTTTGAGCAGTAGGAAATTATTCAATAGCCTTTGTGGCTGCAAAAATGAGGCTTCTTAAATGAGAAGTAAAGATACCCTTTCGTATTTTTATGAATAATAAGTATTTAGAATGTGGTTAGGAATTATAATGGATTAAAAAGGTAAAACTAGTAGGTTCTCCTATAAGATTTATAACCTTACCTTCTATTGCCCTTGTTTGCCTACAAGAACTTGAAGTTAAGACCTTATTGGTGAAGACACCACATATTTCAAACGTAATACTTAGGAGAATTATGCTGAATCAGACCTGGAAAACTCTTCCCTTAGGACTAGCTCTCACAGTATTAGAAGATGCCATGCAAGCACCAAAGAAGAAAAGCAATACTAGCCATATCAAGCTGTAAATCCAATGATCTACACTAATGACCAATAAGGTGGATATCCTCAAGGGTGTAATAGTGGCATCATTATCTTGAGAGTATCTGACAGCAGTGTAGGACTCAATGCCAGCACAGTGGAAGAAAATTCATACCTGGTACTGTAAACCTAGCCAACTTACGTTATTTAGGTGGCGGTCTTCCCACAGAAACAGTGAAACAGTGAATTGCTCCATTGCTATTCTTTCAGGACAAATAGAAGCATTTGTTGGCTGCTTTGAATTTTCTTGGGCAAGTATTTTAATATGGATTGTGTTTTTAAAGTCCTGTCCTGGAGCATCTGGAAACAATATTGCTATCTGTTCTTATCTTTACTGGCAAATGCTGAGAAAAAGTCAAGTATATGCTCAAGGAAGCCTGGGTTCAAATATGTTTAAGGAAAGAATTTTCAAAGTTTAGAAAACATGTTTCTGGGAACTTTATTAAAGATAGTTTCAAATCACCATTTAATTATGGCAACTTGTCTAAAATATGGCGCCCCATTTTTAAGACATAATTCTGAAGGATTTTTTTTTAGTTGTGAACAGCATTAGTAAAAGATAACCCTGATTATAATCTCATATTATCAGTAGAAGTCATTGAAACAAAATAATTCTGCCTCCACTTTATACTGTTTGGGAAGAAATGGCTTTTAAAGTCCGAATAGACACTCTTCACTCTGTTAATCCCAACAGCATGCAAGCAAATCAATCAATATCCAAAAGGACCTATGTCCTTCACTCCCTCCGTACACTCACACACAAAATAATCACCACCAACAAAACTAACAACAATTACACACAAAGAAGTTGTGGCTCATGATCCACTGTTAAATCCTTGAATAATTGAAAATTATTATATATATCATATTTCCTTAATTATTCTGATTATCTTTTCCTTTCTGTTACTGCTGCCATTTCATCCTACTTTCCCTCCCATCCATATCCATATACTTTCTATTTCTAGTTAGATAATTAACAGGAATCTAATAAATAATAACAAAATAGGATGAAATAAAATGAAAAAAAAAACCAAAAAAATTAAAATAGGATAAAACAAAGACAAAGAACCAACAAAACAACACCAGAAACAAAAATAGACACAAAGATACACACATTTTCACAAAAAAGAAATATCATAAAACCAAAACCCAAAAGCCATAATAAATGTGCAAAAAAATTTGTAAGCTTAAAAAAGAAGGAAGAATGGGAGGAGGAAGAGGAGGACGTGGAATGTTCTGACTCTAATTATGAGACAAGAAACTTCTAAAGATGCTATGGAATTTATTTTGTATTGGCCATCTACTGCAAGGCATGGGTACTATACTTAAGAGTGGTTTGTATTCTCAGTGAGACTCCTTTAAAGCAAACTTATTATTTGTTTGTAAGTAGTCATCAGTTGGAAATAGCCTCTGGGTCAGAGATGTTGGTGTGTGTCCACTTCTTTCAGTTGTAGGGTTCTCAATCTTATGTAAGTGGTGGATGTTCAATGAAGCAAGGATGGCAACCAACTTTCAGATTTTGAAAAAAAATAAGTTGACACAAACAGAGACTCCTTTAGGCAAATATTGCCTATTATCCTTCTAACACCTAGCATGTTGAGAATTATTGGCATACTCCTTACACAGATATCAATTTACCTTTCTATTACTGTTAATGAAAAGAGGCCTTCAAGTAGAGGAAACTGTTTAATGCTGGAAAAATTACTTTTCTTGAGAACTGAAGCTGATACAGAAATAATACAAAAATAATTGTTTAAAATGAGTATTAGAAATCAGGTTTTCCATGGATCTTTCAATTCTGTAACGTTTGCTACTCTCTTTGGTTTTCTTTGGTTTTCTGAATGTTCTACCTTCCTTTTCTCTTCATTAGTTAACTAATACTTCAGAAAAGTTCATTTTTGTTTTTGAATTCATTGGATATCAGCCCTTATTTCTAAAGGGCTTTGCAAAAACATTTATCTTGAAGGCAAAACAATTAAGAAATATAATTTTAAGTTCTGAAAACATTCAAAAAAGATTAACAGATGAAAATATTTTTAATGGATAATGATGTAAATGATGTACATTTTCCAACCTGGAACATGTAAAGGTAAGTAAATTAATAAAGGGTCATGAGATGGGGTAACAGGGAAGAGGGGAGAGAACAGAACGTAGTAATATAAAGAGGGAATAGAATGAAAGAACAGGAACAGTTTTGCATAGTGAGGCATGATTGGGAGGAGGAGGTATAAGAGCAAATATGGAAGGGATAACTAAAACTAAAGACCTGAAGAATGAGTATGTAAACACACCACTCAAGAAAATTCCTACAAATAATGCTTAAGCATACAATAAAAATAATTGGGCTGCAGTTACCTTGTAATGGAGCAACAATCTCCCTGCTCGACAACACAGATTTAACAAACAAAACCCAGTGTCCAGAGTGTGTTAACATTATTGGATTGAGAAGCTCACAAGGTCTCATGGACACCATCCTCAAACATAATAGACTACTGCCATTGCTCTCTATTACCATACAGAATATGACAGTAAGATGCTGAAGACAAAACATGTGCAAGTCATACAGCATGAACAACTCACTCTGGTGCTTATCTAGAATCTTCATCCTTACTGCCTAGGTTACACCATTCTAGAAGGCGCCAAGCACACCACTGGAGAAGAAACATAGCCATCAACACTACCCAGCTGTTGACCACGTGAGCTATTATAACAAACCCATCTGACAAGATAACCCACACTGAATCAATGGCAGCACAAATAAAGTGGGAGTAATCAGCCACTTCGTGATGGAATTTAAGCCTTGCTTCATAAGATGGCGCCTTTACTGAGTTAAAAAAAAAACAAAAAACAAACAAACAAACAAAAACAAACAAACCTGTGTCTACACAGGTCAAACATAGATCCTAGAACAAAACTACTGCAGTTATATTTAGACAAATGGACCTAGTACTAAATAATGATCCACCATTAAACTAATAGATTAGTGCATAGAGAATCTTTTCCTTACAGTACATATTCAGTCTTTAACAGAGTATCTGTATTATATCTACATTTCCCAATACTCACATATTATTGAAGTGTGTGTGTGTGTGTGTGTGTGTATTGGGTGGGGAGTGGGGCATGGAAAGAGTACAAAGGCCAGAGGATGTGGATGACTACAAAGTAATGTAGCTAGGCTCACCACAATATCAACACTACAGCTGAAAATGTGCTTTCAGGACACAGCATGGCTGGGGTGCATATATGAACTCACAGTGGTTGTGAAATCATACACAAACTTAGTAAAAGATCATGTCAGACAAAATCCAGTAGGTGAGGAAGTGTAGGAAGGGAGTCTTAGCCCTAAATGAAGAGTTTATGAAGATTGATAGTGTCTGAGAAAAGAAAAATTAGTTATAAAAGGTGGTGAATATAATCAAAACATAATGTATCCATTCCTCAAGAAGCAATAAAATATTTTAAAGTAAACAACATGTGAATTATCTTTGAATTTTTGTTTATTGTCTGACCCTTATCATGAACGCTGTATTTAGTCATTCTCAGATTACAGGAAAATAATTACTTAATTAAAAAATTGAATACATGTATGCTAATTTGAAATGTTAAGTTCTAATGGCATTAAAGCACTTGAAATTTATATTTTGTTTCAAAAATCTCAATAAGGAGAATTGTATTGTTTGTTCAAAACCAGCCAATTTGAAGTTCTTAATGTCTATAATTTAAAGTAAACCAAATAAGCAGAAAAGCATATGGTAACAAGCAAGCATTAGGCATTGACATGTATTCATTTGCTGTCTATTATTTTAATTAATTCTGTACCATCAAATCCAAGACTACACAACAAGTGTATCAATTACTCCGTGCTTGATGTACTCATTTATCTAATTCCCCCCTCAAGGGGTAGAAGCGGTCTAGATACTTTTATTTCTTTTAAAATTACTAATTAATGTCAACAATTGTAATCTCACATAAAGTTAGACCAGCTTGAGAAGAAATATCGAGAAAATAATGAATTTTTGTCTTCTAAGCATTCCCAAACCCTGAATTCATGAATCAAGTCTCCAAACACCAGAACAGAACATAAGAAAATACCTGTGCACGCAACAAACACTCTCGGGGGCTCAGAAGACATAGTAGGAGCAAAAGCAGATACACAATGACCAAGCAAATTTGTTTTTCCAAAAAAAATATTAAAAATATCATATGCATTATTTATTTATTTATTTTCATAGTGAAAATCCTCACATGAGCTATTCCAACACAATAAGAATTTGAAATGAAAAAAAAAAACCCACAGTCTATACAATGAAAACCATTCATTTCAGGACAATGTCAAACACTTAACAAAGTAGAAGGTTTTGGACAAACGATGCAATTCTTCTTATTGAGATTTTTTAAATAAAATATAAATTTCATGTGCTTTAATGCCATTAGGACTTAACATTTCAATTTAGTGTACATGTATTCAATTTTTTAATGAAGTAGTTATTTTCCTGTAACATGAGAATGACTAAATACAGAATTCATGATAAGGGTCAGAGAATAAACAAAACATACATGAGTATTTAAGCACTACATGCTTATCATTATTTTTGTTAAATTTCAAGATTTCCTTGTTTTTAATAGCTGAATAGTATCCCGTTGTGTAAATGTACCACAGTTTCTTTATCTTTCTTAAGTTGAGGGACATCTAGATTGTTTTCAGAGTCTGGCTATTAGAAATAAAGCTGCTATGAACATAGTTGAGCAAAGTCCTTGTTGTATGGTGGAGCATCTTTCAGATATATGCCCAGGAGTGGTATGGCTGGGTTCTTGAGGTAAAACTATTCTCAATTTTCTGAGAAAGCACGAGATTGATTTCCAAAGTGGTTATACAAATTTGCAATCCCACCATTAATTGAGGAGTGTTCCCCTTTCTCCACATCCTCACCAGTATGTGCTGTCACCTGAGTTTTTTATCTTAGCCATTTCAGTAGGGATAAGTTGAAATCCCAGACTCATTTTGCTTTGCATTTCCCAGAAAAACATGCATGGTATGTACTCACTTGTAAATGGACATTAGCCAAATATACACAGAATTAAAATACAATAAAATATACAGAAGTAAGGAAACTAAATAACAAGGAGGACCCTAGGGAGATGGCTTGATTCTCAACCAGAAGGACAAATAGACACTGAGGCAGATGAAGAGAGGGAACAGGAAGGGAGCCTATCATAGAGGTCTTTGAAAAGATTCTGCCCAGCAGAGGATCCAAACAGATGCTAAGACACACAGCCAAACTTTGAGGTGGAACACAGGGAGTCTTATGGAAGAGTTGGGATTAGAGGGTTCTGGAGGGGTCAGGAACTCCACAAAGAGCAGTGGAGCCGAAAAACAAGGTGGAGGTGGGAAGTGCAGAGACTGATGCATCAACCAAGGACAAAGCATGGTGAGAATCTAAACTCTCTGCTCAGATGCAGTAGGTAGGCAGCACTGTCTCCTTTTGGGTATCATAATATGAGGAGTAGGGACTACTTCAGTCATGTGTCTGGCCCACACATGTTGATCACTTCCCCCTGGTGGGGTGGCCTTGCCAAGCCACAGAGAAAGGATACAGGCAATCCAGATGAGACTTGATAGGCTGAGGTGAGATGTTAGGAGAGGATAGCTCCCCTTTCGGAGAACTGTGGAAGGACAGCAGAATGAGGGATGGATGGTGGGAAAGGAAGGTCATGGGGGAGGGATTACAATTGGGATGTATAATGAACAAATTAAAAATTTAAAACAAAACACATTTCTGAGTAACAATTAGGCCTTGAGATGAGGGGTAGATTCAATAATCTACCTTTTGTTCTATCCTCCCTCTGTATTTCTCTATCCCCTTTCCTTCTTTTCAGCTCCTACCTCCTTACTTACAAAAGAAAGAAAAAAGGAAAAGAAATACATCCCTGAGTCAAACATAGTTTACTTTCTCTAAAAGACCAATAATACTTATAACCAACTTCCAATGAAAATAAGCATCTGTAGATCAAGAGGGTAAACAGAAACTTATCCAACCCCTCTTAGAGGAAATGGGAAGTCCGTCACTCTCTTAAGGTTTCTTCAGGCTGATTTCCTCTAACTTCATGGAATTATGCTTGTTGATTTTTGCTCTGGTGTCTTTACCTGAGCCTAAGTTATAACATTTATTCTCTACTTTTTCTACTAGAAATTTCAGATCCAGGATTAAAATTTTGATCCATTTAAAATTAATTTGTGTTGGGGCTACAAGTGAAGGAGCTAGTAGCTTTGTATACACATAGATAGCCATTTGCTACAAAAGTTGTCTTTTTTCCAATGTATGCTTCTGACATCTTTGTTAAGACCTATAGCCATATAGACTTTTATGTCTGGGTCCTTGATTCTGTTTCATTGACCAATGCTTCTGTGTTTGTGTCTGCACCATGGTATTGTTACTACTATGTCTTCCTAATAGGACTTGAAAATAAACATGGGGTTGCCTCTTGCAATTTTTTTGTAATGTTCATAGAAGTTTTGGCTATCCAGAATGCTGTGCAGTGGACACTGGTTAACACAGGATCGCACAACTGACCACAGTTGAGGGTACAAGTTCTCAGTCACAAATGAGACCTCTGCATCACACCACCTCTTCCCACAGCTCAGGGAGCTTTGTGTTAGAGAAGTAAGAGTGGAGATAAGAGCCAGAGGTCAGGCGAGACAGAAGCAAAATTCTAGCTGCTGGACATGAGATAAAACTGCACTGATGAAGGTGTCAATGTGGTTTTATGCAGAAGACCTGCATAAGCTCAGGCCATGAGATCCTAGTTTCACTGGGAAGGGGTTTATGAGCCCATTGCTACCTAAAGCCTTTTGAAACATTAATGTCTTCTGGTAAAAGATGGAGTCAGTTTTCTTTTATCTTTTTTTAATTTTTATTTTGCTATATTTTTAAAATATATTTTATTAATTTATTCATATTACATCTAAATTGTTATCCCATTCCTTCTATCCTCTCATTCCTCCCTCCCTGCCATTTTCCTCTTACTCCCCTCCCCTATGATTATGACTGAGGGGGACCTCATCCCCCCCTGTATATGCTCATAGGGTATCAAGTCTCTTCTTGGTAGCCAGCTATTCCACTCTTTGGAATATACCCAGAAGATGCTCCTGCACACAACAAGAACATTTGTTCAACCATGCTCAGAGCAGCTTTATTCAAAATAGCCAGAACCTGGAAACAGCCTAAGTATCCCTCAGTAGAAGAATGGATAAAGAAACTGTGGTACATTTACACTATGGAAAACTACTTAGCTATTAAAAACAAGGAATTTCCAAAATTTGTGGACAAATTGATTGAACTAGAAATGATCATAATGAGTGAGTTAACCCAGAAGCAGAAAGTGTCAAATGGTATATACTCACTTATATCAGGACACTAGCCCAAGGGGCATGTCCCATGAAAGTCTTCACTTACCAGGAAAGTGGGACAGAGGGGAGGACATCCTACTGGGACTCTAGGTGAGAGAAGCATGGGAGAATGGGGGTCAGTTTTCTTAAGGGTGCTGCTCTTGATAGGTTGACATTCTGCATGGGTGTGCCTTGTTTTAGCTAACTTCCTATTGCTGTGATAAAACGCTATGACAAAAAGCAACTCAAGGAGGAAGGGACTGTTTCATTTGCACTTCTGCTTCCACTTCCTCTTTAAAGTCCACTAATGAGGGAAGACAGGCCAGGATCTCAGGGCGAGAACATCAAGGTAGGCACTCATGCAGAGAAGTTAAAGAGAAGAGACGGTTCCTGGCTTACTCCTCATGATTTTCTCAGCCTACCTTCTTATACCACCCAGACCACTCACCCAGGGGCATCACCAATGCTTGTGCGATAGCTACACCATTCACTAATTAATGAATGAGGTTTTCCCATGTGTCAATCTATTTGAGAGGATTTTATCAATCAAGTTTCCCTTATTCCAATAGCTGTGGCTTGTTTAAGGTTGGCATAAAACTACCCAGCATATACCTCACACTCAGAGTTTATGACCAGAACAAATAGGAGTTAATAGGTAATTAAATTAATAATAACAGAGGACAAAAGGTCATAGGGCAGAAGAGTGCTGTTATGTAGAGAGTAAGAATGAGGGCTTAAGCATGATATAATGCAAATACATTGTATGGAATTCTCAAAGAATTGATAAAATAATTTAAAATATACTTACTAGGATTTGACTGCTTTAATCCAAGGAAATATATTTAAGTAATGTATGCAATGTGTATTTGAACTAGTTTATTTCACATCTTACATTCTTTGTTAAGTTCATGTTATACATTACAAAAATATAAACCAGGCATAGTGGTACATCTTTTAATTCAGCACTCAAGTAGGCAGAGGCAAGAGGGTAGCTGTGAGTTTGAGGCCAGCCTTGTCTACAAAGTGAGCTTAGGACAGCCAAGGCTACATAGAGAAAACCTGTCACAAAAAACCAATATGTGTGTGTGTGTGTGTGTGTGTGTGTGTGTGTGTGTGTGTGTGTAATATGTAATTTGATTATATTTTTTTCATTTAGCTTATATTTTATATTATTTTAACAATTTTTGTTTTCTATACCTCTCATTAGCTTTAGTTTTTAGCTGCTTAACTAAGTTTCCCAATAGCTGCCTGTTTTACTTGATAGAACAGTTTTTTCACAGTAAACTGAAAGATTATTTGTTGTATTGTTTTTGTAGAGAGAATTGAAACATACTTGGAATCAATGGAAGAGAGCTGAGATTAAACTGATATTTTTCATTTTTCCCATTTATTAAGATTCTTAGATTTTGCAACATACTTTTAAAAACTAGAACATTATTAGTTCTTGGAATTGAATATATATGGAAAGTAACCTGTGAAGTTTAACTAATAATTGAAACCCAGAATTTGGTAGTATGTCATTCTTTTTTGATACCTATTTTTCCTAATTGCAGTAGTTTCCTTATAGTCTGGAAAATTTCAGAAAGTCCCGGTTAAAAGGAGGAAGAAGTGCTGCTCTTTCCCTAGATGACTTGGAGCGGAGAGAGAAAGATGACAACATTAGCTTCAAGAACCTTCACCTAGTGGGCTGCCTTTAACAGATAGATCTTATCCCATAAACTCCCAGAAGCCTTAAAAAATATCACCACCTGATGAGGGCTTGGACACACATGCACTTTTTGTGGACCTTTTATATCCAACACTAATATTCTATTACTTTCTTATAAATGAACACAACAGGCTCTGCTTCCTACAAACATATTCTTCTCATAACTATACCTATAAATCATATAATTAATTCTTGATAAATTATGGGACCATGTTTAAATTACCTCAGAACTTCAAAGTATACAAAATCTGATTGGCAGGAGGGGGCCTGAGCATATCTTTATCTCTACTACATGGAGGATAGATGCCTTGTTTCCTTCATCACCCACATTTAAGACAGTGCTGTGGATGAGTCAACTCTGTTTATTAAAACAAAGAAGAAAATGAGTTCTATAAACTGTCACGGAAAGGGGAATGACACTTCATATATTTAATGAAATGTCTTTATTAAAAATTCTGTAGTGAAGCATATTCAGAAGTGTATAATGTCCCTATCATGACGTCTCACCATCCCCGCTTATTTTATGCAAGGTATAATTTTATATTACATCTCTATCGCATTGGCTCTAACCTGCAGGAGTAACCCACCACTGCACCATTACAGAATCTTCAGGAGATTTCTGCTCTAATTTCAGAAGGACATTAACAAGAAAGGTAAAGTCACTTGAATTCCAAGTTGAGTTTCTATTCCTAAAGCACTCAGGCCAGTCACTGGCAATTTTCCTCTATTAAGAAACACAAAATAAGGCACGCAAGTAATATGTACTCAAGGAAAAGTACATTCTGCCCTGGTCATGCAAGTTTTACTGACATTTTAAGTAGAAAGGTTGAAGGAATCAAGTCCATTTCTGAGTAATTTTGTAAGTTAAAGAAAGATTGATTCATTCTGCAGCAGGAAGCACCTAGAGCATGGTAAAAATAAGAGCTGCTAATGAAAGTCATGCAACTATACGGATATCTGTGCTTTAGTCAAGAATAAATACACAGAAATGTAAAAGTCACTTAGGAAACTTTTGGCAAATTATCTGTTGCATGTATATGTGCCTATGTACATTTACAAATAATTTTTCTTAAGATTATAGAAGTTCAGGAAACATCTTGTTTTTTGTTCTTTCTCTGACTCTTATGTTATGAATGCAAATCTTCTTTAGTCTGAATGAATAATGTTTAATACATGCTAATCTGAAGCATGTACGCTGATTAGAGCATTTGGTCCCCAAATAGGCCAGAGATCTTTTCAGGAAAAGTCATTTATTTCTCTTCACCACTATTAAGACTTAACAGAGTCCAGCAGAGTCACCTCTTCTGTGATCAAGCCAAGATCTTTAAACTACCAAGTGTTAATTTGAAAATACTACATCAATGTGAATCTGGTTGCTCTGCCTCTCTATTCTTGGAAAACCAACACTCAAATTACTCAGAAGATATGAGCTAGAAAGAAAGCATATGCAGTAAATGCTTATCATAATAGGTTATTCTACATATTCTATTTCCACTGAATCATATAAGTGTGCAATAATACGGTAGAATTGAAAAGCTTTCTGAAACCCATCATTACTTGAAACTAAATGTGGTTACCCTGGGGCACAACTTTATGAAAACAATTAATGAGAGTTTTCCTCCTAGAATTAGATTTTGCCATTTAATGAAAAATAATACATGCAGGTTCAATCAAATAAATTTTAATAGTGTTTACTTTCCTATTACACTTGAACATTGTTTTAAACTTTGAATAGAAATATCTTGTCGGGAAAAGTTGAATCCCAGGGGCACATTTTTGAAGGGTTGCTCTAAAAGCTGTGTTTAAATCATTTTGGTTCACGGAAATCCACTTTCCTTATTAATATGGAGTTCTTGTCACAAGAAAATCCAATAATCAAAATAGTATTAGGGAGAAATAAAATGCAAGGCAATAGCACTACTCTATTAGAAAGCGATTCCCAGTTAGCATTTGGTCCATGTTGAACAGAGTCTTCATTCTTAACCTCTTCTTTCTTTTTCCCCCACAGGATTCTTATATTAGGAGTTCCACTGTGCATTCAGGCTTAGTTAAAAAAAAAAAAAAGGCTGCAGTAGAGTCAGTTACTTTCTTAGTGTGTCACATAAAAAGGAAACCTGCTAATCTTTCTATATAGTTTAAAGAACAAATGGTTGATAAATATTGTAATTTGATCCATCTTAATATCCATCTTTCCACCCTATCTCTATCACTTTTTCTTTGTTCTCCTTTTCCCTGCTTCTCTTTCTCTCCCTACTGGTATTCCTAATAAATCTGGATATTATAATTCCTAAAATATTGAATTAGAACCAGCTCAAAAACATGAAGTCCTGGGTCTGAAATGCAAATCACACTTCACTTCTTAATTATTATGTAAGATTCTAATCCTTATAATTAATTTAGGAAAGGTTTATTGAAAGAGATTCAGTGTACTACATGGGTACATTCAGTCTCTGGATTCTGTGAAGAGAATGGATCTATATATCACCTAGATATACATAAAAGCATCGAGGTAAATACAGTCTGACAAAAAACTAATGCTTCATTTCTGAGAAAGCATTCTTGTTGATTTAAATATATCTCAAACAACACATTGATGTGCATGAACACTTGAGTTACTATCAACAAACTAGACCAATATTTATTTATACCATGTAGATCTGAACATGTAATATTGGCAGAATAGATAATTTTATGTTGTTTTTAGTGGTTTTGAAGGTCCTGTTATAGAATGAATTATTTTGACCCTGGCACTGAAGGTTGAGCAATTTCAAGGTTTTGCGGCCAGGTGGGAGTACTGATTGATGGCTACCCAGCAGTCTACATGCATGTGTTGTTGTATGTTTACATGCTCACGCATACATAGTTCTTTCTCTGTGTCTAGACATACAGTTACAGGTGGCTTAAGAGGCCTTAAATGGTTAGGAAGAATTAAACTTTGTAAGTGCTTTTAAACATGGAGACATTTCCCAAGCCCCAATAAATATAAAACAAAGACCAGATCCTCCTCCTTGGAACTTTAGTATTTTTGTTTGTTTTGACATTGAGTGGGTTCACTGTCTTAGTTGCAATTTCAGACTCATGTATTTGTTGCAATTCTGTGATGAACCAGAATCACCAATTGTAGTTTCAACTCCTGATTCTCCCCAGGAACCACGTATTCATACTATTTCTAATGAAAAAAAAAAGCAGCAATATTTAGTCTGTAGTTTAACTAGATAGACTATTCTTCCAGTACCACAATTTTCATTCCCTTTTATTTCCAAGAACAGACATTTGAGTGTGATCTAATTGGGTGACTTAAACAGACCTGTTTCAGAAAGAGGCTGTAAGCCACTTGGCACAATTGATCTATTTTCTCTGCATGAGTTTGTTTGTTTGTTGGTTGGTTGGTTGTTTCTTTCTTTGTTTTTTTTTTTTTCACCTATTTAAAATAAATGTTTCCCTTCTATAAAATGTCCTGAGCGAATTTTCCTCTCCTTCTATTTCTGTTAGTTCCTTCCCACCTCCTTTCCCATGGGCATACACTCCCTTAAATGGCTTTATTACTGCCCAGAAAGAATGAGAAGGTTGAACAGAGCCTATTCTCCTCCATAGGCAATAGAGCCTACCCAGCTCCTGAGCACCATGGAAACACTGATGAGTGTTTGTGAATCTGTAACTGTCCTTTTCAATAGCACACCTTCTATATGACAGTCAGCACAGCACCAGCTGTTATCACATACTCTGATTTTCTGTTAGCCTTTGAGATTGAGTTTCCTGCTAGCTAGAACTGATTGTTCCTGACTCTAAGAGTGCCAATGTAAACAAATATTAGACTTTTAAGATTAAGCTTATTTTCCCTGTTCTTAACATTCAGAACCGTGTAGTTGGCTACAGTAATCTTCGTCTGTTTGAGTAGGCACAGTGCTATGGCAGTGTCCTCACCTTCTTTGTTTCTGAGAAGCATGTGATTAGCTGGCACCAGCACCATCTCAGCCATGATTGCAAATCATGCAGTACATTCTCGTACAATTACAACGTGTTAAAAAAAATCCTATTTAAGTTTGTTCTTATAATTGTTTTCTAGAAGAGAATAGCATTGTATATTCATTGCAATTTATGAAATAAGTTAAATAACAAGCCATCATGAATTGAAGGAAAGTGGTATTTAGATCTGTATAGGCTGGACCTGAAATGACTTGTACTGGCTGAAAATACTTAGAGTAGTTCTAAATAATTCTGAAGTTCAACTGCTTTGCCAAAAAGAATAGAGATATCAGTAATTCTTTTCAGTTTTATGATTGTGGCCATTATCAGACAGGCTTTACTATTAAACCAGTGGGGCGAATAGAGGAAGAATGGCATTGGGCTACCATTAAGTAAATGCATATGTAATTAGGTTCTTTCTTTCCATTTTGCAAACGGCACTGATATACAAAGAACATAGCAGAGATCATTTCTTTGAGTAAAGCATTCTGAAGGTAATTCTTCAACTCCTTTAGCAAGCTTTCTGGAGTGCGCTTATTTCTTGCCCAGTATCTTTCAACTCAAATTCTTATGAACCTTGTGCTTGTTGTTGTTGTTGATTTTGTTATGTTTGTGCATGTGTGTGTGTGTGTGTGTGTGTGTGTGTGTGCGTGTGTATAAAGATGGAAAAGACCACAGACAACTGAACAAAGGCAAAATACTAAATAAAATCTTCAAGAGGAGAAAAGTTGATGATATTTTAATAAGTAAAGCCATGTTTTTATATTATTACATTTCTGTTTTCATGATCAAATGTTCTGACCTATAGCAACATAGATGTAGTGAGTTTATTTTAGTTTACATTTCCAGGTCACAGGCTCTTGTACGCAAGACAAAACAAGGAATTCAAGGAACTAGTTATACCACATTAGCAGTCAAGAACAAAGAAACAGAGAGTTTTGGGTGACTATTTAGACAGAAAACTCTCTGCCATGTTCTCATTTGGAAAACTAGTACCCTGCACTCCAGGCATACTCAGGTAATCAAGTTTATTGCTTCTCAAGTCTCTGATGGAGTTGAAGACCAGGTAGGTTAGTTTTACAATGAAACTTATGTGTTTATGGGTTAAGATGTCTTTAGGTCTAGATTGATGTTATAAGTTTATAATGACAAGATGTGATGGAGATTGATTTACATTCAGAATTTTAGATGCACCAAGATAGGAAAGATGTTTTCTTCAAGATTGTCAAATACAAATAGCCAAAACACTAAGAATGTAACAAAGATATAATTCCTGAATATATCATGGTTCTTCTTGGTATTGGTAGTTTATTGTAAATACATGTGATAAAATAAATGTATATGTAAAAAAATTTAAATGTTTAATTAATTAAAAAGAAAAGAACAAAGAAAGACTATATATACAAGTATCCTTGCTTGCTTACTTGCTTTCTTGCTTCTTTGCTTGCTGTCTCTCTTCTTTTCACCCTCATAATATTCAGGACTCAGACTTGGGTATGTCACTGCTTTCATTTGGCTGTTATCTTACACCAATTAAAAATCAGTACAATCTCAAACAGGCATGTCCTCAGGCCAGTCTTATCTACATAATTCCTCATCAATACTTTCTTCCAGATGATTCTAAGTTGTATCAAGTTCACAATGAAAATTAACCAACAATGATATTAAAATAACTGCATGATTCATACATATTACCGTACCTTGTTTAAAAGCCCAATATATGATATTTGTATACTTTTTTGTTTATTATAAGCTAGCATTTTCAAATGTTGGATAAAACCTGCTATGACCACAAGGACTAAAATCATCATAAAAGGTTGCCTACAAGATGTTTTAGCAGATAAAGGTACTTGATGCCAAGCCTGTATACGCAAGTGTATTTCCTGGAACCTACAGGCAGGGAGGAGAAATTTGACTCCTGTACGCTGTTCTCTGACTTCTACATGTCTGTTATGGCATGTACTCCCTACCCAATAAATACACTAATGCAAAAACCTATAGATTTATTTTTCATTTTACATGTCTGATGTTTTACCTGCAATTATGCCTGTGATCCATGTGGATAGCTGATGCCGTCAGAGGCCAAAGGAGAGCTTTGTGAGTCTAGACATACAGTTACAGGTGGCTTAAGAGGCCTTAAATTGTTAGGAGGAATTAAACTTTGTAAGCACTTTTAAACATGGAGACATTTCCTAAGCCCCAATAAATATAAAACAAAGAAAGACATTCTTAATGTCCGGATAAATATATGGACAAGAATAGAATGTTCACTATGGATACACAACTTAAATTAAGACCAGAAGAGGTGCAGTCATTTTGAAAGCAATATTATGATCATTCCTAGCTAATGTTCTTCCTCAAGAGTGTGCAGCATTCTGACATCCTCTTGCCAAAAAAATACCTTGCATAGATTAAAATAAAGCACAAATGTAATCATGCCTACTCTACTTATTTGTGATCATGTTTGCCTTTACCATCACAGCCATAGGATTCATCAATTGTTTTGCATGAAGCTGATTACTTTTACTGTTCTGTTCATGGTTTGAATTAGTTTACTAGTTTATATTTTATATACTTTGCAACATTAAAACTATTTGAGACATTTCGGAAAACATTTTATACATGTTTGGGAGTGAATCAGAGATTTCCATCTATTAATTAATGATTCTAATATTTTTTAATGTATTTCAGAATTTTTAGTGTTAATGACAGTAAATATTCAGTATACAGTTGAATTAATATCTGGATATGTGTCTTTTTTATTCATTAGAAGCTATGGTTACCATCTAGTTAATGACACCCCTTTTCTCAGGTTAGATCTTCCTAATGGTACCTTGGGTATTTCACCTTGTTTTTTTTTTTTTTGAAAAATCATTATATAATTTATTTCTTTATTTTATTCTCAATATATAGGTGGTAAACATATATTGAGATGTCAGTTATAACTATACATATATATGTTTTGTATAGAAATGTAACATTTTTGTAGGTTTTATTTGTTTATCTATGTATTCCAGACTAGATGAAATATTTTAACATGTTTTTATCATGTAGAAGAAAGAGAAAACAGGAGCAGAGGTTAATTAGTTCTCTTATAATGATGAAACATTATCACTATGCTTTTTTGTTAAATACCACCATGAACTTTTGTATAAATATACTGTTAGGTGACACTATATAGACAGACTAATTTGTGTAAAATGAAAAACTGGTGGAATTTTTTTTTTCATTTTAATTTTTTGTTGTTTTGTTTTGGTAATCAGAGTAGAAGCTCTGAAATAGTGATTATAATAAATCATGAAGTAAAGAACACAACTAAAAGACATGACTTAATAAGAAAAGAAAGAGGAAGAAAAATGTATTGATGAAATGGCAGTACCAATCAGTATCAAATTATACTCCTCACAATGTTAAAGGCTTTTTATCTTTGTTTCCACAGAGTGAAGCAAGATTAAATCAGACACTGACCTCAGAAGGAAGGCTAAGCAGCTTAATTTGAACATTTGATGTCTTGCTAATTCCATTCAATTTCAGAATGTCATTAATCTATGTGTTTTAAAATAGAGGGATCATTTCAGTTAGGATACATTATTTTTTCAATCTCTTGTTATACAAAATAACTTTTATGTCTGGTTGAAGTATAATTTAGTAGGATTAATATTTAAATTGATAGGATTAGATATGCATTCATATCTGGATATTACTTTATGTTTAGTGAATAATTGATGTTATATTGGAAGAAAAAAAGGAAATTTACAGTGGAGAAAAAAAATCACAAGGTGAATAAATTTTTCTGTATGGTATAGTTGTATGATAGCTATTTATTTTTTGTTTCCTTAGACTGTTACTAAGCCTGTAAGAATTAATAATTATAATTAGAAGTATTAGTGTAATTTTTTGATCTTCAATCATGAAGAAAAATCTGTACACGATTGTGTAAACGGTGGAAATCCCAACTATTCACAGAATTTATTTGCCATTTAGTGTTCTATACCAAATTTTGACATTTTTCTTTTTAACTTTAAAAAGAGCAAAATTGTATTTTTAAAGAAATAATTGACCATAAGAAGTGAATTGATAATTATGTGAGATAAATGGGTTTAAGACCACACTGTCTCAAAGGAGTCACATAACATTTTGATTTTGACCCATTTATTTTGATCAGGATTTTCATGAATGTGGGAAAGTAACCCATGTGGGGAGGAGTGATAGATGACAGGGCTAGGAGGAAGATGGGTGAGGCTATAAGTGAAATAACCAGACTTTATTAAATATATGTACAGATTTATAAAAATATATTTAATTAATTTTTAATGTCACTTTAAGTTCTTAGTTATAAAATCTGAATGAATTTTGTTTAGAGATAAGTTTAGATAAATACATACAAATTGCTGTATTCCTGATGTACTACACTAGAGAATACACCAAGTATTAATGTTCTTTACTTTATCCTTCATTTTAACTTATGATTACTTATAATATTAGGTTAGCCAGTATTTGAAGAATCATATCATTACTTTATAGAAAATACTGGTATGTAATTATGAAAAATATTTTTCTATTATACTACTCCAATAGTATAATTAGAAAACTACAACGAATATAAAAGTAAAATTGATTATCAAGGAAATCAAATCGCGTCACTCAACCTTTAGAGAACCTTCAATTAAGAAAAATATGACAGCCTTTCCAGCTCTAGCCCGACAGAATGGCTCCCGCAAAGAAGGGTGGCGAGAAGAAGAAGGGCCGTTCCGCCATCAACGAGGTGGTGACCCGAGAGTACACCATCAGCATTCACAAGCGCATCCCTGGAGTGGGCTTCAAGAAGCGTGCTCCTCGGGCACTTAAAGAAATTCGGAAATTTGCCATGAAGGAGATGGGGACTCCAGATGTGCGCATAGACACCAGGCTCAACAAAGCTGTCTGGGCCAAAGGAATAAGGAACGTTCCCTATCGCATCCAAGTACGCTTGTCCAGAAAGCATAATGAAGGTGAGGACTCCCCCAACAAGCTCTACACATTGGTAACCTACGTGCCTGTTACCACGTTCAAGAATCTACAGACAGTCAATGTGGACGAGAACTAACCTGCTGATTGTCAAATAAAGTTAAGAACTGCCTCCAAAAAAAAAAAATATGACAATAGTTAGAGGACAAAAAATAGGATGTACTCAACTATTTTCTTTAGAATAAATATTATTGCAATTCAAATGTAAGAGAATTTGTGATTGGAGAAAATATGCGCATACAACCTGTATTTGTCTTATAGACCCATTATTATGTTGTAGTATGCTCTCCTTGTTCCTAGTTTCCTCATAGCTTTTACTAAGAAAGGATTTTCCTATGTCATCTGAGATTATCATTTGATTTCTTTTTAATTAAATATTTCTTTATTCTTACATATGTATTTATATTATTACACAAAATTAGAATAAACAACCTACAGTAAAAAGAACCATGAAACAATCAAGAATCATATAAATGTTACAATCATAGTGTTTTGGCTATTTGTATTTGGCAACCTTGAAAAAAATATTTTTCTTATCTTGGTGCATCTGAAATTCTCAGTGTATATCAATATCTATCATATCTGGTCATTATCAACTTAAAACATCTATCTAGACCTAAAGACATCTTAACACTTGAACAATTAAGCTTACTTGTAGAACTAAACCAACTAGTCTTTAACTACATCAGAGACTTGAGAAGGAATAAAATTAATTGCCTGAGTATACCAGGAATGCAGGTTACTAGGTTTCCAAATGAGAAGATGACAGAGACAGTTTGCTGCTCCAGCCGTCACCCAAAACTATGTACAACATTGGAGCATCATCCTCAGCCTTCTGGCCCAATATATCTGACAGACATATTTGTAGGCAGGAACTATTGAGGACTTGCTTACCCTGTCTTGGCAGAGTTTGGCCATTGATTCTGCCTGCATCCAAGCTTGTGCTTTTTAGGCAAAATTCTGTCTGTGGTAGAAATGGCTTGTTTCCCTCATTTGAAGCCATCTCCATAAGGAAGTTCTTTGATGCTCATGATCCTCTTTGAGGTAGGCTGGGTGTTGTCAGGAGTTCACATGAAAAGATCATCCTGATTGAGGTCATCCAGATCCAGAAACACACACATGGCATATACTCATTCCTGAGTGCACATTAACCCCATAATACAAAATAACTACACTAAAATACAGAGACTGATACATCAACTAAGGACCATGTATGATGTGGATCTAGACTCTTTGCACAGATGTACTAGTGCAGTCTCCTTGTGGGTCCCACAATGTGGAGAGTAGGGATGACTTCAGACATGCACTCTGGCCAATGCCCTTTCATCGCCTCCCCTTGGCAGGGTGGCCTTGTCAGGCTACAGAGGAAGAGGTTACAGGTAGTACAGATGAGACTTGATAGACTGAGGTCAGATGTTAGGGGATTAGGGCTTCCCTCTCTGAGGACTAGGGGGGTGAATTAGAGGGGATGAGGGAGGAGAGGAAAAGAGGGATGGGGGAGGGGGTATACAATTGGGATGTGAAAAATGTAAACTGCAGAACAAGCAGAAAACATATTGCTAATCCCACTATATGGGAATAGCTCTGAGACTGGCTGAAACGTGAGTGTCTAGGCATAGACAAGGCTTCTTGTTAGATCGTTTGATTTCTATCTTTGAATTTTGTGATTTTAAATTGAAGCACAATCAAAAGCCACAAAGCTAATAAATGGCTATAGAGAGGGATGATTCATAAAGGTAAGAATATAGTCCCTTGCCAAAAAAAAAAAAAAAAAAAAAAAAAAAGAATATAGTCACTTGCAGGGACAAAAAAGAAAAGTAGAATAATGTAAGGCCAGAAAGCTTAGACAGGGACAAGAATAAATAAGTAGATTCAGGCAAACTGGGGCTGGAAAGGAGTAAATAAAAAAGATATGAAGATATGGACAGCGACTGGGCAATCTATGCTCTCAAAGTCCAGTTTAAGGTGTATTTGGAGTCAATAGAAGGTCAAGGAGTTGAAGGGATAGCTAGGTTGAGACAGAGGCTTGATAGAGGAAGAGATGGTTGAGAGAGTAATTAAAACTAGGAATGCCTGAAAACTTCTTTCGGAAACCCTATAACTAGCAAGGTCCTTGTGCCCAGCACTGGGCCGTACACAGCACAATACTGACCTGCCAGGAAGTTTGTGAATAATAAGTTATCTCCATTGACAAAATAAGACAAAATTAACCAGCGTCTGAGGATGAGGCAGGAGAAAGTCTCCTCCAGATCATGGGAGGGAGTCTTTCTATGGATTCTAGGTGAAGGAAAATGACAAGTCTGCTATACTGGACTTGGGGCCAGATCTGGTCATCTGGGGTTCGGGGTTAGGTGCTCAAAGGGCTGAGAACAAAGGACCATAAAGACTCAGGTCAGAATGGGGTATCTGTATCAACCCCTCCCCCACAGCTTTCTGCAAAACATTAGGGAACATAGCAGAAGTACAGACACGAGAAAAGTAAGAGCTGCAAGGACAAGTATTATGATACTTCTAATGCACATGACATGCCTATTGCACTCTTGAATTCATCACAGCTGTAGTAACCTGCGCATGACCCACCAAATTTCTAGTAGGGTTAGAAGAAGAGCTCATGAGACACCGTCATTAACAGGAGAGCTAGCTGTAGCTGATAGGTACCCAGAGAGAGAGAACCGTAATTCCTTACAACTGTAGTCCCACTATCCACTGGATATCTAAAAACAAAACAAAATACACCAAGTTAGAAGGGAGGCATATTAGCGTGGACCAAGAGAGAATTAAAAGGATGATATCTGGGGCAATTTGATCATAATTCATTGCTTACGTGTATGCAATTCTCAGTGAATATTTTTTAATTTAAAAAATTTTTATACAAGAGTTTTGTATTATTGAATTAACTTTCATAAACAAACTTGAGTTGCAAGAAGGAGTAATGATCTTCAGGTGCAAAAACAGAAGTTCCTGTGAAGCAGAGTGTTCTTGTTTCTGTTTGTTTGTTTGTTTGTTTGTTTGTTTCTGTTTCATCATGTGTATGTGCGTGCCTATGCATGCCTCTCTCTCTCTCTCTCTCTCTCTCTCTGTGTGTGTGTGTGTGTGTGTGTGTGTGTGAGTGTGTGTGTACTTTAACCTAAGCCAAAGAGAACAAAATAGGTAGTTCAGAAGGGATATTAGGCAGAGACTTAGGTCAATGTGGATGCCACTTCAATGTCCCTTCTGTGTTTACCAGACAGTCGTGAAGAAAATAGACTGAATGCCTTAACAATACACAATAAAAGACCATGATTAATGAAGTTTGAGTTGTGAATAGGATATTAATGACTACTTTCAAAAGTATATGTTGATGAATGATAAAGAATTAGAAAGAATAATGAGAATAAGTAAACAGCATATTTGGATCAGAGTTTAAAATGTAAAAAAATATTCTGAGAAAAAAAAATCTCATCTTGTTCAAATTTGGAGAGACTTTTATATATATTATATTCCCTGAAGATTAACTTGTAGGCTTATCCAAATGTGTAAAAGTGAAGAGAAGGTGAAAATACATGTTTATTTGGTTCAAAATTAAAAGTTCAGATATATTTAAAGGATGTGGGCTTACTTCTTAGTATCTGATAGTAATGAAAACTATTTATTACATATTTTTAAAAAGTATCAACTTTTTGAGGTTGAAAATTAATATCAGTCTAATAAGAGCATTTATTGCAAGACTGGAAGTGTTTAGACTCAATATCACCAGGGAATGATTCATTAGGTTTTTTATAGTATTTAATGATTTAATTTTTTTCATTTTAAATGTCAATGTATAGATGAACACAATATTCTTAAAAGGGAAAATGAAATAATTTACTGTCATATGAGAAATAATTTAATGGATTTTAGCCATCTGAATAAAATTTACATACACAAAATAATAAACAATTATTACTAGTTTACTAATAAAGATGCATCCATAAAATGGGTTCCTACCATCTTGTCAAGTAGTTTCTTCAGAGTAGCAGTGAAAACTTAAACTTGGGTGTCACTCAAAGATTGAAGTAACATGGGCCTCTAGATTCTCAGCACAAGAGTTAGTTACTGAGGTCACTAATAACAATGCTTGTTGTGGTGAGATCTCTTCCAATCAGGAAGCACTTAACAATGGAGCACAGACACTCGCCAAATTTAATAATGCTGACAGTTTTGACTGATTGCCTGTTTCTATCAGAGATGGCATCTCTTTAAGTGACATTTACAAAAAGCAACAAGAAAATGACTTGAGATGAATTATGGTTTTTATTACATTTCAGGATATAAACATTTTAAGGGAGTTCGTGGAATGGAATTGCAATCAATAGCACCTCCTCACTTATCAGTAAGTAAATTATTAATAAGACAATAAAATAACAGATAATTCAATAAAATTTAAGTGGAGACTTTTATCTCATTAACATTTTAAGATATCTTTAAAATAATCCAGTCCTTTAGTTCCATTAGGCACTGTTTACGTAGTTGAGTAGTAAAACCTACCATGATGGAAAATATGATTTATAGTCTCCACCTTTGACTTTGTGGGATTAGAAAAATTTGTCAAACATTCAGATGGAAAAGGTTTTATGAGGAAACGGAAAACATCCCTTTCATCAAAAAGAATTGGGAAGAGCTGTGCTTTGCACTAATTCAAATGCAGTGTAAATTCCCCAAGCTATCTCCACATGGCAGAAGGACTACGCCTCTTAGTCCATAACTCTTTTGTTTTAATTGGCATAAGAGCAATATGCCACTAGAGTAATAACTACACTAGAGTAATAACTACACAGCTTGTAAGAAACAGAAAATGTGCCTAAAAATAATCATCGCAAAGAATCGTATTCAGCTAGTCTAATCTGAATAATTGTCTATATGTGCTTATAATCAAATTCAGTAAATTTCCAGTTCATTCAATTAAACTGTACCTCACTAATTCTATCAAGAGTGAAAAAAGTCAGCTTGCAAAATTTTACGTGACCCCAATTGAATCAGTTTAAAAAAATACTGAAATTAGAGCATCTAAGGTATTGACCTTAGAAAACCTCCTTATAGATTAAATTATCTCTCGTAATTGTTTACTTGCTGCTTAATTTTCTTACATTTTCTTTTATTTCTAGTCAGTTAGCTCACCTTTGTCACAACATTTTCTTACAGGCTGTGGGAAAAACGAGAAGAAACTTTTATCATAATGATATGCTGTTGACTCTGTGTCTAAAGTCATTGTAATTCTGGGAGTTGTGCTGAGGTTTAGTAATGTTTGCTGGAATTTTAGTCTGTGTGAGCTAAGTACTTCTGTTATATGGAGTAAAAAAATCACCATCTGCATGAGAATAGGTGTGTTCCATTCCTCACCTGGAGCTCAATTCCTGAAGGGAGATTAAGCTCCTTCAATGCATTTCAATACCCACTCTGCCTCTCTGTTTTCCCAGGTGGTAGTTATGTGATCTACTTGTGCACCAGTGGGTTGAGACAGCTGAGAAAATCCAGTGAGTAAATAGACATGCCTGAAATAATGAGCATGCATCCTGTAAGCTGCTCTCGAATTCCAAGCTCATCACTCTGTGGTTACATTGTGTAAAGCAAGCCAGGACACTCCCTCTCTCCTCCATGCTCGCTCTTCTAGACGCCTTCCTTTTTTCCCAAGGAACTTTCCAGTTTTACAATAAAGAGAAAGTAATGTTTTAAAATCTAGAATGTTAGCTTCTAAACATACCCTCTGTTGTTCCAAATTAATGTGCAAGAACTGTAATAAATTGACATATTATAAAACTTGGGAGCACGCCTCTGTAATCTCATCACTAGGGATACAGTAAGGACCTGAGGTACAAATCTGAGGAGAACTTATCTCAAAAAGAAACAAACTAAAGACCAAACAAACAAACAAACAAAAAACACCGAGAAAAGACAGACAAAATAAATGAAGATAATTATATATTTTATGTGCCATTCATTTTTAAGCATCAATATTTTATTAACATATTTTCAAAAATTGATTACTAATATAATCCATTCATGTTTTCTCAATCTAGACATCTCGTCCCTTGGAATTTCCCTCATTATATATTTTTTTATTTTTTAACATATACATTTATATTATTACACAAATATAAAATAAACTACATACAGCAAGAAGAACCATGAAACAATTAGGAATTATCCAGAAAGAAACGTGTGGTATATACTCACTTATAAGTAGAAATTAGCCCAACATACATGTTCTTTGAGAGACTCACCTAGTGGAGTATTGGGACAGATACTTGGACTTGAAACAGGATTCTGGGCAGCACTGAGATTTTTGTGTCATTCTTTTTTTTTTTTTTGCATTTTTTTCTTTATTAATTTATTCTTGTTATATCTCAATAGTTATCCCATCCCTTGTATCCTCCCATTCTTCACTCCCTCCCATTTTCCCCTTATTCCCCTCCCCTATGACTGTTCCTGAGGGGGATTACCTCCTCCTGTATATGCTCATAGGGTATCAAGTCTCTTCTTGGTAACCTGCTGTCCTTCCTCTGAGTGCCACCAGGTCTCCCCCTCCAGGGGACATGGTCAAAGGTGAGGCACCAGAGTACGTGAGAAAGTAATATCCCACTCTCCACTCTACTGTGTCATTCTTATTTGATTGAAAATCAGTAAGTTAAAAGACGGTAAAACCAATCAAATGCCATATACATACTCTCCAAATTGGTCTCCATACAAATTTCCATTCAAAAGCAGAATAAACCAAAACCATACAGATGCAGATCTGTGTCATGTGTTATCAGGAACATGCTTCAAGGGCAGCTTTCTCCCTTGATTTTTTGGTAGCGTGGCCTTTCTTATATAACCTTAAGCTACTTTTCTTGAGCCTGTGTTTCTATGAATCGTTAACATGTTTCTGTTGCCCTCTCTGCTTCTGATTACCCCCATTTCAGCTCATTTTACAGCAGCCATAGAGTGTCCTGCTGGCTTCTATTTTCTGCACATGTGCAGCTCAATAGAACTGCACTATAATGAATATTGCTTCAATGTTACTGGATCCGTTTTATTCAAGGATTGTCTCTGGTGGCAGTGTTTCTATCACTGATATTCAGCTGTGCTCAGAGGTAGGTTGATGAAAGAAACTCTGAAGCCATCTATCTTCTGGATTATAAGGAGTTTCCAGAATGCACAAGCCATGCTTATGGTGGCTGCTCAGCACATTTTTGCCTGGAGTCCAGAGTATTAGAATTCTCCTGGAATTCACCACTAAGGTGAAACTTGTTAGTGCTTCCATTTATGTTTAGATTATGATCCATCCTTTGATTTGCCCTGAACATAATTTTTTTTCTCTGTATTTAGCATGACTCTGAAAGACATTGATGGACCAAAATAGGAACTATATGTTAAGATGTGAATGAGATAAAATTTAGCAAAATTTAAATAGTTTTATTGAAATTTACCTCTACACTTCAGTGAAACAATTTTCTCACTGAGTTATTTGATACAGTTTAGGAGATTTTATTTTCTTAGCAAAGAAAGAGAGTATCTATATCTTTGGAAAGTTTAAAAGTTGGGTAATATATCAAGTGACTTTCTAGTTTTAAAAATTAAAAGTTTTGAAAGTGCAAGTAGATCTGTTTAGTTGCTTATTTACCCCAAAACATAAAAAATGATATAGAATAACATCACAACTTATGCTTAAGAGGTACCTGTGTATGCCTGTGTGTGTACATGTGAATAACATGTGTTTGCATATTGTTGTTGTATGTATATTTGATATATGTATGCATAGTTATGTATGTGTACATGTGTGTACATAAGTGAACAGGTGAGTTTGTATGTGTCTTATTCAAGATAGGGAATCTAGAAAGATAGCTCATAGATAGATGGATAGATAAGTGATTATACATGAATAAATGAAACATCCATGTTTTATATAGACAGCTTCTCAATCATAAGGAGATTATTTAGGCAGTTTGGCTTGATAGATTTAATAGGACACCATACATGGAATACTCATACCTAATAAAGGCTTCCATTTTATATATCAACAAAGAGAATGTTGCAAGACAGAAGAAGTGTGTTTGTTTGCAAATTGTCTGAATTATGTTTTACTTCATCCTATGGTGACCTCAAGGGTATTATTAAATTAGTGGAAATTTCTCATATCTCTGAAGATCAGAGTGAGTCAGTGAAAAAGGAAGATGCTTGGGTCTTATGAAGAAAGGCTGGCAGTATTTTATTAATGATGATGTCATGAATGTTTGACAAAACATGAGAAGCAGTGACAGCTCAGAAAGGTGTGATGCAGAGGTAAATTTGAAGAATGAGGAAGAGACACTGACTGAAATCAAAGTTCATAAAGAAGTGTCAGTCATCATTTTCAGATATGCACATTTATTGCTTTATTGCTCATTCTTATTTCAGATAGTTATTATTCTTAATTGGAATACAAAATAATTTAGAGGCCTATCTATCTATCTATCTATCTATCTATCTATCTATCTATCTATTTATCTATCTTTCTAAGTATTATATAAAATGATTCTATGCTCATACATTCCCGGATCCACCTTTCTGTACTCTTTTTATTGGTACATTTCTACTCAAGAATGGTCCTCTTTTTTATTTTCATGTGCTAAATGCACATGTATCATATATGTATATATATATTTGTATTTATTCACATATGTGTATTGATGTATCATTAAATATAGATTCTGTATATGAGAAAATATAATAACCAATCTTCCTCCATTGTTTGTTTTCTTTTCCCAATGTCCTCTGTCCTCTATGTAAATAATTTCCTTTATGTTTTCATACTATATACATAAGTGTTATTTCAGAATCTTATTTGTTTGTGTGTAAGAAAACATGCAACATTTGCCATCCCCCTTGAGCATCACTGCTTTCTTTAACACAATGATATCTAATTTTACTCCTTTTCTTGCAAATGACATATAATTTTCTTTTTCTTTTTTCTTTTTTTCTGTTCTTTGTTTATAAAGCAAGTTTATTTCTGCAGAGGAGGTGTCTTGTGTTTATGGCCAGGGAGATGCAGAAAGGAACTCCCCTCCTCAGAACTGGGTCTGTGAGGCCTCAGCAGCAGTATGTTGTGATTCAACCATCTTTACTGGGGACCCAAGATGTTGAGGTCATGGAGAGTCAAACTAGTCACCAGTTGGTGAAAGTTACCCAGGCTCCAGGGTGGACATGACCGACTTTCAGGGCTAAAAGACGTACTGTTTAGACGGGGGCTGGTTGAAGGTGAGCAACAGATAGGTCTGGAACTGGGGCAGCCGGAGTCAGGCCTGATGCATGGTGACATCCTTTGCTACCTGCAGGTTTTCTTTAGCTCCCTGCTGCTTGGCAGAAAGGAAACAGGCATCTTGACAGCAGTCCCTCAGGGAAAAGTTCTCCAAACAGGAGGCTGCACAGATAACACCTGCACAGCCCTAGCCCCCTGCACCTCACCGATGTCCTCAAAATGGTACCTTGCAGCTGCTTTGCGTCGCATGTGGGCCTGCAGCTCCAGAAGTTCCACATTTCAGACTCTGGTCGGTCATAGGATGGCAGAAAACTTATTGGTTATCTGGGAGCGGACATGTCAGAAGTCACATCAGTGGCCCTAGGGTAGGGGGCGATGGCAGAGAAGGCGCCTCCCAACAGTGAACAGTTTTTGGTGGGCTCCATAGATCCAGGACTTGAGTCTGGACATAAGCAACCTTTTATTTATTTTTTTTAATTTTTATTTTTTTATTTTTATTATTAATTTATTCTTGTTACATCTCAATGGTTATCCCATCCCTTGTATCCTCCCATTCTACCCTCCCTCCCATTTTCCCCTTATTCCCCTCACAGCCATCTATAATGAGATCTGGTGCCCTCTTCTGGCATGCAGGTGTACATGCAGGCAAAACACTATATATAATAATAAATACATATTTAAAAAACAAAAAGCAACCTTTTAAAGAAACCTACATGTGCCTTCGAGGCATCACTTGCCCCCGGGGTTCCTGGAGCAGCCACCAACTCACAATTTCACTTTTCTTTATGGTGGAAGAAAACTGTAGTATATATAAATTTACCTCTTTGTCTAGTGGTGGGTGGTCTGCTGGGAAATTTCCATGTATTGATTACTGTGAATGCTGTAGCAGTGAATGGAATGTGCAAACATTTCTGTGCTTTGTCACTTACAGTCACTTGGGAGTAACACTCAACAGTGGTAGAGCTGATCATACAGTAGTTATGTTTGGTTTTCCTGAAGAACCTCAATCCTAGTTATATCGTCGGTGTATAGTCCTTCCATAGTGTAGAACAGTTGTTTTTCCTGCATCCTTACAAAAGTTGTTACCACTCTTTTGGGTATGTGTGTATGATAAGGGTAATGTTGAATGTCACTGTAGTTTTGTTTAATATTTTCCTGATCTTATTAGTATTGTCAGTGTTTTTCAATTCTTCTATATGCTATCTGTTATCTTTTCAGATTGTTTCTTTATTGCCAATAACCATTTTAATTGCATATGATTCAGATTCTCAACTCGTTAAATTATACATTAAATTTTATTTTAGAAAATCTTGTCGGTTCCTATATTTTGAAATTGTTTAGCTGCTCTCCTCTAGACATTTTAGAGTTCGTGTTTATAAAAAGATACCTAGTTAAATTTGAATTTATTTTTGTATTGATAAAGAAGATCTCCATTCAGACTTCTATATGCAGATATTCAGTTTTTTACCAATGGCATTTGTTTAAGAACTCTCTTTACTCCATTGTATAGTTTAGCATCTCTGATAAAATTTAGGTCCAAGAAATTTTGGAAAATTTCTTATGTATATGTGTATGTCCACGTGTACAAACATATTCATGTCATGGCAAAAGGTAAAGGTTTGGTATCTTTCTCAATCCTTTTTCATCTTATATTTATTTTTGAGGCAAAATATCTCAATGAACGAAGAACTCATATGACTAAACTGACTGTCCAGCATATAAACATTTACCAAGTAAGCTATCTTCTAAACAACTGAATTAGATGTCTTTCAAATGAAATTCAAAAGTAATCATGTGATCTATTCTGTTATAATGACAATAATTTAACATTGACAGAGTTCTTTTATGTCCTCAAATATAATTTCTAGAATAAAAAAATCTGTATTTCATCTCAAGCGCTACATCAATATACTATTGAATGGCAATTCTAATGGCCTACCATGAGTTCTGCTATTATTTTTAATGTTTCATATCCTTTGGAGGTTCTGTGAATATATACAATCGCCATATACTATTGTCTCCTGCCAACTCCCTATTATCCTTTTCCCATTTTGTTAGCATCTACATGTTATAATTCTATTTTTTATTTAATAATAACCATCAAATTCCAATTACTGCTGCTTTTATGCACACGAGGTTGTGGCCATACCCTGAACTGTGAGCAATCTACCCGCGGCCCCATGCTCAAAGAGGGACTCACCTACCTGACAGCTATCAGTACCAAAAGCAAGTAGAAGAGATGCAAAGTCCTTTGGGCCTCTCCCCTTCCATTCTGGGATTTTCACTGGCTTGCTGTTGTATAGATTATATACAGATTACCACAGCTGCTGTGATCCGATGCCTCCACTGGCCTCGTTGTGTCCAAAATGACTTCTGCACCCTCCTTCCTGCCCATCAGCTCTAACTTTATTTCTGCTGTCTCTTACATAAAGTACCCTAGGTGTTGGTTGGTGGAAGGTTCATAGAGATGTCTCATCCACAGCTGAATGCTAAATTATGTACACACAGTACTTTGACAATTTATCTGTGTCTACACTATGCATGACTTTCTGCAAAAGAAGCTTCTCTGAATAAAGCACAAATCTATGGTAATAAGTACAAATACATAGATTGACACCATAAGCAGTTGGCAAACAACACTAAGTTTTTCTGAAGAGCAAATGAGCTCTCCAGCTCTTGCCTCTCATCAGGTGTAGGGTACAAAGTGTGGAATCCCTTGTCTGAGATTGGCCACAGAGCCTGTCATACGATGCCTGGCTTTTCTCATAATATTCATGCTGTTACTGTACCAGTTGGCACATATTGCCCATACATCAGGAGTGTAATATGCAGTTTGCCGTACTGAGTAAGAGTTAATGTTGCAGAGATTTCTTTCTCTTGGACAACTACCATTCTCATCAGCTTTCTGATTTTGAATGGAAATTATCTTTAGCCTTAAGTATTTTAAAGCACTTCTGTAGTCCTCAAAAAAGGACACCACTTCGAAATGAAATATTAAATTATTTAAAAGTCCCTTAAGTATTTTTGCCTATCAAGACTAAAAAGAGTAGTATTTAATATTTGCCTTGAAATAATTATCAGTTCATTACCTTTATGAGTGTTTTCCAATATATTTTTGTTTATGACATCTGTATTTTTCAACAACATATGAAAGTAGGAATTCCTGATTTTAACTGTTATTACTTCCAATGAGAATATTTCCTTATATGACTGTAGTAACATCATATTAATGTAGTACGGTTTAGCATAGTTTAATACTTAATTCTAACTGATGATTTGCTATAAATTTATCCATGGCTAAAACCAATAATATTCTCTGTATGAATCTTCAGTATAGAGTGTAGCCAAGTTTACATGGAAAATAAAGTTAGATTATCTTTGTAGTTTTTTTTTTTTCAATCTGATGCTGCAGTTCCTTGACCTTTTTTTTTTCTCTGACTTTGACACTTCCCTGACATTGAACACAAGCCAGTTATTGTATAGACAACCTCTCAGTTTACATTTGCTTGATGTCTCCTCACTATTAGATCCAGGCTACATGTCATCTCGCTGGTTCTCTTCTGAAGTTCTTATCATTCATTCTCAGGAACTAAGGGGAGGCCTAAGCTGTCCTCATACATTCGTTGGTGATGCTAATTTTTATCCGTTAGTTAAAATGTTGTACATCTTATCTTCTTCATAATTACTACTTTTCCTTTTCTTAAATTAGTATCTAATTTGAGAAGAGGTCTTTTGAGAATATGCAAATACTCTGTTTCTCATCAAGCATCCTCCTTCTGTTGATTATTCATATATCGATGATTCTTAAGAAAAACAAAGTTAATATGTTTTCTGTAAAGGTAATTAGCTATATTATTTCATCTAGTTGTCAGCCAAAATTGAAATTAAGAATTGCTAACTTCACTTCATTATTATTTTATTACTTTATTATTTATACCTGTGTTCACATGCTTATTGCACATAATCACTCATTGGATTTCATATTTTTCAGTAAAGTTATTAACAATTTTACATGGTGTGATTCTAAATATCTTTCATGTGGCTACATGAAGCTCTATCCAGCTGATTCCTTATGTTGTATGCATTTTCTGTTCTGAAGTATACATTGAATTTTATTCACCATTGTGAAAAATTAAGGAGGTGAAGAATTAACTGTAATGCGCTGCAGAGGTGTGGCCTTTAGGAGGTGATTAAGATGAAACACATTTGCAAATATTATAAGTGAATACTAATAGGTTTAGAAGGAGGGACAAACATAAGAGAACAATGAAAATCCTGACAAGCATGTTGTCTCTCAAGATATGATGTTTTCTTCCTCTACTACTGATAACTATAGATGAGATATGTATATATAACCTAATGAGTCCAATTTCTTTTCTTATACAGTGTTCATGGATGACCATTTATAGTTAGATAATCCATCAGAGAGCTGGACATTAGAATAAAATAAATTTTCCTCTCATCAGCCGTTAATGGTCAGTCTCTATTGATCTAGATATGTGGTCTTGTGAAAATTCCCCTATCCTTATTTGCATGTTGACTAGTCCTGTTATTATTTAGGCATTGGTTGTGTAATCATATTTTTTGAGATTTCATGACTGCATTTTTATGTTTGGTCTAGAATATACTACTGAGCTGGAATGCTTTCTTGAACAGTCCTGGAAGAGTTTCTCATAGGCTTATTAGACACAAATTACTATATCTGAAGTTAACACTAGAGATCAAGATATTGATGGATCTAAGGCACAGTTGGCACAGCTTCATTATTCTGTTCCCAGATATAAACATCAGTCTAGAATGGATTTTATGGCTGAAGAAAATGTAATTATGTCAATAATTTATATAAACAAGATTGGTTGGTTTTATTTTCAAACTGTGGATATTTTCAATGTGGATATTTTCTCTATTTCTAGCATTGAATAGTTTATCGGTTTGTATTTTTCATGTCCATGAAGCTTTCCTGTACATTTTTGTAATAGGATATTGAAAGTTGATTCATGGTGTGCAGTGGTGCTCACCTGTAACCGCAGCACTCAATGAGGTAGAGGTAGGTGTTTCAATGTGAGATGGAGGCCAGCCTGGCCTCCAAAGTGAGTCAAGGACAACCAGTGCTATACAAAGAAACTCTGTCTCAAAAAAAAAAAAAAAAAAATATATATATATATATATATATATATATATATATATTCTTTGATTGTGAGACATTTATGTTATTTCCAGATTCTGGATATTTATAAATAAAGCTGCTATGAGCATTGTGGATTAAATGTTCTTATTCTATTGTGGATGATGTTTCGGGTATATGCCCAGGAGTGGTATAGCTGGTTCCTGAGGTAGCACTATTCCCAAATATCTGAGAAAGTGCCAGATTGACTTCCAAAGTGTTATGCAAGTTTGGAATCCCACCAGCAATGGAAGAGTGTTCTTCTTTCTCCACATCCTCACCAGCATGTGCTGTCACTTGAGTTTTTGATCTTAGCCATTTTGATAGATGAACGATGGAATCTCAGAGTTGTTTTGCTTTACATTTCCTGGTAAGAAAGGATGTTAAGCATTTCTTTAGTAGTTTCTCAGTCATTCAATATTCCCTTATTGAGAATTCTCTGTTAAGCTCTGTACACCATTTTTTTACAGCTTTTTTGCATTTATTACATTAGATTTTCTTAAACTCCAAATTTCCACACATAAGCTTTCTCATATTTCTATGTTTTTGTTATTACTATTTTTCTTTTTTTATATGTTATTATACATGTATACAATATGAGGTACCTTACCCATAGAACTCAATTATAATACAAGTTTACTTCCAATATTCTGAAACTGCTTTTGCAAGCTCTTTAGAATAATTAACTAATACAAGTTAATTGTTAGTTGATAAACTCATGATCAGGTCAGTTATTAATCTATTTTATAACAAGTATATACATCCTTGCTTTAACAGATAGATGTGATTCTATAGATAGAAATGGTAAAGTAGTTAGATAAGGTCTTCAAAAACATCAGAGACATACAAAATATGGCATTTAAAGATGTTATTATTATTTTAAAGTTCACTTAACAACAAGACAGGTTAACCCTTGGCAACATCCAGTTTACCTCAAAGAAGATGATGAGCATCAAATAACCTCCTTATGGAGATGGCTTCAAATTTGGCACACCAGACTGGGCAAAATGTCTCCATTTTAGTCACAGACAGAATCCTGCCTTAAAATGGGCAAGCTTTGATGCATGAAGAGTCTATGGCAAAACTCTGCCAAGACAGGGTAAGCAAGTCCTTAATACTTCATGCTTCACAAATATGTCTTTCAGATACACTGGGCCAGATGGTTTAAGATGATGCTCCAATGTCATAGAGAGTTTTGGGTAAACTCTCTCTGTCATTTTTTTTTTTCATTTTGGAATCTGCTAACCTGCACTTCATGTTTACTCAGGTAATTAATTTTATTCCTGCTAAAGTTTCTGATGGAATTGTACTCTATTTTTAATGGATAATTTGGTTTGATGATGTTTAATTTCTTGAGTTCTTTAAACATTTTGGATATTAGCCCTTTGTTGATGTACAGTTGGTGAAGATATTTTCCAAGTCTACAGGATGTCATTTTCTTCTGCTGACAGTTTTCTTTGCCTTACACAGCTTTTCAGTTTTATGAGGTCCCATTTATTAATTGTTGATCTTGGGGCCTGAACTTTTGGTGTTCTCTTTACACAATGGAATACTACTCAGGTATTAAAATAAGAAAATCTTGACATTTGCAGGTAAATGGATGGAACTAGAAAAGGTCATCCTGAGAGAGATAACCCAGACCCTGAAAGACATAAATGGTGTATACTCACTTATAAGTGGAAATTATCCAAATATAGATGTCTTCTGAGAAACTCCACATAGTGGAGGAACAGAACAGATGCTGGGTCTCATTGATAGATTCTCCGTGGGGTGCTGAGAGTTGTACTGAACAGTAGGATGATGTAAGGACCCTGAGAGGTTAGGAGTCCCACAAGGATACCATCAAGGCCAGTAGACCTGGACCTAGTAGGTGCTGCAGAAACTGATGTACCAGCCAAGTATAATGCATGTATAGAACCTAGTCACCCTGTTCTGGTATAATCAATGGACAGCACATTCTCCACGGCTGAGGGTGGGTGGAGTGGGGACTGCTCCTGACATGAACTCTGGTGCCTGAGATTTGATCACTTCCCCTTGGCAGGGAGGCCTCCAGGGCACACAGAGGAAGGTGATGCAAGCTATCTGGATGAGACATTTTAGGCTGTGGTCACATGATAGGGCAGGAAGTCCCCTTTCTGTCAGAGGTCTAGTGAAGGGGAATAGGGCAGAAGAGGGTAGGGGTGGGAATGAGTAGCGAGGAGTGGGGGGAGAACAATCATGATGTAATGTGAGCAAATTATAATAAATGTTTTCTGTTTTTTTTTATTAATTTATTCTTGTTACATCGCTATGGTTATCCTATCCCTTGTATCCTCCCATTCTTTCCTCCCTCTCATTTCCCCCTTATTCCCCTCCCCTATGACTGTTCCTGAGGGTATCAAGTCTCTTCTTGGTAACCTGGGGCTTGGAACTAAACCCCAAGAGAGAGAGAATTCTCAACAGAGGAATATCAAATGGCTTGTACTCTGGTGCCTCACCTTTGACCATGTCCCCTGGACGGGGAGACCTGTTGGCACTCAGAGGAAGGACAGCAGGTTACCAAGAAGAGACTTGATACCCTATGAGCACATACAGGGGGAGGTAATCCCCCTCAGGAACAGTCATAGGGGAGGGGAATAAGGGGAAATTGGGAGGGAGGGAAGAATGGGAGGATACAAGGGATGGGATAACCATTGAGATGTAACAAGAATAAATTAGTAAAGGAGAAAAAAATGTAAAAAAAAAAAAAAGAAAAAAGAAATGCTCAACCTCCTTAGTCATCAGGGAAATGCAAAGATAATAAATTTTTAAAAGGAAAAAAAGAACATTATTGATAGTCTGAATTAAGTAAGAAATTAGATGTAGAGAAATTATCCCTTTTTATATGCCTTCCTCAATCCATATTTTCCTTACACATATCTCTTCTGCTTACTTTAGTACTAGTCAATTTCTAAGAAACATGATGAGAAATGAGAAGCACCTTCCTCGGTCCAGCTGATTTCCTCATTCATAGACTGTAAGAGAAAATATGTGTTTATTATTATTTCCTATAGCCATATTTAAAATGAAAACATGATCATCAGTGAAACTACTAAATATTATTAACACTCAATGAGATCAACCAACCAACTAGCAAACAAAAAAGGAAATATAGCTGATATGTGGTTTGGTCGAAGAAAGTTATGAAAATAAGACAGAATAAGTGAGAGAAATGGGAGGGTGAATATGAACAAAGTACAAACTTTGTATACATATATATGTCATAGTGAAACATATTTTTATGTTTGGTATATGTTATGATATATGACACAGAAATGTCTGGATGGATGTACCAGAAAATTAGTATTTACATATAATTGTGGAAATCCATCTTAAAGTTAGAACAACTGTGCCAAAAAGCCCAAGTTGAGCATCAATGTATGTCAATATAAAAATGTATGTTTGTATTAGAAGCAATTTGTGAGTTATTATTAGAAATGAAAGTATGTATCTGAAGTGTTTGCCAAATTAATAACAAATTGATTATTTCAGTATAATTTCAATTAAAATATACAATAAGATAATGGAATTAATTAAACTTTTACAACAAAACAGAACACATTGATTCACGTCAGAATCATCAAAAGCTTCAACCAGCAAAAGGATCCAAATGAGGACATGTACATATTCTCAAGATACTGGTGTGCAAATTAGTTACTAATTACAATGGAGAAAGTAATTATTATGAGATTATTACATTTAATGAGATTTTATCTTACTGAAAAAATTAATATCTAGCCATAAAGACCTTAGTTTAAATGTGCTATGAAAGAAACCACGTTACTTGTCAAAGTACACCAGGCCATATTGCATCATTGTGTATTAAATAAGCAAGATGCCCACCTTACTCCATTCCCTTATTTTGTTCTTTTTCACACACTATATTCCTGAAAAGAATTTAATGTCAGTATAAATAAATATTGATTTGATTTCCATTATTTTATTTCATTTTATGCATTTACATCATATCCTTTTCTTCAGATGCCAAAATATACTTTACACTGGTCTTGGTATTCATGTAATTTTTAGTATCTTACAAGTTGAATAAAATTACAGAATATAAGCTCCTTCATTTTTATTTTTTACATTTTCTTTGTAATAATCCTATATTTAAAGCTGTAGTGTTATTTGACCAATACCTTAGTAGTACGTACTTACATTTTCTAGAAAGTGTTAGGTTCTACTCTAGAGAGGAAAGTGATTCTATGAACCTCTGTTCTCACAAGAAGACTAAGAAATACATTTTTTTTATAAATATTTTTTCACAACATGGAAGATTCTGCTTTTTAAATTTTTGCCAGCTTGATATATGAGAAATGTTATTTTGTTAGTGTTGAAAACAGGAAGGGGGAGGGAAAAGGTTGATGAAGGAGGAAATACTAGAAGGGACAATTAAAACTAAGGGTCTTTTGAAGAGGTATAAGGAACCCTAATACAGTAGAGGCCTTCTAAAATGTGTACATAAGTAAACGTGATCTAAATTGAGTCACCACAAAATGAGAGAAACTGAGCCCTAATTGGCCAGCAAATGAAGACTCCAGTCTCAGAAATTTGATACATAAATGTATGTTGTTGGACAAGGTAGCCCAGGGAGCCTCCACTCAAGTCGCCTAATAGGCCGATTGGTTGCTCTCCACACAGCCAGCCTCTTCTCAGGGCCATTATTTGACCTACAACTTTAAGATTTCTTATATTTTCCTCAAAAGTGACACAAATACTATAGGAGTAACCAATGAAATACTTTTTAAAAAGATTTATTTATTTATCATATTCTGTTTGCATATAACTCCTGCGTGCCAGAAGAGGGCACCCAATCTCATTAGGAATGAGACTCATTAGAAACTGAACTCATGACCTTTGGAAGAGCAGGCAGTGAGTGCTCTAATCCTCTGAGCCATCTCTCCAGCCCCCAACTAAATAATTTGAAATGTCACTTCTAATAGTATTACATAAAGTAAAGAAGATTATATACTGTGATTAAGAAGAAAGCATAGAAAAGGAACAATTTCTTAGCACATAAACAAGGAATAAAAAATGTTGACAACAAAGAAACCAATTTAATAGAAGAGACCTCTGTCACAGTAATTTCCAATCTCTCTCTAGCAGAAATAAATACAAATTAAGATGATCAAATATAAGTCAACATCTAAATATGTGACTTTCTTCTTAAATATAGTATTGCACTTAGCAACAAAAAAATTTAACTTTCTCTTAATTTACAGATGAGCACTTAAGCTGTTAATATGACTGTGATTAAGCAAAGATGAAAAACAACACTAAGGAACTCTAAATAAGGCATCAGATATACAATCAGAGAACTACAATGGGTGACAGAAATATTTCCTTAACCACATTGTGTAATGGTAATTTGTAAATTTAGGTGTAATATGGATATTAGAAGAGATGATGCCAAACTTTAATCATTAAGAATATAATGTTGTAAAAGATTGAGTGGGAAAGTTAGAGGACTTCTGTATAATAAGTGACTCAACTGTTTTGTGTAGAGAATGGAGATCTTAGTGTTTCAATATCTGTGATAATTTGGAGTGACAGAGAATAAGGAAGAAGGTAAGGTTTTCACAAAGATGCAAAGTAACCTTTCACATGTTCTGGGAAATGAATAATCAAGATTTGAATTATAGTATTGGCTATGAAGTTAACAAGGAGGAGTATAGATGTAAGGAAAAATACATGTCATTGGTAAAGCTTGCAAAGTAATTAGATGTGATTGATCTGGGGGTTAGTAAAGCCAAGAGGCCAATTGTAGAATTCTACATGGAGTGACTGGCTGAATAACAATGAAGAGCATTGAGATGGAAATACCTACATGATATGATATTAGGCTTAATGGATGCTATTACTAAAAATGAAGAATTGGCATGTGCTTTCTACCAAAGATGCCCAGCGTGGATTCTTTTAGTACTGGAAAAAAAGAAATGACAAGAAGCCTTTTTAGGGACTCTAAATGAATAATGATGTAAGATATGGAGAGAGATGGGCAGAGTAAAGAGGTCGTGGGGAAGGATTTTCTTTGAATAACATGAAGAAGACATAATTTATTCTTAAAACCTGGATAAAAGCCAAGATCTGACTTCATTGCTTATGAAAAGAATATAGTCTGTCCCTTAGTTATATCTTATGAAATCTCAATGAAACTCTAAAAGTCAACTAACAAGTATTAGTCAGCAAAGGAATCACTCATAGTTTACATATTCTTCTCCATATTCAACTTTCAGTAGCATATTGTAGCTGTATAAGTAATTTAACTGAGGGAAGTTCTTTCACATCCAGAATTCATGATAAACTATGTGAACACAGATCAAATGGTTTGATTATTCTTCACTGAAGACACCCACCAAGCAACACTCTGCATTTTTTCCTCAATTACACAAAAAATGGTATATGAGTGTAAAAATGAGTAGAAAGGTAAGAAGAGTCCCTCTGGGTTTGTGAAGTACAGAAATGGAAGTTCCATGTTACTACTTAAGTGTCATGATGCAGAAAAGTCTTATGTATAGAGGACAATGTATGACTGTCTTGCTCTTTTCAACTTGACATAAGTTAGAATTATCTGGAAGGTGTGAACCTTAATTGAGAAAATGCCTCCACAAAGTCCTCCTGTATGGACTTTTAAAATCAGTTATTGATATGGGAAGATCCAGACATCTGTAGGATGCTGTCATCCTTAGGTTGGTTCTATAAGAAAGCAGACTGAGCTTTCTTTTTTTTTTAATTTTTTATTAATTTATTCTTGTTACATCTCAATGGTTATCCCATCCTTTGTATCCTCCCATTCTTCCCTCCCTCCCATTTTCCCCTTATTCCCCTCCCCTATGACTGTGACTGAGGGGGATTTCCTCCCCCTGTATATGCTCATAGGGTATCAAGTCTCTTCTTGGTAATCTGCCATCCTTCCTCTGAGTGCCACCAGGTCTCCCCCTCCAGGGCACATGGTTAAAATATGAAGCATCAGATTTTTGTTTATATCTATACTTCATTTTTAATTGGGTTATTTGGTTTGTTGATGTCTAGCACATGAGCTTTCTTAAGATTAGAAAGCCAATAAGCAACACTCCTTCATGGCCTCTGCACCAGTACCTGTTTCCAGGTTCCTGCCCTGCTTGAGTTTCAGTCTGACTTCCTTCCATGATGGACTATGATGTGGAAATATCAGCCAAACAAACCTTTCTCTCCAAGTTGCTTTTATCATAACTTGGCATCATAGCAAGAAAGCCTAACTAAGACAATGATAAAGGGCAGAGGGCTCATTCTGTCAGTTGAATGACTATGCCAGTGTGATGGAATCTCTGAAGTAACATTGTGTATAGAAGTCAAGGCTGTTTTGATGTTGATAAAAACAATTTGGTGTGTTGAAGACAAAACTGAGTGAAGTAAGCATGAGGCAGGTGAGAAAATGGAATGTTATAAGAGGCCTGGTACTCTGAACAAAAGCACAGCAAAGAGCATTGTTATTATAATGGACAACACAGCACAAGTGCACAGTATCTGCAAAGAGTGGAGGACAGAAGAAAGCTTTGCTAAAGTAATTTCCTTTTCTTTTTTTGATATTGTAGAAGTTATTAATTAAAAAATAAAATATGATTGTATCACATATTTCAACTTCCTCCACCAAAATCCTTGTATGAACTATCTCACTCTCATATGATGGTTTCTGTTTATTATTGTAACAATAAATGTGAGTGTGTGTGTGTATATATATATATATATACACACACATCCTTCTAAGTCTATTTAGTATAATGTGTGTTAAAGTTTAAGAAAAAAATATTATCATAATTTACTTTAGGTAAGAGTAATGAAATTAAAATAGAAAAGCAGATACCACTGTAGTATTGGTTGGAGAGCAAAAAATATAATATTAAGCATAAATATATCGGTTAGCTTTAGACAAATGCACATAGGGTACAATCATATTAATAAGTAAAGTCTGGGAACATAGGAGAAATGGAAAAAGTGATAGTTATATATTGATATTTTCCTCAGTAAATACAGAGCAAAGATGTTGCATCTTTTGTACAAAGCAACAATATGATGTTTTGAACAGCCCATGAGAAGCTCAGGTTCTTGTTGAAGCACAGTTAAGTGGCTGGGAAAAAGAAGTATTAATAGAAGTCAGCAGCAACCAGTTGTGAATGGTGTTAGAAGGTGAAAATTGGATCAGTAAACATACTTTCCTATACAATTTGGAAGTCAGCAGATAATTAGAGCTTAGATGTTTCCTATGGCTAGACGATGAAGAAGAAAGGTAGAAGTTGTGTAGGTTATAAAATAAGTTGAGATCGTATTGCTGAAGAAATGTGGGCAGTAAGTGACATGAGAATAGGAATGGGATGTGAACCCACGAAGAGAAAGAAACAGTGAGCTACGTTTTCAGGTGCTATTTGGAGGTGCCTGAGTGATGTAACAGCCAGGCTGAGCTCCTGATATTATGGTAGGGATTCAGTTATGTTCTGGAGTTGGAATGAAGGGAAGTACTCCTTGGCGACAAACAGATGAGGAGAAGTAAAGTGGCTAAGAGTCAGGGTGCAGAAAGAATATTAATGGAGACACTGCATGCTGAGATGATGGAAAGAATAAATGAGAGAGGGAGACGGTGTGCCAGCCAGGGTGGTAGGAAGGATACGGTCTAGATTCACACTGGAAACAAATGACTGAATTTGGGTTAGCTATTCCTCACTGAAGACACCTACCAAACAATGCCCTGCACTTCATCGTTAGTGACAATGATCATAATGACATAGGAGTACAAAGATAGGCTGTATCTTTTTGTAATGTTGAGATGAGTCTTTTTGGGTTCCTGAAGTCCCATATTACCTCGTTAGGGTCATGATTCAGAATCCTGAATCCTGTGTACATTATGTGTTCCTCAAGTCTTTAGATCATGGCTGGATGATTTTGTGTAGTGAAGAGAAAAAAAATCTTAACGTGGAAATGAGAAAAAGAAATACATCCAACAGCTCCCTGAGGGATTTGAGGCTTTTTAGGAAGGTCAGTTCAGCAAGGGATAGGCGACTTAGATCGCAACTTCTAGGAATTTTCAAGTATATGGTATAGCGTTATTGATGATTGTGGATTCTAGCCTGAAGGGTTGGTGAAGCACACATAAAGGATTCGGTTAAAAAAATTTATATCCTGTTGGGCTTAAAATTCAGGCGATGGTTTTAATTATTTGATAATCATAGTCTACTGGTGAAGAAGGGCATTAACAGGAAAAAGACCTGAACAGCTTATGCCTCATGATGCCTAGGCAGAGAGGGACAGGTACTCTATGATGACTGGGTGGGGGACCTTGACATCACCTGCAGCCAAGAAAGCACTAAACTTCCACATGTGTTTGATTTGACTTATATTTGAGTTCACTTTTTTCCAGAGCATGTCTTTTCTTTCAGTTATTTCAGTCTTTTTCTTTTTGATTAATTTATTTTTTATTATTATAATTTATTCGCATTTCATCCCGATTGTAATCCCTTTGCTCTTTTCTTCCTGTTCACACCTTCTCTCCCTTTTCCAATCTATTGCCCTCCCCTAGACCTCTGACAAGTGGGGACCTCTTCCGCCTCTGTCTGACCACAGCCTATCAGGTCTCATCTGGACAGCCTCCATCCCCTTCCTCTGTGTACCCTCAGGGCCTAAAGGACAGTGATCAAATCGGGGGCACCAGAAATCTTGTCAGAGGCAGTCTCCTGCTCCACATCCCGCTTCCCCATGTGAAGAACGAATAGTTGAATGGCTACATCTGAAAAGGTTAGAAATCCACCAGCCTTGATAGTCTCCTTGTGGAGCTCCTGACAGTCCTTCTCTGGTTTCCCCACCCCCGCCCCAACACTGTCCTCCATCCCACAACTCTTCCATACAACTAGCAGCTGTTGGCCCAGAGTCTGCCTACAATCCCAGGATCTGCCTGAACCCCCCGCTGGGTGGAGTTATTTCACTCTTTTTGTATAATTTCCAATATTTTAAAAAATATAATTTGCCAAGTTTCTCACATTTTTGTTTGTAAGCCTATTGTTTGAATTATCAATCTGTATTTCTCCATGTTACTAAGAGCATTTGGATAGTTTTCATTTTATACCAAATGATGACAATACTACTCAAATGAGTCAAAGAGAGAACTAGAAAATATCTCTGAGGAAGGCAATATTAATAGCCTGTACTTTACCCAGGACTTAATGAAAGAATCCAATGCTGTAACTGGTTTGAATGACCAGCAATAACACTTAGAATACTCATGCGAATGCCACACCAGTTTTATACAGAACACTGAAGGTTTGACAATCACAATGCATAGTGAGATCCCAAGAGAGTTCTTCCATTTAATTGAAGCCGCCTCGCTGCTTGTCTCACTCTTGGCCTTCTTTCTTCTTTTTAATCATCAATGCTTTTGGGACTTCTCATAGCAAGTCTCCAACCCTCTGTTAAACATGTCTTGAAGGAAAAAAAAACAAAACAGAGTATGTATTCTCCTTTAATATCAATAAATTTGTTCTATGTTTATTCTGTCATTTCATATTTATTCCACTGCATACTGTAACCATGCAGACAATCAGTGAAGCACTTGTATATAACATATAGATGACAAGTACTAGTGCATTTGGGAGCATCTAAAATATCAATGAAATACACACACTGCAATGATTGTTCGAATATGCTGAAGTGATCAAAAGCCTCCAGCTCAGTTATGGTGTTACACAGATATGGTATAGGATATCAGGAATATTAAGAAAAATGGTGTCACAGCTTCAGAGATAGTAGTTTATGCTTTACTGTGGGACCCATTTTGGAACCTAGCTCTATTACTTACTTTGTGGCCTTGAACACACTGTTTAAATTTTCTGTCCCAGAGCCCTCTTCTATAAAATGATGATGATAAACAGACCCATCTGCTTCTAAAGTTATCCATCCATTCTTGCTACAAATCTTCATGGTAGGTCAAATGTTGTTCTAAGTGCAGATTAAAGGTTTAGATTCTTATAAAGCAATTTGCAAAACATTTGAAACCTACTGAGCTCTCAGTGCATGTTATTTATTTCCTAATATGCCATCAGAAAAAATGCTTTATTATAGGCAAAAATCTTTGCTATAGAAATTGAGATTACTTATAATTTAAAAATATATAAAGCATAGTCTTAGATTCTGTGAAACAGTATGTCAGGTGACTTTTCATCTTTTAAGAACAGAATATATCCATCTCTTTAAAAATATCAGCAGAAATATACCTGCTTTGTCCAATATCTTTACCTTATGTCAGAAACCAATTTTGAATGACACAAAAAATGCAGGAAATTTAAAGTAACTTACAAAATATACTGATGCATAAACCATGACTTATATGAAGTACTTAAATATTAAGGAAACTTAAAATCCTTTCTGACAGTGTCTGACCTTTCTGCTTATCTATTCCTAAAATACATCTTGCCTATCAACCAAAGCTTTAATCACTTTCTCATTCCAGATATTGAAAGAGAGATTCCATTAAATCAAGTAAAGGTCATCTTTCTTTAAAATATAGATTATTCACCTGTACTCTTTAAAGAGGCACGGATTGAAGAGTAAACCCAGTAGAGGCACCTTTCTTCCCACTCTTCAAAGTAATAAGCAAGCAGCCAAATGGATTAAGGATGATTATGCTTTGGCTCTCAAGAGCCGAGTTCCAAACCAGATATGAAATGCAATTCCAATACTCAAGAGTAGGGTACGAAGGTCTAAAAAGAAAGGACAGTTTGGGTTTCCCTGAGTTTCTTTTGAAGTACTTATGAAATGCATTCAGGCTAAAGCTGCCACAGAAACTATTCAAGATAAGTCTGGCTGGGGAGTTTGTCTGAATGCTTTCTTTTTCTACTGAGAAGAAAATTGTTGTTGCCAAAAAAGACTGTTCTGGAATACATGTGTGGCATTTCCTTTAAAATATCTACTTGTCTGACTAAGCAGTTTAGGAACTCATTGCAGATTTATCCTTCATAAAGTATATGCATTTCAATTTATTTCGTTTCTTTATTTAAAAAAAAGCAATGATTCTATATCCTTAAATTTTCAAATATGGCTGCATTTTTAGTTTCTAACTACTAACTGTTCTCCTTGCTTGCTTCCTATAGATATTTCACAAATGTGTAATGTTCATTCAGCATTAAGTATTAGTATACATTGTAGTAGTCACTAAGCATGTGTGTGCTGGAAAAACAATCTAATCATAACATGACAATTTAAGAACCTGTAGTAAATAACATACGTCCACATAAGACAAAATTCTCACAGTGTACATAAAATCACCATATGAGACATACAATTGATGATGTTTTCTGGAGACCTTTCAACTAAATTGTTCTCCCTTGTGTATCTAAATAGTCACCGTGTATTCTGTGTTCTTGCGTAGCAGCCCTTTAAAAACAGATTGTCATACTCTTTTATTTTTACTTTTTCAGATAAGTACCTTCATCCTGTCTTACTTAAGTGTACAGTGTTTCAGTCATCGCCCTCATCCAAGAGTATAAAAGAACAGATGAGAGGCTGCAGAGATAACTCAGTGGTTTAAGAATGAATTCTGCTTTTGTAGATGACTCAAGCTCTGTCTACAGCATGCATATCAGGCTGCTTACAACTTCACAACTGTCTGCAACTCAAGCTCAAGTCCGCCACTCGAGTTTTTTTTTTTTTAAGAAGAAAAAAAAACTTCTTGGCCACCATTCAAATTATTACAGAGCAAAAAGACATCTTACCTGTTAGGCTTAATTACTATGTTATAGGACTATACGATTTATAAAACATTTTTGTGACAGATTCGTTTATTAAGTTTTATTTGAACTCAAAAATGAGTACACCCAACTGCTTTTTGTAAACTAGCATTGAGCTTATATGTTAAAACACATGAATGATTAGTCATGTACTGGACTATCTCCACGAGGCTGATAAATATCAGAATACAGTCTATGAAACATGAAAAGTTCGATTACATATATTTTAAAAGAAATTTACTTCATCTTTCAAAATGTCAGTACGAGTTGACAGAGAGAGATGTCTTGTCGTAGAAACCTTGCACTGCAAATGATGTTGTGTATAGTCAATAAGGTGCCAAATGATGGAAGCTACAGCATTTTCTGTCCCACTGGCTTCAGCAATTTTAAAATGGAGAATAAACAATTCTGGCAAAAGATCACTTAGGCCTTCTTTAAAATAAGAAGAATATGGACAAATTTTTGTTTTCTACATATGTATAAAACTTTTTTTTTTGATAAATCCGTTCTTACTGTATTGCAAGGTGAGGCGCCTAGCCTGACTCATTATAGCTGAGCTACAGGACTATAAGGAAAATGGGGGGCTTATGAAGATACAGTGGTTGAACGCCATTATGTTTTAAACTTCATTTCAGTTCAGAGTCAAATATCAATTTTGAGAATAACTTAGCAGTTTTCTCTTTCATACTATGATTAAAAATGGAAGAGGATCATTGAAGTCTTTAATATTTTATAAATATTTAATGTTGAAAAGTAAATGTTTGTTGTATATATTATTCTGAATATAGATTCACAATTTTCAGCCCCCCAAAAGCATAAGCAATATGCAAATAACTAGTAAACAGCATTGAATTATAGGGGAAAATATTTACACGTTATGGGACCATATAATTTATGGTGTTTGGAATTCTCCAATGAATACTGATATTTTACCCTTAATCACTCATGTCTGTTAAAAGCAAAGAACTTTTGAAACCAAGTAGGAACGGATATTCTTTTTTTTTTTTTTTTGTATATAAAATGTGTCCATTGCTCTCATTTCATGTATCAAAACAAATATATTTACAGAAGCAACTTTAGTATGCAGGAAATACTATTCATCACTGGTGAAATGAAATTGGGAGAATGTTCATGTTTCACAATTCAATCACTTCCCTCATAATGAAGCCTGTGAAGAAAGTAAGTTATTGCAGTGTGGCAGGAAGGAAGGAACCAATTTATCAGTTTTCCTGCTTTGTCCACTGACAGAACATCTGAACTATTGTCATATAAAGAGCCTTTTGCCCCATTACCTTTTCCTCACTGAGTTGAAAGACGTGTAACATGTGGAGTTATAACAGACCACAACCCATTTAAATACAATAAAACATTTTTTCAACATAATGGATTAGATACTTAGCAAATTGAAAAGTTTACTAATATAAGAAATGAGTTCTTTTATTTCACATTTTTAACTAACACTAAAATAGAAATACTTTAAACTCTGTTACTGTTTCTATTTGAAGATTCCTTTTCCATAAGTAAAATCGTGTAGCATTAATACAAAAACTGCCTTCTATCAATATGGAAGGGGAAATTCAATTACTAGAGAAACACAGGAAAACCACCCTTAGGACTCTGAAATTAATAATTCTATCAAGTATTTTAAAAATACATACTGGAGTTACGTTGGCTGTACTCATTTATAAACTTTGAAACTTAGTGCTCTTTCCTAAATTGACAACTCCAGGTAAAAATTATATTGGGCAAAGTTATAGAGGACATTGATTTTATCTGGTGTACTGCTTTCATGACCCAATATAGTTAGAAATTCATATAACAAGTTATCAGAAAATATTATTCTTTTAAAACCTGCTTTAAAATAAAAAATGTTTACTTATACACATGTTTCACCTGCATTAGTGTCTGTGCACCTCCCATATGCCAGGTACTATTGGAGGCCAAGTTACTATCAGAGGTTGTCAGAGTGCCTGAAAATAGAGACAGTTTTTATCTACCATGAGGGTTCTGGCAATTGAAACTAAAACTGCTAATTTTATGAGCTTGGTACCATAGAGAATTTAAAACTTAGTTTCAATTCAAGCCACAAAATCAGTTGGCGTTTTTGCCAAATAATTTATGCTCTATATTTATCTAAGTGTATGATATTTTAATGATTTACCTTGATTTTCAACTTGATGATATTTAAAATCAACATGGAAACATATCATTGCGAAAGATCGCCATGATGTTTCTAGATAGGTTTCAGGATTATATTATGGTGATTAACTGAGCTGAGAGAGCAGTCTTAAAAGTGGATGTGGTCATTCCATTGCCTAGGATCCTGTCCCGAAGAAAGTTATTTGACTGTTAGAGTTGATCCCTTCTGCTTTCTGGCTGTAGATGTAATATGACCAGCTTTGCCAAGCTGCTGCTGCCCTGGCTTCCTCTCTGTGACACTCTGGCGCTGTGAACAAAATTAAGACTTTCCTCTTCCTGCTTGCTTTGTCAAGCATTTTATCTCAGAAATGCGTAAAGTAGCTATTCCATCAACATAACTAAATTAAGCTCTCCTTTAGACCATTTTTTCTTTTAATGAATGTAGGCTTTTATACCATGTGTTCTGATTCTGGTATGCCATACCCCATCTCCGCTAGGTTCTCCACATCTCTCCACAGAAATCAGTCTTTCTTGCTCTTACTCATTTAAAAACAAACAAGTAACTAAAATAATAATAATATTTATTATTATCAGTAATAAAAATAATAAAATAAGATAAAAAATAAATAAGACAAAACAACCAAACACAAAAAGATAGTCAAAGAGAACAGACAAGAACATGTACATGAACAGAGACACACCCATTTGCACCAACAGAAACTCACAAACCATGATATATAAGCAAAAGGCGTGTAAGTATAAAAAAAATGCCCAGACAAAGCATTATGTGATAAAAAAAAAATACTTCCAAAATAGGTTTTAGGTTCTTCAGATTTTTCTTTTATTAAAAGTATAAATTTTCTCATATAATATATCGTATTGTGTTTTGCCATCTCTGTGCTCCTCTGAGTTTCTCCCTATCACACCATCCCACTGGTATCAACATCCTTTCTGTCTCCCATTAGAAAATTAGAGAAAATTAGAAAATTACAGAACGAACAGCTTTCTAAATGACTGATACAAGAACATAATATGATAAGGAAAAAACCTAGCACATTTGAATAGAACAAAACACACAGAAGAAAAAATGTTTTGTTTTTCGTTTTTTTAAAGGCATAAGAAACAGATATAGACACAAAGACGCACTCATCTGCACAGTCAAGGATCTCATAAAACATTGAACTGGAAGCCACAGTTCGTATGCAAATGGTCATATTTGTTTTCTAACGTTTTTTTTTGTTGTTGTTCTGTATTGACAACACATATTGCTAGATATTATGGAGCTCGTTGGATACACCCTGAGGCCTAGTGATTATTAAGTTTGATGGGGCACATAGCAATCAGCTTGTGGAGGTAGCTGCTCTAATTGAAATTAACCTTCTGCAAGCATATGGAGGGGAACATATTAGCAAATTTTTGGCATATCACATATATATTGAATTAATCATATAATTAACTTCAAACAGATTTAATGAGTTGTTCTGGTGTCTACCTGAGGGCTCTTGTGTATTTCTTCCTTCAGAATTTCTTCCGGATGTTGAAATATCACAGAAACTGTTGTCTCTCCTTAACATTTTTTCTTTATTTTAAAGAATGGATAGTCAGGTCCATACTTCTCAGCATTTAATATACCAGATGCAGTGCCAATTCCATCTTCAATTCCATACTTTTAACATCTACATTTTACACAGAAAATATTTGATCAATTTTGCTACAACATAGGTTATTATTTTCTTTTTCTACCTTAGCTTCTAGCCATAATCCCAACAATTTTCTCTTTTGAATTTCATGTTAGCCACAGATATCCAGTGGCATGTCTCTTTCTAGTAGATTTAATGTCTTTCAGTATATATCCTGGCATTTTAGAAAGATCTCATTCTGTATAACATCAAATATCTTTCCATGATGTCATATGGATTCCATTGGCACAAGGGCCACACAGATTCTGTAATATGGTAACCACTACCCTTATGTGTCTATAAATTTTGGTCTCCTATATATAACTGAGATTAAAATATATTTTATGAGTTACAGTAAATATTTGTTCATTTCTTGGCCTAGAGGAATAACAAATACTTCCATCACTATAGAAAGCTATATTGACTGTAATCTCTAAGACAATCTTATGGGATGTTCCATTGTTATTTTTTTTGTGGAGACTTTGGTGTACTTACTTCATTAAGGTATAGAAGGTAAATGATTGTGGTTGAACGATAGCCTCAAATTCCTACAAGAGAATCTATGTTGACTGCATAAAATAATGATAACATATGATCATTTTCTTTCTGTAAATTTCATGTAAGCATAAATCAAAGTAATCTAAAAGCCTGCTTCAGTTTAATTTTTCTGTATGTGCCCTTAGAGTTTCTGACTCACTAGTTCAGAACTGAAGGCTAAGAATTTTTAGGCTAACAAGTTCCCAGGTGACTTTGCTACAAGTGATCTATAGAAGACATGAAAAACACTGACTTAGGCTTTTTAATTTTCTTCTATAGTCTTTGACAACTTGTCAGTTTCTTGTGAGATATTTATTTATTTATATTTTTATTTTTGGCTAGCCATTGACAGAGTATGAAAAGTGTTGAAATTCAATTAAATGAATTGCCTTTAATGAGCTCTTATTAGCTCTTAAATCTTAATCAGAAGTGTCCATATTAGTGTCTTATTTGTATGTATATTATGTTATCTAATGTTATAGACACTGGAGTTGAACTGGACTTATATCACAAAAATGCAAGGAAAAAGATAATGGAATAGTTTTGTCCATTATAATATCGGAAAGCTTTTATATAAACTACTCAATATTGTTGCCAGTGATGCTGTCCTTGACGGTAGTTGAGGAAACCTAGACTAAATAGCTTCATGCCCTAGGTAAACTTAAGGAATTGTGGTATTTGTGGTGCTTATTAGAGGCAAATAGTAGTAAAATCTATGCTGTAGGTTTTTATTTCAAATAAATTTAACTAAGCAAAAACAGTTTTATTAGAATTCTATCAACAGTTTAGGTCAGAACATTGTTATACTACGTAGAGTTTTTAATATAAGGTGACAACTTTTAATTCGCTTTTACAACTAAAGTAGTCTATATTGCTTTTACTAAGAAAAATCTTGAATTGTTTCTAAAATAGAAAATACAAGATTATATTTTCAGTTCAATAAACATTGTACTAATCCAGAAATAACTTCAAATTTACAGTATGAAAAATTAAATTTAAAAGAGCAAATGTAGTGTTTTTAAATTTTTCCCTTTTATTAAAAATAAATTATATTCTTATATAATATAACCTGATTATATTTCCCACCACCTTTACTTTTCCCTGATCCTTTCCACATTTTCCCTCCCATCCAGATCTGCTTTGTTTCTGTCTCTCACAAAAAAAAGTGAACAGTCAAAAGACAACCAATCAATTAAACAAACAAAATATACATGCTTATATTTTCCTCCTAATTTAACAGAAATTTTGACTTCCTAAACTTATTGATTTTAGTTTTTTTATATTAAAAAGCAAATGACAGCAAATATTGATGAGGATGTGGAAAAATAACTCTTTTTCCTTGTTAGGGTTGTAAACTGCTGTAGCAATGCCAGAAATCTGTGCAAGGGAGAAGTTTCACAAAATTTATAAAAAGAGCCACCACGTGATCTAACTTTACCAATCCCAACACATACACCAAGGACTATTTATATTTTACCTCAGACATTCCTGCACAAACGCAAACGTGTTTCTTGCTTCTTATTCCTCAAAGAATAAAATAGACTTAGCCTAGATTTCAATTCTAAATAGGTGGTTCATAAAAATAAGTTATACTATAATATAAAATTTCATTTAGGTGTAAATAAAAATAAGATTATGAAATGTATATGAAAATAGTTGCAATTGAAACATATTATGTTAATTGAGGTAATAAGTTGCCAAGAGCAATTCTGTTAAATTAAGCATGTAGGTGTTCTAGGAGACTGTCTCATATTTTGCAAGGTCTTGACTGTGATGAATGCCCAGAATTGCTTCTAGCATCTGACACAATACCAAGAGCCATTAATTTAGGGAAGTTCAGTAGGCATGAGAGTTCTCTGGAAAGAATACAAAATTTTGCAAGTATTTTGTTCCATTATGCATCTCAGAATTGCTTCCAACCACATACAGTGCCATAATTTGTGCACTGTTCCATTTCTCTAAAATCTGTCATCAGTGTGACCATCACTTTTTGGTAATCTACTCACTTTTAAAAAATTTTTATTTTATTAATTCATTCATATTACATCTCAATGGTTATCCCGTCCCTTGTACCCTCCCATTCCTTCCTCACTCCCATTTTCCCCTTACTCCCCTCCTCTATGACTGTGACTGAGGGGCACCTCCTCCCCCTGTATATGCTCATAGGGTATCAAGTCTCTTCTTGGTAGGCTGCTATCCTTCCTCTGAGTGCCACCAGGTCTCCCCATCCAGGGCACGTGGTCAAATATGAGTTACCAGAAAATGTGTGAAAGTCATACCCCACTCTTCACTCAACTGTGGAGAATGCCCTGTACATTGGCTAGATCTGGATAGGGGTTTGAAGTTTACGGCCTGTATTGTCCTTGGCTGGTGCCATAGTTTGAGCAGGACCCCTGGGCCCAAATCTGCCTATCATAATTTTCTTCTTGTAGGTTTCTAGGATCCTCTGGATCCTTCAACTTCGCCATTCTCCCATGATTCTCTCATCTAGAGTCCCAACACATTTATTGAGAAAATTTCCTATTGGATCTTATTGAAGATTTACTTCTGTTCAGATGAATTACTTCCTGATTATGGAATTCCTGATTTGATTCATTTTAGATGTTTAAAAATATTAGAAAATTTATGGCTTCAGTAAATACCCTGTGGACCTCCAGATGCATCACTAGGGGACAGCCTTGAGGCATATCTGCGGGCTCATATAACCCTTCACTCCAGATGACATCAGGAATCCTTGTGTACTCCATAAATATTGGCAAATCAGTTTAAATGTCCCATGAACCAATGTGGCTACCTAGAAATGTTAAATTAAGTACAAATTTTAATGTACAAGTATACAAACTATTTTTTTATAATTTCATATGTCACTTTATGGCATTATGTGCCCTTAAGTTTGATTTGTTTCTTAGAATGAAAGACAGATTTAATTTTCTTGAACTCATTATAAATTTAGAGATAGCTGGAAAATGTGTAGCCAGGTCAGTCCTAATTGAAAAGAATATGTTCCTGTAAATTTTAGACCCTGTAAAAATTTAAGCCTTATCAACATTTGTCATTCTGAACTATGAACTTATATAATGGATATATAGATAAGAAATGTTTAGTTTTAATGAAAAACCATGAAACCTGTTATATTTTAGAATTGATCTCTTTTTGTGATTAATAGGGCTTTGGCTATGAGGTAATTCCCTTTCTCAGAAGTATAAATTATGTAACCAGACAATCAATGGTGTTGAAGTTAAGATTTTTTACTGCATCCACCTTTTCTTCTTGAATGCTTGTGTGTGTGTGAGTGGCTTATTTTTTTCTCTTATATCTTATTATCCTATAGATTCACAGATAAGTTAACAGATTCAGGACTCCCAAGTCAGCCCTCCCAGACAAGCAGGCATACTTTAGTCAATGGAGGTCTCCGCAAAGAGGTGGGTCCATTTAGAGATCAATGAGCCTCGTTTTACAAACCCCTGAAGATTTTGCCCAGAAGCCACTTTTTTATCCCTTGCCCAAGGAAAATTGTGGTCAGTCTAAGTTTTCCTCATTAGCAGTAGTGTGACCAGTACAAAGTCACTCTAGAAGGAAAACTGGCCTCCTTCTCCTCTCTCTTATTTCAAGCGTGATCAGATGCCTGAGCCATCAGCTCTGTAACCCAAGAGACGAAGTGAATGAGGATTCCACATCCTGTACCAGATCCTGCCCTGGACTTTGTCAAACAGAGAGACTCTGACAATAAGGAAAACCATGAGATGGAAAATTAGGCTTTGAGAAAGTGGGGTGAGAAGTTTGTGATCTGAAAAGAGAAAACAATACAGAGGGAGAGGTATAAGTGGTGAGGGAGAGAAAAAGATGGGGAATTGGGAGATCAACAGATGAACCAAACAAAAAGCACATAAGGAGGCCTGGGGGGGAACTTTCTTCTTTGACCTGTAAATAATTTTAAAAGATTCTTGCCACTTTTATGGAATAAAGAAGGACAGTGCATTTGTAAGAATCTGAAAAAATCTAAGGATCAAGGAAGTGCCAGTTTTTTAAAGTTTCTTTCTCCTGTCATAAAGACATGGAAAAGATTATTTTCATTTTCAGCTAGCATGTTCAGACGGTATAAGGCTCCTTCCTTATACTTCAGCTTTTGGAATCATTACATTGTTGGTTTTACTGAGCTTGAGCATAGACTGAGTCCAAGAATCTTGTTAAGATTTCAGTAGCCTTGAAGGATTTCACGTGTTTAATTTTATCTGGTGCTATTTTTGGTTTGTTAGTACTAATTTTTATTTTTATATTTTGTTTCTCATTAAATTCCTATTAATCATGTAATGGACCGCAAAACAAATACATTATTAACCAGTTGTCATTTAATATGTTTTCAGTTGTAACCAAAATACCTACATTTAGAAGCAAAATTTATCCTATTTATAATATCTTGTTCTCTGAATCAACTATTATAGTGATTCCAAGGAAGAAAACTTTAAAAATGGGAACTTCCATTTTCATATCATAATAGCTTTATTGGACAACTACTACTGTGAAAAATATCAATAAAAATACTTAATATTAATGTGCTGTCAACATGAAGGTATAGGAAAATATACATTATTTTATGCCAATATTCACTTTTAATTACATGATACACAAATATCTAACAAAACATTTTTGCTCTTTCAAGCTCCTAGATAGCTATAACCCAGCTGCAGAGGTGCACTTTGCTCTAGGCACTGGCACCCAGTTCCCCTGAAGCATGTTCCAAACTCTTTTTTAAAAATACATCACTTCTTGGGCTACATTTCCATTCCCATCCTCAGTGACCAGCATCCTCCTGGGAACAGACACGATGAGCATGGAACAGCAGACTAGCAACCATCAAGAAAGAGCAGCCATCAGAGAGCAGCAGTGACCATCAGGGAACAGCAGACAATGGCACCCATCAGAGACCAACAACATCCAGTGTGTTCCATTTTCTAGCCTCCCTCTCCATCTATAATCACAGAGAACAGTAGCTATTAGAAATTATAAGTTCTCCCTGTATCCCTAGAGGCCAGCCACCACCCAAGATATCTAGAGGACTTCTGCCATCTGAGACTGCCAGATATACCTGCTATCCTACAGGCCAACTACCATCAGGCTACACCAGGCATGCTAGCACCAAGGACAACCAAATGAATAAGAAAGCAAACAACAAAGCACATGGTCATATAGCACCACAAGAACCCACCTATCCTACTTCAGCAAGCTGTAGATACCCTATACATCTGAAGAGAAAGAATATGATTTTAAAGACAATGTTATGAAAATGATAGAGGCCTTGAAAGAGGAAACTAAATCCCAAAAAGCAATACATAAAAATATAATCAAACTAGTAAAGGAATTGAATAAATCCCTTAAAGAAATATAGGAAAATACATTCAAAGGGGAGACGAAAATGAGTAAAATTGTCCAAGATATGAAAAGGGGAAAAGAAGCAATAAAGAAAACAAAATCTAAGGTAGTCCTGGAGATGGAAAACCTAGGGAAGGAAACAGAAATTACAGGCATAAGTATCACCAAAAGAATACAAGAGATAGAAGAAAGAATCTCAAGTGTATAAGATAGGATTAAAGAAATAGATACATCAGTCAAAGAAAATATTAAATCTGAAAAGTTCCTGACACAAAACATCCCAGAAAGTTGGACACCATAATAAGACTAAATCTAAGAATAATAAGAATAGAAGAAGACTCCAAGATCCAAAGCCCGGAAAACATTTTCAACAAAACTATACAATACTTCCCAAATCTAAAGAGATGCCTATAAAAATTTTAAAAAGCGTATAGAAGACCAATTATATAGAACCAGAAAAGAAAATGTTCCAGCCACATAATAATCAAAACACTAGATGTACAAAAAAATCAGAAAGAATATTAAAAACTGCAAGGGAAAATGCCAAGTCCCATATAAAGGCAGATCTATCAAAACTACACTTCACTTTTCAGAAGACTCTACAAGCAGGAAGGATCTGTGCAGATGTCATGTGAACACTGAGACCACAGATGTCAGCCCTGAGTACTATACCCAGAACTTTTAATCACCATAGATGGAGAAAACATGATATTACATGATGAAAACAAATTTAAACAATATCTATCCACAAATCCAGACCTACAAAAGATAATTAAAGGAAAACTCCAATCCTAGGAGGCTAACTACACAAAAGAAATCATGCAAAATAAATATTCCCACAGCAGCAAAACCAAAATAATGGAAGAACACACATAAGACTTACATACACTCTACCAGCTCCAACATGAAAATAACAGGAAGTAAAAATTATTTGTCTTTAATGTCACTCAACATCAGTCGACTCAATCCCTGCCCCCAAAAGACATAGGTTAACATGAAACATATCTTAATTATAAAGATAGACATTATCTCAGAGTAAAGGGTTGGAAAATGATTTTACAATAAAACAGACCTGTAGTCTCAATTTTCTTAACAAATATATTTTACTATGAACTTATTAGCCCAGCATACATCACTTATAATCCAACTGACCTAAACAATAGGAAAAGAGGATTAAAGAATAACAATAACAAAACCATAAGGATATCAGTTCTGATGAACGATTCTCTTGGCATAATCACAGTAACCAGAACCCAGAACCTTAGCCAGAGCCTGGAGCCCCAAAGCCTTCCCTCGAGAGATTCTCTCTAGGAGTGTCTCGAAGTGGAGCAAAGAACAGCCAAAACTATCATAAGTCTCCAAAAGCCCCATCTCTTGTTTCTAGCTCACTTCTATATCTCCTCCCATAGTCTGTTCACAGATCTTTTCAGCAGGCAACAATCAAGCTCCCGTAATAGGTGGTTTGCCTTCTAGTGGATTAACATCACCTGTTCTCTCACAAGACCATTCCCCATACCACACTTGGGATCCTGAAAAACAGGTTTTTCTCTCCTTTATCTCCCCCTTTCTATTTAATAAAACAAGCTATATACAACAAAATAAGAATTATCCATTAAGTCAACATTTACAAAGACCAGTCCATTTGTAGTTAACAATTATTAAGAAATTATTCCACTACCCTATGCTACTGATTCTTATCCTAATGTCTAAAGGTTTTTTTTTTAACTAAACTTATATTAGTGCTGTGGCTATCTAGTCTTCAACCCCATCAGAGACCCCAGAAGGAAAAACTATCTAATATAAAGGAAGTGCAGGCAAGCAACTTCTCAGCACCTCATGAATCTTCTCCAAAAAGTAAACCTCAACAGATATAAGATAATCATATAGCACCTTGTATCTTACGAGACCACCATGGATTGAAGCTAGATTTTAACAACAACAGAAACAAGAGAAAACCTGTAAATTCATGGAACTGAACAACATTCTGCTCAATGACCACTAAGTCAGGACAGAAATTAAAAAAAAGAAAAAAAGACTGTCTAGAATTTAATGGAATTGAATAATACCCAAATTTACAGGACATGATTAAAGTAGTTCTAAGGGGAAAGGTCATAACACTAAGGTCATAACACTAAGGTCATAACACTAAGGTCAAAACACTAAGGTCATAACACTAAGGTCATAGCACTAAGGTCATAACACTAAGGTCATAACACTAAGGTCATAGCACTAAGGTCATAACACTAAGGTCAAAACACTAAGGTCATAACACTAAGGTCATAACACTAAGGTCATAGCACTAAGGTCATAACACTAAGGTCATAGCACTAAGGTCATAACACTAAGGTCATAACACTAAGGTCATAGCACTAAGGTCATAGCACTAAGGTCATAGCACTAAGGTCATAGCACTAAGGTCATAACACTAAGGTCATAGCACTAAAGTCATAACACTAAGGCCAAAACACTAAGGTCATAACACTAAGGTCATAACACTAAGGTCATAACACTAAGGTCATAGCACTAAGGTCATAACACTAAGGTCATAGCACTAAGGTCATAACACTAAGGTCATAACACTAAGGTCATAACACTAAGGTCATAGCACTAAGGTCAAAGCACTAAGGTCATAGAACTAAGGTCATAGCACTAAGGTCATAACACTAAGGTCATAACACTAAGGTCATAGCACTAAGGTCATAGCACTAAGGTCATAGCACTAAGGTCATAACACTAAGGTCATAGCACTAAGGTCATAACACTATGGTCATAACACTAAGTGGCTTCATAAATAAATTGGAGAGTTCTCATACTTGTACCTTAAAAGCACATCTAAAAGCCATACAACAAAACACCCAAGAGGATTGACAGCAAGAAATAATCAAACTCAGGGCAGAAATCAACAAAGTAGGAATAAAGAGAACAATAAAAAAGGAAGAATCAATGAAACCAAGAGCTGGTTTTCTGCGAAAGCCAACAAGATAGACAAACCTCTATCTAAACTAACTAAATGGCAGAGAGACAGTTTCCAAATTAGCAAAATGAGAAATGAAAAGGGGAACATTACAACAGATCCTGAGGAAATCCAAGGAATTACTAGGTGTTACTTCAAAAGCCTATATTCCACAAAATGGGAAAACTAAAGAAATAGATGATTTTCTTAATAAATTTCATTTCCTGAAGTTAAATCCAGATTAAATAAAGACTTTAGACTGCCCTATAATCCCCTAAGGAAATAGAAGAAGTTATTAAAAGTCTTACAACAACAAAACAACAAGCCAGAGCCAGATCATTTTAGCACAGAATTCTACCACATCTTTAAAGAAGAACTAATACCAATACTCATCAAACTGTTTCACAAAATAGAAACTGAAAGAATATTGCCAAATTCATTCTATAAGGCCACAGTGCCCTTGATACCTAAACAACACGAAGATGCAACGATAACAAAACAAACAAACAAACAAACAAACAAAAAACAAAGAAAAAAATTTCAAATCAATTTCCTCCATGGACATTTATGCAAAAATTCTAAATAAAATACTTGGAAAGCAAATCCAGGAACACATCAAAAATATCAAATACTGGAATCAAGTAGGCTTCATTCCAAGGACACAGAGATGGTTCAACATATGAAAATCCACCAATGTAATCTACCACATAAACAAACTGAAAGAAAAAAAAAACCCCACATGATCAACTCATTAGATGCTGAAAAAGCCTTTGACAAATTCCAACACCCTTTCATGATAAAAGTCTTGGAGAGAAAAGGGATACAAGACCTATACCTAAACATAGCAAAAGCAATATAAAGCAAGCCAGTAGCTAAAATCACATTAAATTTTGAGAAACTCAAAGCAATTCCACTACACTCAGTGACAAGACAAGGCTGCACATTCTCTCTTAAATACAGTACTTGAAGTTCTTGCTAGAAGAACAATACAACTAAACGAGATAAAAGGGATACAAATTAGAAAGGAATAAGGCTAAGTATCTCTACTTGCAGTTGATATGATAGCATACATAAACTCTGCCAAGGAGCTCCTCCAGCTGATAAACACCTTCAACATACATACAAAATTAACTAAAAAAAAAAAAGTCGGTAATTCTCCTTAAACCAGCAACAAATAGGCTGAAAAAGAAGATAGGAAAACAACACACTTTGCAATATCCACAAATAGTATAAAGTATCTTGGTGTAAGTCTAAACAAGCAAGTGAAAGACTTATATGACAAGAATGTCAAGTCTCTAAAAAAGAAACTGAAAATGACTGAGAGGATGGAAAGATCTCCCATGCTCATGGATCAATAGTATTAACATAGTATAAATCATCATCCTACCAAAAGCAATCTAAAGATTCAATGTAATTCCCATCAAAACATCAACACAATTATTTACAGACCCCAAAAGAACAATTCTTACCTTCATAGAGAAAAACAAACAAACAAAGAGAAATTCTAAAACAATTCTATACAATTAAAAAATAAAACCTCTGGAGGAATCTCCAACCCTCACATTCACTTGTACTACGAAGTGGTACATGGTTATGGCATAGAAACAGACCGGTAGATCAACAGAATCCAGTTGAACAATCAGCCACAATTCACACACCTACAGACACTTGATATTTTACAAAGAAGCCAGAACCATACAATGGAAAAATTGAAAGCATCTTCAACAAGTATTTCTGTTCTAACTGGATGTCCACATGTACAAAAATGCAAATACATTCATATCTGTGACCCTGTACAAAACTCAAATCCAGGTGGATGAAAGACCTCATCATAAAACTAGAAACACTAAATCAACCTGAAGAGAGAGACTTGATACCCTATGAGCATATACAGGGGGAGGTAATCCCCTGCAGGAACAGTCATAGGGGAGGGGAATAAGGGGAAAATGGGAGGGAGGGAAGAATGGGAGGATACAAGGGATGGGATAACCATTGAGATGCAACAAGAATAAATTAAAAAAGGAAAAAAAAAGATCCTTGAACTTATTGGCACAGGAGAGAACTTCCTGAGTAGAATACCCACAGTTCATGCTCTGGCATCCATAATCAATTAACGGGACCTAACAAAACTAGAAAGCTTCTGTAAGGAAAGAGACACTGTCAACACAGCAAAACAGCAGCCCACAGGATGCTAAAAGGTCTTCACTAACCTGCCACCTGATGAAGGGCTAATATCCAAAATATATTAAAAAAAAAACTCAAGAAATGAAACCCCATCAAATCAAACCCAATTTAAAAATGGGATACAAAACTAAACAGGGAATTCTTAACAGAGGAATTTCAAGTAGCCAGGAAGCACTTAAAGAAATGCTCAACATCCTTAGTCATCAGAGAAATGCAAATGAATGTGACTCTGAGATTCTAATCTACACCCATCAGAGTGACTAAGATCAAAACTCAAGTGACAGCACATGCTGGCCAGGATGTGAGCGAAGAGGAATACTCCAGCATTGGTGGTGGGATTGCAAACTTGTGCAATCACTTTGGAAATCAATCTGGTGCTTTCTCAGAAAATTGGGTATAGTTCTACCTCAGATCCAGCTTTACCACCCCTGGGCATAGAACCAAGAGATTCCCCACCACACAAAAAGGATATTTGCTCAACTACATTCATAACAGTTCTATTTATAATAGCCATAAACTGGAAACACCACAGTTGTCCCTCACCTGAGGAATGAGAAAAGTAGCTGTGGTACATTTACACAATGGAATACTTCTCATCTATTAAAATCAGGGAAATCAAGAAATTTGCAGACAAATGCCTAGAACTAGAAAAGATCCTCCTGAGTGAGGTAACCCAACACAGAAAGAAACACAGTGTGTAGTCACTTGTAAGAGGATAGTACCAATGTAGTATAGGATAAACCTACAATTCACAGAGCCAAAGAGCCAAAGAAGCTACGAAGGCCCAAGGGAGGTTGCACGAATCTCTCTCAGAAGGGGAAGTGGTTGAAGAGAGGGAAAAGGATAGGAGAAAGAACACCGAGGGAAATGAGGGTGAGCGGTCAGATATATGGTGAGCAGGGCTGAGAGGACAGAAGGCGGAAGAGAGATGAGCATCCCTGGGTGGGAGCACCTCTTAGACAAGCCAGAGACCTACAACAGGGTGGGTTGTAGGATATGGGAATGATTCTAACTGAAAGTCTTGGAGAGACTAATGAGTCTACCCTCTAACGAGACTAGATTCCCTGGTGGAGAGAGAAGGAAGGAGAAAGAAACACCAACCCACTACAGAAACATCCATCCAGAATTTACCGTGCTTTCAGGATATGCAGGGATTAAGATAAGAGCAGACATCAGGGGGATGTAAAACAGATAACTGGCCCAAAGTGAGACTCATTCCATGGGAGAGAGCCAACCCCTTACACTATTGAGGATGCTCTACTGTGTTTGCTGATAGGAGCGCAGCACAGCTGTCCTCTTAGAGGTTCTGCCGAGCAAAGGATTGAAACAGAAACAGAGACTTAGAACCAAACATTGGAGAATAGGAGGCCTTGTAGAAGAGTGGCAAGAAAGATAGAATAACCCGCAGGTGCCAGGAGCTCCAGAAGAAGATCAACAGTTCCAACTAACCTGGGACCAGTGGAGCTTGTGAAGACTGAAGCATCAACCAAGGGCCAGGCACGAACCACACCTAGACCATCTACACATATATACCCAATGGGCATCTTACCTCCATGTGGGTCCGCAAGAAACGTGATGGGACTGTTTCTGACGTGATCTCAGTTGCATGCCTCTCAATCACTTCATCCTGGTGTGGCTGCTTTGACAAGACACAATAAAAGAGGAAGTACTCAGTCCTCATAAGATTTGAAGTGCTGGGCCGGATTGCGGAGGGGTAGGGTGTCTCCTCTTTTCTGAGGAAAAAGGAAAGCGGGGATAGGAGGATGAGGGACGGATTAAGGGGAATAGCCAGGAGGAGAGGAGGGAGGGATAATGATTGGGATTAAACTGAATAGCTAAATAAAATTTTAATTTATTTTTTATATTTCAAATGAATATTATGAAATATATGGACTGAATAATCACTTCACAGTCAAAATATATGCTAGACAAGAAAATGATAAAATTGATGCCCTAGGAAAAGTAAAACTGTTAAAATATCATTGCATCCCTTTCTTCCTTTCAAACGCTCCCAGGTACTCTAACTCAGAATTCTCCAATGACACCCACATAAGACTGATGGCCTCTTTGACGTGTGTGTGTGTGTATGTGTGTGTGTGTGTGTGCGTGCACGCAGATATATACGTCTGTATACAAAGGGCCTTCTTAGTTCATTCAGAGTGGCTTGTGTGTATATAATTTTAGGGCAAATTACTCAGTATTGCATAACTAATTAGCAACCTCATACCCAGAAGAGGTTACTTCTTCCTCTCTCAACATCCAATGCTTGCCTATAGTTCTCTAATTAAGGGTGGGACCATGTGAGATCTTCCTTTTTAGCCTTAGCATGTCTATACATACTGCATTTTAAGGGTATTTTTTAGATTGTCATTGTCTTGATCTTGTGCCTTCCTTGTCATCTCTAAGATACACAAAGAGTTAAAACAGCCACACAGTTAAAAAAAAAATCATGTAATACATTAAAAAAATTAGTACAAATAGCTGTATCTATTTGATTCTTGACCAAAGTGTCAAGAACGTACATTGGAGAAAGGCATGGTTTTTAAAATTTTAATACTATTTGTACAATTCTTTGATAAGATATAGAATGGATTTTTATAATATTTATCCCACTCTCCAACCCTCCTATATCCATTTCACCTCTTTCCATGAAAATTCCCCCTCCCATTGACTACAGTTTGTTTTACTTATTATCTTCAGTATGGAGTGTAGTCAATATATAAGATATCACACCATTACAGAAAACTGATAGTCCATCTCTTAGCAGCCATAAAATGCCAGTTAGACCTCAGGTGGTATTCCTGCCTACACGTCTCTCTCCATGTTGAGATTTTGTCATACTTGAGTTTTCATAGTACTTAATCATACTGTCAAAATCCTTGTGAGTTCAAATGTGCAACTGCTTTTTTTTCCTGAAAAATATTTTTCCCTGAAGTTTTATATAACCTTTGTCTCTTAGAATTTTTCTGCATGCTTTTCCACATAGAGCTCTGAGCCTTGAAGTAAAGGTTGTGTTATAGATATCCTACTTTATTGGAAAAGAATGACAACTATACATGACCATATTCACTGTATACAAGTATAAAATTCTTAAGATAAAATATTTTTGAAAGATTAAAACTTATGTTCAATAGTGATTGCACTTCAATTTAAAATAATTCTACATACCATTAGAAACAACTGGCTTAGAGAAGAGATTACATATAAAATGTACATAGACTTTGTAGCAAATCACTAACAGGAGTTTAATATATATAATGCATGAAGAACTAAAAACTATAAAATGCAAGTAGTCTAATAAAGAAAATTGGAAGTCAAGGAGCAGATGAATAAGTACAAATAGACATTAAGTGCATGAAATAGAAGTTTAGCATTCTTGGGTAAGAAGACTCTGATAAGATTGTGTTTCGCCCCCTGAGAATGGCTATTACCAATGTAACAGAAAATAACAAACACTGACTCAGATCAGGGAGAAATAAATGATCATTAACAAGGTATATTAGAGATATGACGGGGTAAGAAAGGAAACAGCAGCAGGTGCAAAGCAAAGGAGAATTTTAGCATGGCAAAGATGATTATTTTCTCATGCTGAATAATCTTTAGGTGCCTGTAATTCTTCTTCAGTGGTTGATGTGCAGGGATATTCCTTTCTTCAGCAAAAACATTTCTATTAGTGTTTTACTTGTTCATATCTTGTCCAGCCAGCAATATTGTTGAGGTGTCATTGGTGAAACTTCCCTGAAATTGCAGGAGCTGCAATCTCCAAACAGACATCACATCCTGTTTCTCTAGCTCTTAAATCTTTCTTCCTAGCCCTTTGGAATGTTCCCTGAACCTCAAGTGCAGAAGTGAGATTAATATGTAACAAATTGGGCTGGGCATCACATGTTCACTTGTTTGCCACACTATGGCAATTTTTGGGTTTCCTCAATGGTGCTTGCCTGTTGAAAAGAGAAATTTTGTTGTCAAATGGTGTTATTCTTATCTGTGAGTATTTATCAAATTATTTTGGTTTACAATTAATGAAATTGTAATTTCTCCTCCATCATCAATGACTTTATTACTCGGCTAGTTTTCTGGTACGAGGCATGATTTCCCTCTTCTTTTGAGGGCCTTAACTCAAATTATAAAGCAGTATTTACCATCAAGATATGCGTGACACAAATGCACCTTTAGTGTTATTTTGCCATGCTGGTTATACAATAGAAAGTGTTCAGCTCTGTATCATATGCACATAAGGAACGTTATATAGAAATATATTTAACAGTGAAGTAAAAAAAAAAGAGCCTAAAAGTCATGAATTTGAGAGCAAGTATGTATGGTGGTACATAAGAGTATTGTAGGGAGGAAAAGCAAAAAAGAAATGATGTACTTTCATTTTAATTTCAATATATAAAAGCAGTAGAAAATATAAATAATTAAGGTACATTAAATACTTGAATAAAAATTACATAATGAAACCACAACTAGTATATTACAATGAAAATTGGAAGAAAATAAATCAGAAGAGTAGAAAGGGCAGGAAATATATGGACACCCATTTGGATATAGTTAATTTGAAATAAGCATTGCCTATTACGGGATACAGATTGCATTCTAGTTCCCTGAATTTCTTCTGCTCACTAGGCTACAACATACTTGAGTTTGGGCATGCATATGTGCTTGGAGTGTCTGCTGCAAGTACTAAGCCGTTTGAACAGAACAGATGATATCCTACTGTGTTCCTTTTGTCCCCAAGACAGTTATAATTAAATTAATCTTGCTGCCAACACAAATGTAGCATACTGGGTCAAAAATCTTCATAAACCCTTAACAATCTGACAAGAAATTAACAAATTGACTAATGTCTCTGTAGTGGCTGTAACATCTGGGACTATAAAGGAGGGACGAAGAGATGAGAGCAACAGAACATGTTGTTCCTTAATTGCTCTGTGGACTTTTCCTATAGTGGATCCGCCTCCCAATCCAATTTAAGTAAATCATCCGGCATATGGTTTGTACTAAATTTAAAGCATCTGTGATCCTTACTGCTAGGCATATTTGCCACACAGGTGTCTGATTTTGGACTTGTCACATGGACAGATGGGATTGTTCCCTTTGTCTTTTTTATTGTCAGTGAAGTAAAGACGCCATCGTGAGCTGCAGTTGAGACATCGCTGCTCCTATCACTTCTTTTCCTTTGATGCAAAGTGCAAGTTAGACCATTCTTTCCTTTTTCATGCAGGTTAATTGATTTATTTTATGCGAAGGAAACATTTTATCTGCAACAGTCAACTTTTAAGACAGATGATAGTATTATTGTAATACTTTAGAGTTAGTATTAAAGTATTTGCTACCAGATTTCAAAGACAGTTCGCATGTTCCTTCACCTGTATGGTATGACAATTAGAGTTCCAGTTTCCTCAAAATCCATGGATTGGAGCAGTGTAGGAAGTTTTCAGTCTTATACCCATTGGCAATGAGACACAGGTGGAAGACTGAGATTTGCTAGTTGCTAGTCTCCCCTCCCCACCCCCTCCCCTCTCTGTTGTCTCACAGTCTTATCAGCTCTTACTCTTTTCTGAAATGCTATCTCGATGACATTTCACTAGTAATGAAAACCATATTTTTATATGAAACACTGAGATCCCAAATGTTGAAAACTGCAACACCAGGTTTTCATAGATGTCCAAATCAATATAGTCTTTATTGTTTAAATTTCTCATAGTGAAAGGAAGTCACAGGTTTATTCAGATTCACTGGGAAAGGAGTAACCACGATAGCATAAACCTAGGAGTTGTGGTTTTAGCTGAGATTTTTCTTTAGAGAGTAACTAACACAGTTGATGTGAGAATAAGCTGCATTTGGGATGTAAAGTGAATAATATAAAAATGTGGTATATTTATACAATGGAATACTATTTAGCTATTCAAGTCAAGGAAATTATGAAATTTGAAGGCAAATGGATAGAACTATAAAATACTATCCTGAGAGAGGTAACACAGACCCAGAAAGGCTCTTGTGGTATGTGCTCATTTATGCACGGATACTAGCCATATTGTATAGGATGACTATTCTACAATCCACAAATCCAAATGAACTAAGTACCAAGGAGGACCAAAAGGAAGATGCTAGAATTTCCCTCAGAAGAGGAATAAAATAGACATTGAAAGTGGATGAAGAGAGAGAACTGGGTGATGGAAGGGGTGGGAAGGGTATGAGGGTTGGGATCAGGAGGTGAGAAGCCTAGGAGAGAGAAGGCAAACCAATGGACAGAGCACCTATGGGACCAGCTGGATGTCTGTGACCTGGGTAGGCACCTGTGAGGCTGTGGGGTGACTCTAGCTGAAAGTCCTAGTAGCGGAGTATACGGAGACAGAGGTAGCCACCTCCTATAGCCATACAGGACCTCCAGTGGCGAGAGGGGGACACCAACCCACTCACAAAACCTTCAATCCAAAATTTACCCTGCCTACACTGTGTGGTGTGCGAGGGTAAATAAGGAGCAGAAATTGAGCAAAGGGCCAAACAATGGCTGGCCCAACTTGAGACCCACCCCATGGGAGAGAGCCAACTCCTGACACTATTAGTGATACTCTGCCATGCTTGCAGACAGGAGCCTAGCATAACTGTCCTCTGAAAGGCTCCACCCATCAGTGGATCAAAACAAATGCAGAGAGCTAGAGTCAAACATTAGTCAGAGCCCTGGAGGTCTTGTGGAAGAATTAAGGGAATGATAGAAGGACCCAGAGGGGACAAGAAATCCTCAAGAAGACCAACAGAGTTAACTAGCTGGGGACCAAATACTGAACCACAAACCAAAAACATACATGGAATGGGCCTAGGTTTCCTACACATATGTAGCTGATGAGCAGCTTGGTCTTCATGGGAGTTCCCTACCAATTAGAACAGGACTTATCTCTGACATGGAATCTGTTGCCTGCTTTCGGATAACTTTCCCCTAGCTGAGTTGCCTTGTAGGGCCTCAGGGGAAGAGGATGAGCTAAGTCCTGTGGTGATTTTACGTATTGGGTGGGTTGTTGTTGTTGTGGCTCCTGTTTTCTGAGGAGAGGGGGAAGGAGGAGATGGGGAAGGAGGATGAGAAGGCAGGTCCAGGAGAAGAGGAGGGAGGGGGCTGCAGTAGGGATGTAAAGTGAATAAGTAAATAAAGTAAACGTACAAACAAACATGAAGTTGTGGTTAGTGCTCTGAGAGGCGTAATACAATGGCATTTAGGGTGTTGATATTTGCCAGGCTGCTGTGGAAATTTTGGTTTATATATAAACATGCCTTTGTTTTAATCCCAGGTGTGATGTGGGGGCTGCTCCTGTTTGCCCACAGCTGATCACTAACTCCTGAGAGGACAGGTGATATTTGTTCAGCTGTGAACAACCTTGTGCGAGGGTGTGGTCTTTGTCAGTGGGGACAAAAGCCAGACCCAAAGGGAGACTGAGGGGTTCCAAGAAAGAAGATGGTTGCTGGTGCTTCCCCCCTGCTGCCTCTGGTTGCTGCTGATGCAGTTTCATGAGAAGTCAGAGATAGCCCGAAAGGAGGATTGGACTTGCCCCCAAGGAACCCTAATCAGCAGGAAGCAGCTAAGGAAAACTAGACCCCCTGGCCCCACTAACCTTCTTTATCCTATACCTGGTGTTGGGTTGTTGGAATGGATTGGGGTAGAGAAAGGAGAAAGAGATTTAAGGAACCCCAAAATATAAATAGGTGGTTAAAAGTCCACCAACACCAGGCCTTACGAATGTTCTGTAGAAGAAGATGGGAGAGGAAAGGCTTTGATGGTGGATGACACCCCCCAGTGGGGATGGTGGTCAGATGAAAAGACGTTGGACAGTGCAGGTGCTGTGCATTCTGGGTTTTTACTTACTGGATTCACCTTTTAGTGCTGTCATATTCTGTGCACCATAAGACTCCGGGTCATTGTTGTTCAACATAGACACAGCACAAGCCACTCTTCCTGCATCTTCTGGGCCTTTGGTACCTTAATTGAATTGAGGCATTCAGGATCTGAGAGTAAGCAACTAACAGATATCTCGTTCCATAGACTATGAGTATTTTTGTTGTTGTTCTTGTTGTTGTTGTTGTTGTTGTTGTTGTTGTTGTTGTTATTGAAATCCCTAGCCTCTAATCTAATTTTTTATAGTAGACAGGTACATGCAATTTACATAATTTACTTATCAGGAGTCTAAAATGTGAGCATACTTTATTTAAAACATATTTTACTTAAATTCAAAATTTAGAATCTTCATTTATATGAACAATCTGGGTTTTCTGTTTGTTTGTTTTCAAGGATGAGTTAATCACAAATTCTTCATATACCTTAGAAGTAGAACATGTTAGATGTCCTGAAAGCCTTACAATCCCTTTTCAACTCTTCTCAAAGGAAGACAAAACAGAAATTGGCCTAGAATTCTCACATTTGAAGTTTCTACTTCTATAAAATATTGTAAATGGTTTTGGCATGCTCCAAATATATCTACCAAGGTTTACCAGAGTTAATCCACCCCTCCTTTTTATTTTTGTTTTTTGGAACCTTTCTGTATAATGGTCTTCTACAAGTTAAACATTGAAAGGAAAATGAGATACTGTGAATTATTTACTGAATGTTAATCAACCCAATATTTGAAGAGATAAATTTATAATTCATAAATGACCATATATTGTACTGATGAAGATAAAAATGGAGCCCAAGCAAGAGAGGGTTTTGTTGGCACTTAGATGAATTCCTGTAAACACTCTTTATAATACCTGCCTTGAGCTGATCTTATTGTAATCATAAATGACATTCCTGACACTGTAACATCAGTAATTTGAAAAAATAACTCTTGTTTATATTTTGAAAGTCACAAACTCATAGTTTTCTATAATACAAAATAAATATAGTCACAAGAAAATATTACAGTGATGGCTAAAGAAAAAAATTAAAAGCATGCCAAACAAAGTAAGATATGTGAATAGTGGAACAACCATAAATAAAAATAATTTAAAAGGAAACCAGGAATTGTAAAAATCGTATTTTATATAGCAAGCAAAAAGCATGGAGTCATTGGTTAATTAGACAAAAGAGCACACAGATTTACAGAAAGCTGTGATCTGCTTCTCCTTTAAAACTAAAACAATTTTTTCCTAGAATAATGATCAGGAGATTTATTTGATTTTGTGATTTTATTTTTGGATGCTCTCTTGCTAAGGCCAATTACCATCTAGAACACTTTAAACACCAAACACATTCCAAGCTAATCAGACAGAGATATACACTGAACTCCAAAATAATAAACACAAATTCAAGATGAACTAAGATGAACAAGCACAGAGCCACTTTGAAAAAGACCTTGCAATATAATAACCTATTAAACCCCTGCTTACATTTCACAGAAGCAATTAATAAAGTCAACAGAGAATTGAAAGAGTTCCCTACAACACTGGAATATAAATCAAATACTGTAGTCATAAAACACTTGATAATATTCTTTTTGTTGGTGTTTGAGAGTTTTTTATGTAGGTCACGCTCCTGATGTGTAGCATTCTAAGTAGCCCAGACTGCCCTCAACCTCAAAATACTCCTGTATCACCCTCCAAAGTGCTGAGATTACAGATGTACACAGCTATCCTCAAGTATATAATATTTTGACATAAGAATCATTTTTATATAAAAGGTTTTATCATTTAAAATATTGGTTTTAATGTTTTAAATAATAATATATTATTTATAGGCTTTTCTGTGGATAAATGTTTGAAAGTATAACTTTATAATTTAATACTTTAAACATTTTTACATAAATGTTCATAAAAACACATAAATATATACATATAAACTTATGCATATATATTCATATGACATATGAAAGATAATTAATGATTAAGATAATGTTTAGGTTTGTAGTTGATTCTGTGTCACATTGTTTTATGGACATCAGTCACATATTATACCTCTTTATGAATTAGATGAAAATTTAACAGTAGGATACAAAGATACAGGGCACACACATTGCAAATGGAAATTGATCAAATGAAAAAATGACATTATAACAGCTTTGTGAATTCAGAGAGCTTGTAAAAGTAAAAGGCAAGGTAAATCTTGTAGTAGAATTTGTTGACATTTCAACTTGGAAAAAAGCAACTGGATGGTTAATTGTTCAATGTAAAGACATTCCAAATAGCAAAGAGAGTGCAAGCTGAGATAAAGAGAGGGGTCTGACTTTCATTTAGCTTCAGCAGAATTCTTCCTAGTACATTCATTACCTCTATATACTTCTTTGTAGACAATACTCGTGATCATCTTACCATCCTTTCTTCTCTGTCCAAGCAGTGATTTTAAATTTTGGCTGTTAGGAGATAAAGGAATTGTTGTATACAATAGTAGTAAGTATAAAATAAATAAGAACTATGATATAGTTACTCAGTACATACTTTTATTGTACCTTAAATTTAAGTTTACATTATACACAATGAATACAAATAGTACAAATATAAAAATAAAAATTACAAAATTATTACATGAGCATATCTACACCTATATGTTATGCAATAATTAACAATAAAATTTCCTTTCATATACATTATAGTTCAAAGTCTCATAGAGTATTAAAGGAAGATTAAAACACCTTATATCCTGACATATATAATCTGTCAACTCTCCTTTAATCCCTCTTCTTTCATGAATAGATTATCATGAATAAAAAATAAATACTATACTTTCTTTATTTGTAAGAGTTTGTAAGCAAAGGAAATGGTTCTTAGCAGCTGTTGGGAACAAACATGGCTGATGCCACTACAGAAATGAATTTGGAGACCCTCAAGAAGCTAAAAATAGTATTATCATACATTGCAGATTTCCTAGTCTTGAGTATGTTCACAAAAGATTTCTTTCTTTTTTAATTATTTTTATAATTTATTCACATTACATCTCAATTGTAATCCCCTCGCTCTTATCTTCCTGTTCCCACCCTCCTTCCCTTTTCTGCCCTAATCCCCTCCACTCGACCTCTGAAAGGTGGGTCTGTCCACCACCATCAGATCACAGCCTATGAGGTCTCATCTGCATAGCCTGAAATCCCTTCCTCTGTGCTCCCACAGGGCCTCTTTGCTAAAGGGCAGTAATCAAATTGTGAGCACCAGAGTTCTTGTCAGAGATAGTCCCCACTCCCATCCCAACTTCCCGATGTGGAGAATGAGCTGTCCACTGATTACATCTGAATAGGGGGTTTAAGTCCTCTGCTTGCAATGTCCTTGGTTGGTACAGTCCACCATGGTCCAGATCCATCAGTCTTTTTTTTTTTAATTTATTTATTGTATATGAGTGCTCTATCTGCAGAAGAGGACATCAGATCACATTATAGATTGTTGTGAGCCACCATGCGGTTGCTGGGAATTGAACTCACGACCTTTGGAAGAGCAGGTGGTGCTCTTAACTACTGAGCCATCTCTCCAGCCAAATCCATCAGTCTTGATAGTCTCCTTGTGGAGCTCTAGACAACTACCCCCACCCCAGTCCTCCCATCCCTCAATTCTTCCATATAATTTACAGCTCTTCACCCAGATTCCAGCTGCAAGTCCCAGTATCATTCCTGATCCCCCACTGGGTGGAGTCTCTCAGAGGACATCTATGTTGGGCTAATATCCACTTATAAATGAGTATGTACCATGCATGTCTTTCTGGGTCAATGTTACCCTCACTCAGGATGATCAATTCTAGTTCCATTCTTGCCTGCAAATTTCAAGATTTCACTGTTTTTGATAGCTGAACAGTATTCCATTGTGCAAATGTACCAGGGTTTCCTTATCCATTCTCTAGTTGACGGACATGTAGGGTGTTTCCAGATTCTGCCTATTAAGAATAAGCCTGCTGCTGGGTGGTAGTGGCACACGCCTTTAATCCCAGCACTTGGGAGGCAGAGGCAGGTGGATTGCTGTGAGTGTGAGTCCAGCCTGGTCTACAACGCGAGTCCAGGACAACCAAGGTTACATAGAGAAACCCTGTCTTGAAAAACAAACAAACAAAAACCTGCTATAAGCATAGTTGAGCAAATGTCCTTGTTGTATGATGGAGCATCTTTTGGGTACATGCCCAGCAGTGGAATAGCTGGGTCTTTAAGTAGCACTATTCCAAATTTTCTGGGAAAGAACCAGATTGATTTGAAAAGTGGTTGTTCGAGTTTGCACTCCCATTTCTCCACATATTTGCCAGTATGGGATAACACTTGAGATTTTGATCTTAGCCATGCTGATGAGTGTAAGATGGAATCTTAGAGTCATTTTGATTTGCATGTTCGTGACGACCCAGAAATAAAGTCACACAACCATGGAAACTTGATTTTTGACAAAGTAGCCGTTTACAAACAATGGAAAAAAGATAGTATCTTCAACAATTGGTGCTGGTATAACTTGATGTCTACTTGTGTGAAAATGCAAATAGATCCACATCTATCACCCTGCACAAAACTAAAGTCTAAGTGGATTGAAGACCTCAACATAAACTGAGATATACTAAATATTTTAGAAGAAAAAATGGGGGAGAGCCTTGAACTCATTGGCACAGGAGACAACTTCCTGAACAGAACACCAACAGCTCAGGATCTAAGATCAACAATAAATGAGACCACAGGAAACTGAAATGCTTCTATAACACAAAGGACACTGTCAACAGAACAAAACAGCAGCCTACAGACTGGGAAATGATCTTCATTAACCTTACATCTGACAAAGGGCTAATATCCAAACTATGTAAAGAACTCAAGAAATTAAGCACCACCACACCAAATAGCCCAATTTTTAAAAATTGGCTAGAGAACTAAACAGAGAATTCTCAACAGAGGAATTTCAAATGACTGAGAAACACTTGAAGAAAATGCTCAACATACCAAAAGAATTCTTATCCCATTATAGAGATACCTTCTCATTCCTGCTCTTTTCTATGTGGACAGCAGCCACAAAGCCTAGATTTCCATCAACCAGTCACTAAATGTTGAAAATATTATATTTGGTACCATGAAATATTATTAAGCTATTAAGAAAAATGTAAAATTCAGGAGTAATGAAGGTAACTTGAAATGATCATTTTGAGTTAGGCAACCCAGACTCAGAAGGGTAAACATCAAATTTTTCCCACATTTGTAATTGTAAGATATAAATCTCCTTATGCATGTGCTCAGTTTTGAATATTGGAATAGAATTTAGGAAATTACTAAGAGGTCATGTGTAGGAGCTTTCATAGGAGAAGAGTTATAATACCCTAGCAAAGTAAGCGAGAGGGGAAGAGCGAACAGGAAGAATGAAACTGGTACGGGTGAGTGGGAGGCAGGGTACAGCGCAGTGATTGGGAATGAAACAATAACATTCAAAACATTTTGAAAAAGAAGTGGAAACCAACTAGTGTAGAAACTTCATAAAACACACACACACACACACACACACACACACACACACACACACACACACACACAAGAAGTTATTATATAAGAGATACTGGATACCTCAGGCTAACAAATAAAATGTCTAATTCCTGAAATGGGTTATTTCTTTTATAGTTGTGGGTTAATGAGACCTCATACCCTCTCAGACATAGCATTACTATTGCTCTCAGCTACCCTTCAGAACTTTATGGTAAATCTGTATTGCTGAAGACATCACACATATGATCATGACGACATGGCAAAATCAAGCTGGTACAGAAGACGCTTCCTCCCTACTAGCCAGCTTTCATAGCAGTGCAAGATGCTCGGCAAGCTACCAGGGAAAAGAAATCATCAACCACACACGGCTACGAACCTTCTGTCCTAGAATAATAACTGGCCTGGGAAGACACACACACTATCGTAATGTCAGCACAAACAGCTTCAGAATATCCAAACCCTTTCCAATTGGATTTAAAATCCACTCTAAAAATGAAGTCCATTCCTGGGACGACTATTATTCTAATAACCTTTGACTACAAAGGGAAGAGGACCAAAGGAGTTAACCTACCAGTATTATACTACTAAATATACATAGAGGTAAGCCAACACCTAATGTCTTGTAGTTATACCCATGGATCAGTGTTTCTTTCATCTCTCATCTGAGAATCTATTTGCTTCTTTTGCCTATGAAGCAAACTGGCCAAGAATACAGAGAATATGACATGCAAAATTTTCAGCCTAAAGGGAACATATATGCTACAAACTCTCCTCAAAGTTCAAGGATTACTGTGGAGTGTAGGAGCCAAAAATGATGGGTTAAAAACATCTTTGTACACAACATGCCAGCTGTGCATATGAATTTTCAGTGATTGATAGATCATGTGCAAAGTCTGTGCAAACCCAAACCAGACCAAATTATAGCATGGAAATGGAATTTGAGAATACACTCCCACACCTAGCATGAGCTATTGGCAATTACTACTTTTTGAGAGAACCAGTTTTCTCTGAGTGTAGGTAGTCCCTCGTATGTCAACAACTCTCAAATTTAACACCATATATTCAAGAATATTTGTGCAATATAAATTAGTCTTGAAGGATTGGAAAATAAGAGGAGTCAGGTACAGTGGCGCACACCTGTAATCCCAACATTCAGAAAGACAGAGGCAGGCAATCTCAGTGAGTTCGAGACCAGCCTGCTCTATAAAGGGAGTCCAGGACAGCAAAGGCTACTCAGAGAAATCTTGTTCTGAAAAACTGAAATGAAACAAACAAACAAACAGAAAGGATAAAATAGGTTGATAAGTAAATAATAGAGAATGGAGGATCTGGGAAGGGTTGGAGGAATGGGTGAATTTGATCAAAGCTAATCAGGAAGCCTAAAACTAAATTTGTTCTATTAACTGAACACATTTATTAAGAGCTTATTACACACACACACACACACACACGCACACACACACACACAGAGAGAGAGAGAGAGAGAGAGAGAGAGAGAGAGAGAGAGAGAGAGAGAGAGTAAGGAGGAAGAGAGAGTGGGTACTTAACAAAATGAACTTGATATATTTTTATATCTATTTACAATGGTGTTCTAAATTGTGTCTGGGAGAATATTTAGGTGAAAAAGACAATAAAAATTATGTTACACACACACACAGAGTGCAAAAATGAAAATTTCTATTTAAAAAAAGCCATAAGAAAGGAATTATCTTAACAAAGCTTTTAAAATCATCAAGTTTTTATAGATGCTAAATTTTATTGTATTAATTTAGAGTTGATTAATGTACCTACTATTTTTCTATTTACTCTTCCTCCCTCCGTCTTGCTCTCCCTCCCTCTTTCCATTCCTTCTTTATTCCTTTGCTTCATCCCCCTGCTCTTCCTATCAACAATTTAATCCTGTAATGAACAAATTGGGCTTGTCTTATGCAGAAGCAAGGAAAAGATTTTTTTCATTCCAGAACTGTGTCTTACTCATAATATGTGAAGTTAAATATTACCAAGCAGTGCAAGAAATTTTAGTTAATAATTTGTACATGAAACTTAACTACTTGGGAGTTTGATTTTCTTTAAGGAGGGAAAAAGATAATGTCAATTTTCATTTACTGGGTAATATGTATTTAATTATTCTTTTGTGGTGAAGAAGGCCATAGAAATTAATCTATTCTACATTACAAATTAAATTATTACTAAAATGTTAAAATATATTTTACAAATAAGCATAGATATTACAATGAAAAGTGAAAGGATATTTATTTTGAACAAACTACATTATATCTATCCAATGTGAATAACTTTGCCTTGTAATAGTTACATTTATTAATGTGTTGTTAACCTTGGAGTATTTTTGTTGTAGTTGCTGTTTATAGAGAAATATAATGGAATTAAAAGGTCATAGAAATGAGAGTTTGTAATTATTGTGTTAATTTTACATAATGGAACTCTATTACTGTTTTTATAGTAAATACTGTGTTTATTAAAAACCAAAAGACTAGGAAGTAACCACAAAACACCTCACTCTAATACTTTTTCTTATTTAATCCAGGAATCTTCACGCCCACATGTCAAAGCAATATACAGTCATGTGAGCTACATGATACCTTTCAAAGAAAACTTATTCTAGGTTCTTAGAGTGAAAAATTAACCAAAAGACACACAAAATAAAACTCAGCTAAGTTCTCTAGCTATCCAACACTGACAGTTATGGGGCAAACCCTGATTGCATGATATACTCAACATCTCTCTTGTAAAGCAGGAAAGGACAAATAAATGTTGAGAGAGAAAAAATGTGTAATTCTATTATTCAAAGGATATTTTAGATTTCTCATTCATTTAATATAGCCTACAATTTTGAGTCTTGATTTTCAAATTATTTTAGATGCCTCGTGCTTTTATAAAATCACTTCATTCTCCTTAAACATCCATGTAAAGGAAATTCTGAATTGTATCCTCAGTGGATTATAGAGATAACTTCAACATTTTAGCTTCCAGACACTCTCCCACAGAGGGTATATGCTTTGATACATGATTTTTTCTGAAACAAAATCCTCAGCTTTTACCAGGATTCTATGCATACTACTGGTATAGATGGGTTGAGATTCCATTGCTTCCTAAGGAAAATTGATGACTGGATCTGAGTTTTAAAAATTGGTTTTATTAAATCTTGGTGACAGGTAATTTAGTCTCTATATGTTAAAAATGGTACATAGCTGGCTGTAATATGTAATATCTATATAATGGAAATATGTGGAGAGCTGCGAGGTGCCGCGCCTTAACATGGCGCAGGCTTCTGCCTTCCGCCATCCCGACAGCGAGCGCTCTCTAAGATAAACAAGTCCTCATATGGCAAAAGGCTGTGCAAGGGTAACTGGTGATCTGATGACGAGCAGTCCTGCTCTGACGCGGACCTATGAGGTGACACCTGGCATGAGCTGATTGGCCCTTGAGTTGTACTTAAGCTTGGCCCTTTCCTTCTTCGGGGCTATTCCCACTGAGCTTAATCCTGAGTAAAGATCTCGAGAAGAAGTCTGGTTGTTGGTGTCTTATTTCCACTGGACGGTGCGGCGCCGACAGAAATATATTAAAAGCAAACGAAATACATACTATTTCTTTGAGTCAAGACTTTTTGTCAATGTTTCTGGAGATAGATAGGTAGATAGGATGCAGAAATGTGGTCTAAATGAATCAGATTTAGTTCTAACCTCTTCATAGATACTGCAGAGATCTGGAAAAGCATGGACTGTATTTGTCATACTAAAGCTGTTTTTATTAAATAATGTTTGCATTAATTGTTTAAGAAATTCAAACAGTTTACAGCCTGTATTGTCCTTGGCTGGTGTCTTAGTTTGAGCGGGACCTCTGGGCCCAAATCTGCCTATCATAATATTCTATTTGTAGGTTTCTAGGACCCTCTGGATCCTTCTACTTTGCCATTCTCCCATGCTTGTCTCATCTAGAGTCCCACTAGAATGTCCTCCCCACTGTCCCAGTTTCCTGGTACTTGAAGGCTTTCATGGAACCCCTACCCAGATCTAGCCAATGGTCAGAACATTCTCCACAGTAGAGTGGAGAGTGGGATATGACTTTCTCACGTACTCTGGTGCCTCATATTTGACCATGTCCCCTGGAGGGGGAGACCTAGTGGCACTCAGAGGAAGGACAGCAGGTTACCAAGAAGAGACTTGATACCTTATGAGCATATACAGGGGAGGAAATCCCCCTCAGGAACTGTCATAGGGGAAGGGAATAAGGGGAAAATGGGAGGGAGGGAAGAATGGGAGGATACAAAGGATGGGATAACCATTGAGATGTAACAAGAACAAATTATTGAAATAATATATATCTTGGGAAAAAAAGAAATCTGGGAAAAAAAAAGAAATTCAAACAGATTACTTTGAACATATTTACCCACATTTGACACCAATCCTCCACACTCCAACCTTCCTCTTTTCTCCTCCTCTCTTCCCCCATTTCTTGTTATCTTGTTTCTCCTTTTTATTACAATTTTCTTGTATCATATCTTACATCTCTTCCCCTAATTTTCCCAGTTTGTTCTCATATCCCTTCCAGTCCAGATCCACCCCTTTGCTTTCTTTTATTAGAAAGGAATAGAATTCTAAGAAAGAACAATAAACTATGACAAAATAAAATGATCAAATTGAAGTTGGACAGAAAAGACAGTAGAAGGAAAAGAACTCCAAAATAAAGAACAAAAACCAGAGATCCACTCACTCACACATTAAGAATCCCATGAAATTACCAGTAATGTGACTAGATATTATAAATTATCAACATTAGATGTCCAAAAGAAAATACAGAATAATTGAAAATACATGCGCAAACAAAAACATCGTGTGCTTGTCCCATTTATGTTTTTTACACTCCTGGGTAGGGTATCAGCTACTTTAGCTGAGTGTAGCCAGGTATGTTAGCTATATAGTTCTGACTCTAAATGATGTGTTTGCAATGTCCATGCTTCAGAGATAATGTCCTTAGGCTGCACCCTCCAGTGCACACAAAAATCACCTCTCAATAATATCTGAACAAACCTGTGATCAGCATAATTTTAGTATGTACAGGTTGTTTATGGCCCCTAAAATCAACTTTAATGTAATTTAATAAGCTTAATGTCTGAAAAGTGATCCAGGGAAATTCTCTCTTCTTTTACTTCATTAATACTGAATGATAAAGGGGCTGGTGTCCTAAGCTGACATTGACAGTGAAAACATTAGAACCCAAAAGTCAACAACTCAAGCTTCTGTTTTCAATTTCTGTTTAGAAAGTAAATAAGAGACAAGATCAAGGGCAGCTAAATGATATGCAGTAAATCTTTAACCCCAAGAACACGGGCCCACATGAGTGATGTAGTTTTGCAGCAATATCTTTGTAAACTATGCTTGAGGATTCAATTTCATTTTCAGAAATACAGACCCACTTAAGGGAAGATGCAAGACACAGACTGACAAAAACCAGTACTTTATTTTCTTTACCTGCGTTCCTACAAGCAATATTTAATAGTTTGTTTTCTTTGAAAACTTTATGCAAAATAATTTCATAATATTGTTTCTTTCTCCCAATTCCTCTGAGATTCTCCTCCACCTACTCAACTTCATATTTCTTCTTTGTAAAAAAAAAAAAAAAATTCAAATCAGAGTCTCACTTCTAACAAAGAGAATCTCAGGAATAGCAGGCTTTTTCCCCCACCACAATGGACTTGGCAACTCTAGTCCAGACTGAATTCTTGGAAAACACAAAGTGTGTGTTTGTGTGTGTGTGTGTGTGTGTGTGTGTGTGTGTGTTTACTTTATCTTTTTTCCTGTTTGTTTAATTTTTGTTTTTCCTGTTTATTTATTTATCTATTTTAGAAAGAGCAAGGCAAAAGTTGAAGTTGAGTGGGTAGGGTGTTGGAGATGATCTCAAAATATTTATATATGGAGGAATATGACAAATACATATTGTATTAAATTATATATATAACTATGCAGATTGTGTTGACCATATACTCCTGTACTTGAAGCCTATCCCAGAATGTGTTTGATACATCTGGTCTTAATTCATTGAAATAATTTAATTTACTCTCACCTTGGGGCTTCCTGGTCAGGGAAGGGACATCTGCCCACTTACCCTCCTCCACGATATATTTTTGTCTGGCATGAGTTTAAGCAGGTGCTGTCCATATTATCTCACTCTTGGTGTTTACATGCAAACCTTTCCTGGTTTTTTTTGGGGGGGGCTGCACAAAAATTGTTTCCTTGAAGAAATTCATTATTCATTTTTCTGGGTCTTACAGTTTTTCTGTGCCGTCTTCCATATAGAGACTCCTGAGGCATTCAGGAACGTCTGTGATGTTGGCATTCCATTTAGGACTGAGCACTCCAGAAAATTTCACTGTCTGAACATTGTCTTTTGTAGCTCTCTGCTATTTTGAGGATTTTGCTTGTTTGTTTGTTTTTTATTGGAAGTCTGATTATTTTTAATTAGTTTTTAAAAAATAATTCTTTTCCCACACAATATAGCCTTATTACTGTTTGCTTTCCTTTAATTCTCCCGGTTCGTTTCTACAGGCCCTCATCCAGATCCGTGCCACTTCTGTTTTTCATTAGAAATGAATAGGCTTCTCAGAGATAACAGCAAGTTATAACAAAATAAGGCATAATGACATATAACAAAACCATCACATCAAAGTTGGGCAAGGTAAATCATCAAAAGGAAAAGAGGCCAAGAGAGGACAAGATGACCAGAGACCCACTTGTCTCGTAAAGACACTACATAAAATGTGACGATATGTATGCAGAGGACCTGGGGAAGTCCTGCCTAGGCCAGGTGCATGCTGCTTCAGTCTCTGTGTGTTCATAAAACTTTACTCATCGAAGACGTAGAGCGACTTGTTCCTCAAGTGTCCTTCATCACGGCTGGCTCTTACACTCTTCCTGCCTCTTCCTCTGCTGAGTTCACTGAGCACTTACAGGAAGGATCTAATAGAGACATCTGTCTTAAGTACCATCTTCTTCATTAAGAAGGTTCGTTGACTATATATCAATATTGCTTTTAAAGTGTTATTTGAACACCAATTTTAGATGTTTCTTGGTATTTCTTGATAGCGGATAATGAAACATGCAACTATCCATTGCTTAAATTTTCTGGTTATTTATTTTGGAAAAGTAAAAGTCAACTAAACATTATGTTTATGTTACATTATGGTTAATGTGTTTTTATTCCACAATCAATTATTTTATAAGTTCCTGTACATCAGTACACATTACTGGATATCTATGTTAAATCCAATACCTCTAATAATAAATATTTTGATTTTGTGGGTTTTGCTTCATATTCCTATCCCCCAGAGAATAAAGGAAAAGGAACAATCTTAAGGAGTATTTATTAGTGACACTTATGGCAAACCCCATAACATTACTTTTATTCCTCTATTATAAGCTGAATAAACTAGCATTAAGCCTTAATACAAGTTCCCAGTGGGTACCTAAGATTTGCACTTATTAAAACTGTTGAAAATATAAATGTCATTATGGGCATGAATGAAGGAAATTAAAAGTGGTTACCTATACCGAAGCCATGTTTTAAATACTATAAAAAAATCAATCTTAAACAAAATACTGTGACCAACTGTAACTTTTAGTTTAAAAAATCACTATATTGACATTTTAATTTGACATAGTGAATGTGTTCATATTTATAAGTGGCTGTCAGTGGTACATGTGTTTGATTTAGGCATCAGAACTTATGGGAAACTCACTCACTGATGTGCTTTAAATTATTCAAACTCCCAGCAGCTTGACAGAACTAGTATTTCTGCTCAAAGGGTACAAAGCTAAAACGTATGTATACTAAAGTGCAGCTTTCTGACTTGTTAATAGTACTATGCTATTGACTGGAAATTTGTCAAAGTAGATTTGAATTGCACTTGTAACACCCACAGAAGTATAATGAGAAGCATGTATTGGACACACTCTACTGAATTCGTCAGTTTAACTTGTGTGTGTTAGTCAATGTATCACTACTTCAATGTATGTAACAAAGCTTCCTTTGATTATGTGCTATCTTTTGTGCAGTAAGAGAGACTCAGTGAAATGCTTTTAGTTCATTTCTCCCACACAATCCAAAGGGAAAAGGTATTACATTGTTTGTCAGAATGTGAAGATGAGTGAAATTGGTGACCTCTTTGTACAGACATTCAAATTACGAAACCTGCTCCAGATGGTCTTTTCCAGGCCTGCGCAGCCACACATGTCACAATAACCCATGGTGCTAAGTGTGAGGGAGCTGTAGAGTAAGGCAAAGAGAAAGAAGAGTGTAATATTCTATTGATATCAAGTGACAACAGTTAGTATGAATATCTGTCATTTCACTATGGATCTTATTAAATTATATATCACAATCTGTAGATTTTGATAAACAGTAAAGCACCCAGATTAAATAGAAAATCTGGAATATAAGTTAACATAAGGGTTTACCAATCCCAAAGAAAGCTATAAGACATTATAGATAATTATTACATAGCTATAGAGTCAGTAAATTTTGACTCACTCTAAAACTTACACATGCAACACATAGTTATTGGTTGACAATGAAAGATATGAAACAATATTGGATCAGTTATTTGTTAGTGGTTTCTACAGTATGATTAGTCAAGACAATTCTTTCAAATTTGGTTCAAAATCATAATTTAAAATGCTATAACAGTTGTGCCTTACTACACAAAGTCTAAATAAACAATTTTAAATGGTGACACATATATTTTTTAGAGAATAATTATTACACTTTGCCATTCAATACTATCTTTAGCTTTTAAGGTTTTAATAATGTAACATTTTATTTCAAAATTTCTACCTGAAATATATTTCACTTTTATCTTTATTTGATACAGTAAGATATAGTAAATGAAGTTAGGAAATATTTTTCCTAGTCTTTTGGATATCATTTCACTAACTTATGAACAATATAAAAGACTTTTTGGGCTAATATTCACTCATAAGTGAGTATATACCATGCGAGTCTTTCTGGGTCTGGGTTATTTCATTCAGGATGACCTTTTCTAGTTCCTTCCATTTGCCTGCAAATTTCATAAGTTCCTTGTTTTTTATAGCTGAGCAGTATTCCAGTGTGTAACCATACCACAGTTCCATTATTTGCTTGAGGGACATCTAGGTTGTTTCCAGATTTTGGCTATTATAAATAAAGCTGCTATGAACATAGTTGAACAAATGTCCTTGTTGTATGTTCGAGCATCTTTCAGGTACATGCTCAGGAGTGGTACGGCTGGATCTTTAGGTAAAGATATTCCAATTTTTCTGACAAAGCACCAGATTGATTTCCAAAGTGGTTGTATAAGTTTACACTCAAACCAGCATTAGAGGAGTGTTCCCCTTTCTCCATATCCTCACCAGCATGTGCTGAAACTTGAGTTTATTTTCTTAGCCATTCCAATGAATAGAACATGGAATCTCAGAATCATTTTGCTTTGCATACTTCCCTGATGACTAAGGAGGTTGAACATTTCTTTAAGGGCTTTTAGGCCATTCAATATTCCTCCCAACAGAGATGTTCTGTGAAAGGCTTTTCCCAGCAGGGGATCAAAACAACCGCTAAGACACACAGTAGAATTCTGGGTAGAGCACCAAGAGTCTTATGGAAGAGTGGGGGAATAGAAGGACGCAGAGGGGACAGGAGCTCCACAAGGAGACCATCAGTCAACAAATCTGGACACAGTGGGTCCTGCACAAGCTAATGCACCATCCAAGGTGCATGAAGAGAGGCTAGTATCCCTGTTCAGATCTAGCCGATGCATGGACAGCTCATTCTTTGTGTGGATCCCCTAGTAAGGGAAAAAAGGAGTCTTGTGCCCATGATTTGATCAATCCCCTTGGCGGGGCAGCTTAGCAGGGCCACAGGAGAGGCTGTAGTCAGATGGTAGGGGAGGAGGGCCCCTCCTGTCAGAGGACTACAGAAGGTAGAAAGTGGGGGAAAAGGAGGGAGGGTGAGAATGGTAGGCTAAGAGCGAGTGGGTAACAATTGGGATGTAATATGAATAAATTATAAAAAATAAAAAAGCTTTGTTTTTATTAATTTGTATTTTAGTGTGTGTGTGTGTGTGTGTGTGTGTGTGTGTGTGTGTGTGTTTGGCTGGTTTGGGTAGGGTCTTGGTTTTTCGAGATAAGGTTTCTCTGTGTGTCCCTCATTGTTTTGGACTTGCTTTGTAGACCTGGCTGGCCTCAAACTAATGAATATCCACCTGCCTCTACACCTGGCCTCCCCAGTGCTGAGATTAAAGGCATGTACCAAAACACAAGGCCCCTGTGTGTGTTTCTGTGTGTAAGCACCTCATATGTGTGCTGGTTTCTGCAAAAAGCCAGGAAAGACTATCAGATTACCTGAGGCTGTAGTTGGTCTTGATGCTAGGAAACCAACTTGACTCATAAACACTTTTAGGGAGTTTTTTAAAATAAGAAAACTGTTTTTTGATGTATTGTAGTATTTTGTAATTATTTTCCTATTTTGCTTTTATATTTATTTATATTAATAGTATTTTGTGTCTGTACATACTGGCTAGGTATTCAGATGTGTATATATACTCATAACCTGATGTTTTTCTTTCATCGGAATATATGTATTTCTTTATTTAAGGAAATTAAAACCTAAATATATGTGTATTTGTACCTATTCATGTATATAGCCAAATGTTTCTATGTGATATATGCACATACACACACCTGTATCTTTCTTTTGACTACATGTCTACACATAGGCACATATATACACATATGCATATGTGCATAAAGAGCCCTTCATTATGCATATTTTACCAGTTTTGGATTTTATATTTCAGTTGTTATTTGTGGGCATGCCTCTGTATGTGTGCATGCAAGTTACTGTGTGTTTATTATTGTATGCATGCCACGGTATTGTGTAGATAGTCTCAAGTATTAGTTATTACCTCTAGCATAATTTTTGTAGGGTCTCTTATTTTTCTATAATGTGTACTAGGCTCAAGGATCCATGGCTTTCCTTAGAGACTCGTACATATGCTTTTTATCTTGTTTTAGGAGCTCTTGGATTACAGGCGCTTTCTCCTGTATCTGTGGATTCCAGCAAGTCTTCACATGTACATGGCAAGGCAGTGTACTCGCCAAGCCATTATTTAAGCCCGTTCTCATGTTCCAATGTCCTTACCCGACATTCTCAGCAATTTCCTGGAAGCCGTTTTTTCCCACCTCATTAATAATTTTTCTTCAGATTTTAAATTACTTTTTGACATGTCCATTGTTTTTGAAGTTGTATATTAAAATTCACGGTTTTATGGAGGTATAATTTACATGTAATTGACCTATTGAGGTATGCAGTTTAATTCACTTGGCACTTCTGTGTAGTTGTGTACCCAACACGGAATTAGAATTCCTTCATGTTCCTGTAGTCAAAACCTGCCACACAAGGAATGAATTTGTCACCACAATGTAGATTTCTCTGGATTATATATGCATTATATAATGCAGGTTCCTTGCATCATCTTAAATAATGGCTTTAGGAATTCTCTATGTAACTGTATTTATAAAACTCACTCCCTCCCTCTCTCTCTCTCTCTCTCTCTCTCTCTCTCTCTCTCTCATGAAATGCCCAAAACAAAAATGTAATACAATTTGTTCACTGATTTAGTAATGAAGTTTAATCCATTTTGTCTGCTGTGAATATTTGTATATGATGCTTTTGTTGTAATATCATTTGTTTTCCTTATATAAACAAAAAAAAAAACCCTAGAAGGTAGCTTATTCATTGTGCCTATAAGCCCATGCTTTTGAGAACAGAGTAAAAGGTTTAACACTAAATTTTGTGATTTACTTTAATCCAGGCTTTTCTTTTCTATGGCTAGATGAAGGGTGTAAGTATATGCAGATATTCTTAATGTATGGTAATTTTGTTCTAACAACATTAACAAATCTTTCTTGTTACATATGAGCTATGTTGGCAACCTTTGCAATGCTTTTGATTCACAGCCATTCAAAAGATTCATTTCCATTGATCTGCAGATCTGTCCTTATATGAAAACCTTTCTGGGTGAAGCATAGAACATTTCAATCACGTCTACCTAGTTTGGTAATGTGAAAGCTATAAACAACTTTCTAACTTTTGTAGTCCTACTATGCTTCACTGTTTTCCGGAAGCATTTTCAAATTGGTTTTCTAAATTGTTTTTTTATTTGTGGTAAGGTTTTACTAGAAAAAGAATAACGGTTTAGGTGCATTTGGTGGAAATTCTTCTACCTTCACAATATTTAATATTGCTACCCAATGTCATGCTACATAGGTTAGCTTTATTGTTTGCTTAGCTTTTGTTGTTGTTTTGCTTTTGAACAAAAGAGTTTATTAATCTTGGATAACAAATCAAAAGGAAAAAATAGCAAGTAGTAGAATGATAAAAGCATCAGAAAACAAAGCATCAGAAAATGAAATTCTTAGAATATCTGGAATAGACAAATGTAGTAGTCTGATTTTGAGGGCAAAGAGTGACATCAAATCAAACACGAATCAGCCAGGAAAGAAAACAAGAGTACAGAAGCTGATGCAACCAGGTGGCACTTCTGATTATGATGTTGTTCTATGCACGAGTATACCTTGGCAGAACTTCTAGCTTCAGTTCCTACTCTAAACATATATTTAATTATTTATTTTTCTTTTTGTGAATTTCATGTGTGTGGGATTCTTAACAATAACAATGGTATCAGTGGAGCTTAAGCAGATGTTCAGCTATTTCCAAACATCTACATTTAAGGACTGTGGTTTCTTCTACGTTTATTTTTTTTCAAAAAATAAAAATAAAAATAAATAAAACTTAGTAGTGGAAACACAAAATATGAGCTGAGTCTGTGGGGTATCCATATATTTATAAGTATGAAAACACAATTCCATGAAAATACCAGAACCATGTCTAATGCAAATGGATCAATTAAAAGAAAATTATTTTTTAAACTTTGTTTGACCAAGTGCAGTCTTGCATAAACTCATTCCTAATTTTAAGCTGGTCTTCACATCAGTTACTCTTATGCTTAAGTTGAGTGCATTTATTCATAACTTATGTTTGTTTTAAATATATATAAATGTGTGCAAGTATTATACAAATAGATTTATGCTTTTTTAATAAAGTCATAATACATAGTAGCCTATTTTCAGTTAATACTGATGTATTAACTGTTAATACATTAACATATAATGCCTATACCGATTTTTACTGCATATAACTGCAACACATTATTTTGCAGCCCAATTATTTTATTTTCCTATACAAAGAGAAACTTTCATACATAAGCATATCATAATCTACCTAGTCATATGCTTTTCATAAATTATCAAAATTAGTCATCAAATATTATTATGGTAAAGATAATTCCATTGAAAAAGATACTGATATTTAAGTTTTCTGGTTCTTTTAGAACAGCAGTGTTTGATATTCCAGCTTTTGTTCTCCATTAAAATTAAGTCCTGGCAGCACTGATCATACATTGCATCTGATTAGTGGGAAATCCAGAACTGCACAGCAACCTAAAGACCAAACTGAGAACTACAAAACACCAATGTGCTAAGGTGAGAGAGGTAAGAGAGATCCAAATTGTGTGGGCCACTGGTGAGTCTGACTCCTGGCCACCCAGCTCACCCATAGAAAGATCTCTGGGGGACAGCCCACATTAGCCGCCATCTTGGGAAGGAATGTGGGAAATTCCTCTGGCTTTGGGCCACACTGCCAGCTACTGCTTGCATGATCCCAGACAGGAAACCTGTGGGATGTACTTGCAGCTCTGGCTCTCACAACCCCTACCCCTGCCCTGTCTGCTGTTTGCTGGATTCGGGATAGGGAGCAAACAGGCAGAGCTTAGTCCCAGCACAGGACACAGTACACATTAGCTGCCTCCAGAGAAAGGAGTGTAGGGCATCCAAGTACCTTTGAGCTCTGGGCTATGTCAGTCACCCAACTGCTTGCTGGCCTAGGCTGGCTGGGTCACAGAGCAGATAAATATACCCCTGCCATCCCAGAAAATCAACTAAAAAAAAAATCAGTAGCCCTCCTGTATACAAGTGACAAACAAGTTGAGAAAGAAGTTAGGGAAACAACACCCTTTACAATAACCACAAATAATATAAAATATCTTGGCGAAACTCTAACCAAGAAAGGGAAGTATTTGTATGAAAAAAACCTATCAAATCTCTGAAGAAAGAATTTGAAGATTTCAGAAGATTCAAAAATCACCCATGCTCATGGATCAGGAGAATCAATATAGTAAAAATGGCCATCTTACCAAAAGCAATCTACAGATTCAATGCAATTTCCATTAAAATACCCACACAACTTTTTGCTGACCTTGAAAAATCAATTCTAAACTTCATATGGAAAAAACAGAAAACACAGAAAAGCTAAACCTATCCTGTGCAATAAAGATCCTATGGAGGAATCTCCATTCTGAATCTCAAGCTGTACTATAAAGGAGCAGTTATGAAAACAGCATGGTACTGGCATAGAAATATGCAGAATGATCAATGGATCTGAATTGAAGGACCAGAAATAAACCCACACAACTGTGGACACTTGATTTTTGACAAAAGCCAAATCCATACAATGGAAAAAAGATAACATCATCAACAAATGGTGTTGGTGTGACTGGATGGCTACATGTAGAAAAATAAAAATATATCTATATCTATTACAAAACTTCACAAAACTGAAGTCCAAATGGATTACAGACCTCAACATAAAACAAGACACACTATATCTGTTAGAAGAAAAAGTGGGGAAGAGCCTTGAGCTCACTGACACAGGAGACAACTTCCTGAACAGAACACAAACAACTCAGGCCCTAAGATCAACCATCAATAAATGGGACCTTATGAAACTGAAAAGCTTCAGACATGCACTCTGGCCACCGAACTTAGTATATTTCCCCCTGACAAGATAGCCTTGCCAGGCTACAGAGGAAGAGGTCTCAGCTAATACAGATAAGACTTGATAGGCTGAGGTCAGATATTAGAAAAGAGGGCTCCCCTGTCTTGGGTCCTAGCCCACAGGAAAATTGAATCAGGGTTCACCTGAAAGAGGGAGTGGGGATTGAAAGTAGGATACAGAGACACGAGAAATAACGAATCAAGTCAGGACATTTCTGATCAAGATTCACTTTAATGCCGACTAGCAGGAACATATATAGAGCAAGGTCAATAGGATTTATTCTAATCTCACTCACCCTAGCCCCCGGGCAAGAATACAATAGCCTCAATTGCTCTCTGTAGAACTTCCTAGTTCTCTGAGTAGTTCCTTGTAAGAACTTCCTAGATCCTCTGGGTGGTTCCAAGTTGAGACTTCTCTACTTCTTTCAAAGGTAAATAGTCCAAGGATAGCCTAGAACACAAGACCTCGTGGTGAGGTAAAGGTCAGCAACTCGAAGGTCACAGCATACAGTCTAAGCACAGGATTTCTGACATGGCAGAATTTGGCATGGGTTCCCGCGCCCCTGTCTGAGTACTAAGGGAGGGAGGAGTTATTTCAAATCAGCTGAAGCAATGTAAAGCCTACCACTGATGGAAGCTCATATTCCGGCCCTTCCTAAATCCCTTACTAGCAGCTTGCTAGGATGAGAGTTTCCTGTTCTCAGCAACTGCTTTGCTTGTAAAATGTTTGAGGGAGGCCCTGTAAATTTCATGAGTTTTGAAATTTTTTTCTGAAATTTGGAATTCACATACTTCTGAAGCTCTTAACTCTTCCTATGTTGTATCCACCTCTTCAGCTGGAGGGAGTTTTCTTTCAGTGAAATGGCTGCACAGTCAGCTCCTCTTTGATTCAACTACATCTAATTATCACCTGCCATTTGATGCTCAATGGTGCTGTTATTCTCAAGCCCCAAAGACTCATTTCCTTCAATTCCACATGGAAGAGAGAGAATAGTAAAACCAGACAGGGAGAGATAGAGAGGGGGAATGATTGGATATTTCAACTGTATGTATTGAAATTTTAATTGTCTGACTGACTCTGAAAGGTGTTCTACTTTTGTTAGTAATTTTATTTTGTTGTTGTTTGTTTGTTTGTTTTCTTCTGTCACTCACAAATACTTTGCACTTTTATTCAGGAAGCTAGGAACCAGATTTTGGCAATAGTTTGTTGGCTCGACCTGGACAGGTTATCTCAGGACAAATCATTGACCATCATGAACTATTGACTTCATCTAATTAATAATCCCTTAGAATTTGTTTTGCCTGCCCACCCTTGTGAACCTTATCTCCTTTAGTTGGAACCCCCACTTGTTTTCCTCCTCTTTTCAACTCCCTTCCCTTCACTCTTCTCCCATCTGCCAGTTGTACCATCACTAGAGCAATCCTGCTGCTGTCACAGTCAATACCCCTGCTAATATCTAATTTTTCTGCTTTGATTCAAGGAAATGTCTACAGAAATCTTGTGAAAAAAAATCTGTGACTATCTGAGATTTTATTCTTTTTTTCTGCCTTCTGAAACTAAAATCTAATTACGAGGCACAAATAGTGACTTCCATGTGGGAATATCTCATTTTGTTATTCCTTTGCTGTTTCTGATACATCCTCCAAAAACACGGTCCCTTGCCCAATTATGTCCAGAAAGAATAAAAACATGCTTCCATTGTAGTTTACTTGATGTTCACTTAATTATTTAAACTCTTCAGTACTATTGCATTTTCATGTCATGATGACACGTGCAGTGAAAACTGGCTTTTCATTTATACTATTTATCCTTACTATTTCTCTATGCTAACTACCTCCCATGAGAAACTGTAACCTAACTGCTAGCAATTGCAGCTTTTTTTCTGTACCTGTCTAACTCTTTCAGAAGTAAATATCTTTTAAATCACCAATTGGCTTTCTTGAGAGAATTAAGATCAGCATCTCCATAGCCTGGAGCTGTTAGTGACCCTCTGTTACTACCCTACATTATTTGTGACTACATTTTCTATTTATTCTATCTCTGTAACTATTAATTCTTATTCACTGTCTTAATACAGTCCCATTCTGGTCATTGTCACCATATAATATTTGAATCATTTCAATTTTTCCAATTGATTTATTTTGCTATATCTCTCAGATTTTGGACGTATTTTTCAGTGCCAGTAATAGAAAATTGATAGGACCATACCATAAAATAATATCAAGTTTCAATTCAATCTATTAACATGCTTAATGAATTTTACATTTTAAAACATGGAATTCATAACTTCTCAGGAGTTAGCTCCATTCTCCCCTAGCTTTCATTCCTACTATTACTTTCATTTGACTGTTTTTTCAAGAAAGAATTCTCCATAAAGGGTCACTGAGCATGAGTGTTCTGTCAGAGATGTCGGCATTCTTGATGATGCATTGTACCTTTGGGATGCAGTGATGCCATTGGCACATACAGTAGCCGACCCCAAAGGCCCTGAAAAGTTCCTGGGAGACTGCACCACCAGGAATCATTCAAAGGATGCATCTATTTATATATCTGTCTATTAAAGAGCCAAGCAAACATGACTATATAAGGTCATCAAATGATTAGATACAGTGAAGATTCAGTTCCTGCTTTCTTAAAAAATTCTTGAACAAGGACTGTAATTCCCAGGGCAAGGTGGGAAAGGCAAATCCAGTAAAGGTCAAAAAAAAAAAAAAAAAAAAAAAAGGAAAGTTTTTTTTTTAAATGTGTGTTTTGCTATTACATTTTAACACCATTGCAGCATTTACCTTTTGCTGAAGGTACTTATCTACTGATTTTATTATAAGAGCTCAACAAAGCACGTGATTTTACATTAGAATGTTAATTTTCCTAACCCACTAGGCAGCATTCCATTTCATCAGAACCTACACTACTAAGAGAAAGTTGCATATAAGGTATATTTTGTATAACATAGCCTGTGTCAGCTAAATGTTCATTTAGCATAGCCACAGGAACTGAAATGCTTATGTACCTGATTTTTCATCTTTAGTGGATGAGTGTGCTTTGCCTTATGAAGAGAAGGGAAATTTTTTTCTCAGCTCTTCCGATTGAGAACTTGTTCAACACTAAGTAACAAAACATCATCTGTCTCTTCCAAAGTCCCTTAGAGATAAAATTGCTTCAAATTGTACCTTACCCTTTAGGATCAAAATTAAATATTGCTTTCTGACGGATGTTGTCCCCAACCTCATCAGCTACACTAATCTCACCCACTCACATAGTCACATAACATTTGACTTAAACATGAATTTAAAGGTTGTCAAACTATTTCTTCACTTACATTAAGTTCATTCTATGTGTATCATCTCAACGGCTGGTTTTAGAGGGAAGGTTTAGGGGTTTACAGGAGAGAAATGGGGTGAATGGGAAGACACAAGTGAGGGGACAACACTCAGGATGTAATCTGAATAAATTATAAAAAATAATCTCAAAAATGACATATATCATACACATGTATGATAAAAAAGATGAGAAAAGAAAAGTGTGTTTACTTGGAAAGTATATGTAAAGAGCATGTAGTTAATGACATAAAATATGATAAAATACCCTATGTTCATGTATGAAAATGTTTTCATAAATCCATTCATTTCTGTAATTAATATACACTAAGCAAAGTAATAAACAAACAAACAACAACAACAACAAAGATAAAAGCAAAACTAACATCCAATATAATATTCTTGATGATTCAGTGCAACTTAGGGCATTTTTGTTTCTGTATGTCTTCTTCTTAGCCTTTATTGATAAATATTAGGCCCACTCTATTTTCCAATCTTTCTTAATGATCTTAATAAATATTTCTCTTACTTTTTACCACTCTTCTCATGCTTATAGTTCAAATAACACAGCTAATCATGTACTTACTGGCAGCTTTATTATAGAAAAGAATTTGTTATTGGGATCCATATTTGTGGCTAAGTTCATGTTCATCATGAACATAGGTAAGCTGAGGATGATCCAAGCCAAAGTCCTTTGATACTTAGCAAATGAACAGAAATTTTAAAAAATGAGAAAACATGACTCTTGACACTTTTATATTTCTTTCATTATTCTATCCATATTCTGTATTTACAGAACTGTGAACGTCTATGGTGATTATTAATATCTACATGACTAAAACTGTAATCAAGCAAGGCATGGCAGAGGCAGATTCAGGTGGATCTATATGAGTTCCTGGTCAGACTTGTCTGCATGTTAAGGCACAGAGTCAAAAATATATAAATAAATGAAAATATCGTCATAAAACTCATATTGTTACTTTTAAAAACAAGATATTTGGCACATAATATCTGTGTTGACAGAGTAATTTTATAGTCCTACATTTTAGTTCAAAACCAGTTCACCTTCTATGGCGTTCTTTTTTAGCTAACAAAAGTCATTCTATTTTCAATTTTAAGTTGTAAGACTTTACATTCTACATGATATAGTTTTTTTTACTTCAAAATATGTATACTTATGCTTTGAATTTCAGAATTATTCAGACTGTCAATTTGGTTCACAATGGCACATCACATTTTAGTATATTTGAGACAGCTCCCAGGTTTTCTTTGATTTTGATGTCTCTGTAACATAGTGCTGGCTTCCTCCTTGCTTATGCATCAGTAAATCACCACGTCTGTAGAACTTTTATGCTCTAAGAATACAGGATTCTCTGTGTCTAACATCATTAAGGTGACACAACCTAGAATATGTGTCCTCACTGTTTGGGAATTATTCTTCAAAGAGAACATTGGATGCTTTGTAATGAACTTTTGTTCACTTGTTTTGTACCCTTTATAGTTTGTCATAAAATATCAAGTTTATAATTTCACTCTTAGTCATAGACATCAAGTTTAACATTAAAATAGTATATTGTTTTTCCAATTATATTGCCTCTGCACTCTCTGTTTAAAAAATTTAAGGTCCAAATATAAGTGAGTATAAACCATGTGTATCTTCTGGGTCTGGGTTAACTCACTTAGGATAGATTCTGTGTAGGAGAAGTATGGGAGAATGGGGAAATAGAAGGATCCAGAGAGTCCTAGAAACCTACAGGAAGACCATCAAGGCTGGTGGATCTGGACCCAGAGGTATCTGCTCAAACTACTGTACCAATTAATGCATACAGTAAACCTAGAACCCCTATTCAAATCTAGCCAATCAACAGCACATTCTCCACAGTTGGGTGGAGAGTAGGGACTGACTCTGACATGAACTCTGGTGCCCCATATTTGACCACTTCTCCTCAGTGGGAAGGCCTGGTGGCACTCAGAGAAAGGATAATCAGGTGACCAGGATGAGACTTGATAGCCTATGACCATATAGTGGGCGAGGAGGTTTCCTTCTGTCACAGACCTAGGGGAGGGCAATAGGGTGAGAGAGGGAGGGTGAGAGAAACGGGAAGACACAAGTGAGGGGAATAACAGTGTAATCTGAATAAATTAATTAAATAAAAAAAGTTTAAAAATTCTTATCTGGTGAAAAAAAAGAAAACTTAAGGTGTAAAATAAGGATTTATTTTTATGCAAACAGTTTTGCACTGGCTAAGATTATGAGATACTGAGGTCTAACAGTAGGACCCTTAGGGGGATTTTATATGATCAAGCTCACATGTATGTAAGCTGATCTTGGGCTGGTTTATTACAGCATTCTCACAAGTCAAGTGGTTCTTAGCATTATTGACCATTAGGTAAAAATGTCTTTGAATCTCCTATTTGTAGTAGGTTTTTTTTGGAAGTCACAGAACATGAAGAATAACAAAAGTAGGTTTTGTTCTGCCTTTGGAAGCCTTGGTCAAGTCCTGAAGTATATTATTGTGCCCATACTCATTCAGTCAGTACAAATCGTTCAGAAATCATTCAAAAGCAGATTACTAGCTGATCTTCTTTGATGAAGAGACCCACAAATCAAGAATGTTCTTACAAAAAATAAATCATATGTTTATCTTAAATTCCACAAATATTTAACTTGCTTAGACTAAACATTGGAAATTTAGCAGGTTAAGAGTAGTAATATTATTATTATTATTATTATTATTATTATTATTATTATTATTATTATTATTATTATCATTAATGATTTATATTATTACTATTATTACTACTAAGGGAAGTAGTACATCAAAGATGGTGTCAGGGCTCCCACCTTCTAGCTATAATGCTGGTTTTTCTACACACTTTCTAATTAAAATGAAAACTATTCTCAGGCCCCAAAGGTTATTATCGTATCCCCATCATAGTAAACTTCTGAGAGATGCTTCAGAAGAGTTATCTTTACTTCCCCAAGGACATCAAGATAAATGTTCAACTGTGATTCCCCTCCACTTCTGCAAGGTCAATTATTTAATAGCTCGTTTGGCTTAATTATGGTCACTCAGATTAATATCTGTCCTAATGTCTCAACACTTTGAATTTTCTCTTAAAGCAAAAGAATATGTAAAGGACAAGGTGATAAGTGACACTAAGGCAGGTTCTCTTATCTGTTGCCAGGCTAGGCATGAAGTTGCACACATTTAATACTAGAACTTGGAAGGCAGAGTCAGGAAGATCTTTGTGAGTTCGAATCCAATCTAGTTTACATAACAAGTTCAAATAAGGGCATGGGTACAAAGAGAGTTCCTGTCTCAAAAATAAATTAATGAATGAACGAATGAGTGAATAAATATGTACCTTCACCTTCATTTGTGCAATACCTATATTCAGTGGTGAGCTAACTTTGCTATTTCTTAGTCTATGTTTTGCTCTTTAAGTGAAGATCTTTTATGTCCAATATTGTTTAATCCTTGTACGTGAATGTTAATAGATTTGTATATAATCTATGATTCAGTATTTCCTTTGATCTCCACATATCACCATTCTGCATGAATACTCTATAAATCTTATGCCTATTGGTAGTCTAACATACTAAAGAATTATTGTAGACATTTGCTCTAACTTTGCCAAATAATATATTACACTGCTCAGAACAATCTATGTTCATGTGCTTATTTATTTGCTTGTATTTGCCCCAGTACTTTGTACATTAGATTCACTTTTCCTCCTGAAATCAATTTAATAACTTTCTCAATTATGAGTGATATTGCATTCATTCTGACTACACAAATATACCTTGGCTACCTTTTGATTCTAGCTGCCTCCCAGGTGTCCTCCTCTTCAGGAGGAAACTCTTAAAAGACTAGAGTCTTCCCCACTGCCATTTCTTACATATGTATACATACCATTTTTTTCCCCATCACTTTTTGAATTTTAACAAAAGCCATCACTTTCTTTCTGTATTTAATATAATAGATATATTTTGTGTTTCATCAAATTTGAATTGTTTTATCACATTTTATATGACTGATCCTTACACCATGAATTTTTCTGTTTTCATGTCTTAAAAGAAATATTTGTGTGCATTGTGATTAAGTTTGCATTTTTTTTCTGAGATTTTTATTTTTCTTTGGCTGTCTTTTCGATTGCATATCATTCTTCTTGCCTTTACATTAGCTGTATTCTTTAATCTCATACTCACAATATCTGCCTCTGTGTTGGTAAGCATTAAAGTCTCACTCAAGATTTTTTTCTTCAAAGCTTCAGGAACATGTATTTCCCTGAATAGCATGGAAACAATGGTTCAAAATCCCAATGCTTATCTCTGCAGCTCAAGTACTCTATACTTATAGTTTTATTCTTGTCGTTATTTTCAATAAAACCTTTCTCTCTCTCTCTCTCTCTCTCTCTCTCTCTCTCTCTCTCTATATATATATATATATATATATATATATATATATATATATATATATATATATATCTTCCTGTAACTACTCAGTTATAAGAGATAGAATAGTTACTTTTACTCTCTGTGACAAATATATATGACAGAGTAACTTCATGAATGAAAGATGTATTTTGTCTTGGAGTTTCAGAAGAATTTAAATCAGATCATAATCTAGAAAGCTTCATGGAGCAGTTCTTTGCGTGACAATGGGAATATGTAGCAGCCCCATGTCCATATTAGGGCTGACGATAATCAAGGAGTGTGGGATCAAGAGGTAATGAGGGAGAGTGCTGCTATCTGGATTAAATTGAACAAATGAAAAATTTAAAAAAAATCAGAAATAGGTGGCTGTAACTTCTGAAGTCTATGTCATTATCATTTCCACAAGTCAGCCTCTACCTCCTAAAGGCTCTACAAACTTTAAAATAGTGCCACAAAGCAGAGACGAAAAATTAGAGCTTTGATCTTCTGAAGTATATCTCATATTCAACTTATAACAAGTAAGTAATTTGGTGTTATTATATTTTGATAACAATCACATATTACCTGAACAAAAAACATCTAAATCAGCTGTCAGATTTTTATTTTCAGGCCAAGTACCTTCTAGGACATCATTTTTAAGATAGCCACTGTTACTTTTATGAATTAAAACTTGATTACCTACCCATTTTACTTAAAATACATAATGTTATGAAGTCAAAATAAATACATATCTTATACTATCATGTATGGTCCCTTAAGTAATAACTAGTGTCCAATAACACAATTTATCTCTTAAACTTTCTTACTAGTCAAATTTTATTTTTATTAAACTCAGGCCCAGGAGGATTTTAATATGAGCAATTTTATATATTCAAGTGTGATAGTTATTACGTTTCATTTGGCATGGATAGTTGCCTAACTTATGACAACTCCACAGCTTTCCAGAATTCATTTTGTTTCTCTGTTTGTATATTTTTGTTGTTTCTAGGAATCTATATTAATTCTGATAAACTCAACCATGAAATTCCCATACTGGTCCTTACACAGAGATTGAGAATACCCTATGAGCATATACAGGGGGAGAAGGTCCCCCTCAGACACAGACATAGGGGAGGGGAGGGGAGTAGGGGGGAAGTGGGAGGAAAGGAGGAATGGGAGGATACATGGGAAGGGCTAACAACTGAGATGTAATATGAATAAATTAATTAAAAAAATAAAATAAATTTTAAAAAAAAGAGAATAACATGTAGGGACTTGGATGTGGGGGATTCCAAGATGGTGGCTCCCAGTGTGTACTGTGTCTAGGGATCAGAGGATTGGAGGCTGTGATATCAACTAAAAAGGAAGGAGTTGGGGAAGATCATAACCAGGCCACCCAACACCCACATAGCGGGTGGATATACCCCAGGTTCTGGAATCACAAGCATTGAACACCTGAACTCCTCCAAATACTTGAGTGTACAGCGGGCCCCCTGGGGAACAGAGGATTGGCACAGTGAAACCGAGTGAAGAACGCTGAGTCAGGTGCCAGCTACAACCCACATTGGATGCTATCCTGAAGAGACCTGTGGCTCACCGGCTGGCTCAGCTTCATGCTTGGATCTCTCTCTGCCCACTGATTGTGGGCTTGGCCCATCCAAGACACAGCAAACTAACAGGCAAAGTTCAGTCAACGAGGGCCACAATCCATATTAGACGACATTCCTAAGAGGCCTGTGGTTTACCCAAGCAAGCAGCTCAGGGCTTGGATCCCTCTCCACCTGCCTGCTGTTTACTGACCTAGCCCATCTGGGTTACAGAGAACAAACAAGTTGAGATGAGTTGGCCACAACCCACATTAGGTACCAGCACAAAAAGACCAATGGGTCACATGAACAGTGTTGGGCTTGGGCACCTCTTTGCCTACCCACTTATTACTGGCCTGGTCCATCTGGGTCATAGAAGGTGAACCAACAGAGATAAAGCTGGTCTCGACCACAGCACACATTATCTACCAAACCAAGGAGGCCTGAGGAACACCCTAGCAGCTTTTGGCTTGAAGCTTTCTCCTAGCTTGATCCAACAGACAGAGAACCCAGTGGATCCCAGCTGAGTGCAGGATCCAACACCCATTGTCCACCATCCTGATAAGGCCTCAAGGGGGTTCTACCAAATAGCCTACAGCTTTGAGCTCTCTCGTTTGGCTTCTGCCCTGCCTCACCCACGTGGGACAAGCACAGACAGTGACCCATTGGAGGAACCTCCAGGCCTGCTAACACCAGAGATGACAAAATGGCTAGTGGCCAGCACAAGAAAACAAGCAACAAAACTCAGAGCTATATGGCACCAGCGGAAACCAGTGATCCTACCACAGCAATCCCTGAAGATATGAAGAATCACAAAGTGCAAGTACAATATTTTAAATCTGAGATGATGAAAATGATAGAAGCCTTTAAGGAGGAAAGTATATCATTCAAAGATGAATAGGAAAATACATTAAACAGATGAAGGAATTGAATAAATCCTATAAAGAATTACAGGAAAATTCAATCAAATAGACAAAGAAATTAAAGAAATTAATAAAACTATTATTGACCTAAAGAGGGAATTATATGCCACAAAGAAAGCACAATCTGAGGAAATCTTACAGTTTGAAAACCTAGGGAAGAGAACAGGAACTGCAGACACAAGCAATGGAAACAGAATACAAGAGATAGAAGAGAGAATCAACAGTGTAGAACATACAATTGAAGTCACTGCAACATCAGTCAAAGAAAGAGGTAAAACTAAAAAGTTCCTAAGACAAATCATCCAAGAAATCTAGGACACTGTAAAACAAACAAACAAACAAACAAAACAAAACAACAACAAAACTAAACCTAAGAATAAGAGGAATAGAAAGAGCAGAAGACTCCAAGCTCCACAATCCAGAAAACATTTTCAACAAAAGCATAGATGAAAACTTCCTTAACAGAAAGAAACAAATGACTATACATATAAAAGATGCCTACAGAACTCCAAATAGATTCGACTAGAAAAGAAAATCCTCCTGCCACATAATAATGAAAACATTAAGTGTACAGAACAAAGAAAGAATATTAAAAGCTGGAAGAGAAAAAGCCAAGTCACATATAAAAGCAAACCTATCAGAATTACACATGACTTCTCAACAGAGACTATGAAAGCCAGTAGGACCTGGATGGATGTCATGCAGACACTAAGAGACCACAGATGCCAACCCAGACTACTATACCCAGTAAAACTTTCAATCAACATAGATGGAGAAAACAAGATATTCCATGAAAAAACGTAGTTAAATCAATACCTATCCACAAATCCAGACGTACAGAAGATACTAGAAGGAAAACTCCAAACTGAATAAGATAGCTACACTCAGGAAGGCAAAGGAAGTAAATAACCCCACATATGCAAAACAAAAAGAAACACACACACACACACACACACACACACACACACACACACACCATCAACACCAAAATAAACAGGAACTAACAATCACTGATCATTAATATCTCAACATCAATGGCCTCAACTCCCCAATAAAAAGACACAGGTTAACAGAATGGATGCAAAAACAGGCCCTATCATTCTATTGCATACAAGAAACATACAGGAGCAATAAATATGGACATTATCTCAGAGTAAACGATTGGAAAATGGTATTCCAAGTAAATGGACTCAAGAAGCAAGCTGAAGAAGCCATTCCAGTACAAGCAGATATTAGCCAAGTAATACAAGATAACCATACTACAATACACAGACCTAAAGAATCTAAATAACAAGGAGGACCCTAGGGAGAATGCTTAAGTCTCATTCAGAGTGAAAAATAGAATTGACACTGGAAACAGTGGGAGAGAAGGAACCGGAAGGGAGCCTACAATAGAAGTCCTCCGAAAGACTCCCACAGCCAAACTCCAGGGTGGAACACAGGGAGTCTTACGGAAGAATTGGGGCAATAAAGGATCCAAGAGGCATCAGGAGCTCCACGTGGAGACTAATGGAGCAAAAAAATCTGGGTGGAGGAGAGGGGTACTTCAGAGGCTGGTGCAACAACTAAAGACCATGCATCATGTGGACTTAGACCCTCTGTTCAGACATAGTAAATAGGCAGCACAATCTCCTTTTCATTCCCATAATACAGGGAGTAGGGACTACTTCTGACACTGACTCCGGCCCGAACATATTGATCACATCCCCCTGGTAGAGTGGCCTTACCAAGCTGTAGGGGAAGAAGATGCAGGCAGTTCCAATGAGACTTGATAGGCTGAGGTCAGATGTTAGGAGAGGAGAGCTCCTCTTTCTGAGGATAAGGGGAGGGAGACAGTATATGGGAGTAAAGGTGGAACTGGGAGGTAGGTAGGAGGGAGTTACAATCAGGATGTAAAGTGAACAAATTAAAAATTAAAACAAAAGATGTAGGAGCTTAATTCTTTCATGACTAGAAGAGAAATTAGAATAGTTTCTTAATCATTTAATCGAGTTAGCCTCATCATCATATCATTATTTTTAATTTCTGTGTGGGGTGTTTGTGTGTATGTATCACACACACAGAGACACGCACATACACATAGGGAGACACACACACACACACACACACACACACACACACACACAGAGAGAGAGAGAGAGAGAGAGAGAGAGAGAGAGAGAGAGAGAGAGAGAGAGAGAGAGAGAGAATTTATCCTAGCTTCAGATTCCTTTCACATACATACACTTTTAATTCCATGTACATGCTCAAAAGATAACATGAGGTCTCTGTGGCCTGTAATATTAAATCAGTCTCATATAGCCAATGCAGTTTTCTCATACATATTATCAGTCTTTCTAATCTAATCTTATGTGCTTTTCATTATAGCCTGGTTATATTTAACCTCATAATCCTCTTGACTCATCCTCCTAATTATTGAAATTGCATGTTTTTGTACCATTACACATAATTGTATATTTTAATGCTAAACTATCTAAAAAGAAAAATAATTCAAGCGACAACTTAGAATAGTTTGTCTGCATAAAATCCTGATCTATGATATGTTGCAATAATGTGCATGTTTGTAACTTTGTTTTTACACAAGTAGAGCTATATGTTTGCCAAATAATCACTTCTGTGACATATAAAATTCAATGTAACCTTGGATGATGCATGCTCTGTTTGGTTCCATTTTCTTAGTATATTTTTGAATCCTACAAGTTCAATGGGAACATACATGTTTTTCCCCTTATGTGACAAAATTAGAATGTCTGGCTATTGTTACTTTTTTATTGTTTTGGTAAAGTACCATGACTGAGGACATTCACAGAAGACAGGGCTTATTTTGAACTTATAGTTCCAGAATGGTGATTACACTACCATTACTGTGGTAAAGTGTCACAGCAAACACCCATTTGTGTTGACAAGAATGGCTGATGACTCACATCTCCAACTTCAAGCAGGAAAGAGAAAGTGGCTTTTGATATGGTACAAGACTTTAGAAATGTCAAAATGTACTTATGTTGACACATTTCCTCCAGTAGAGCCACACCTCCTTTGCCTCCCTCAAACCACCAAGAACTGGGAACAAGTATTGAAATGCCTGAGACTTATGGGAGAACTCTTACTTAAACCACCAGAGTTTGGAGATGTAAATGAAATCGCTGTGTTATAACACTCTGAGACAACTAAATTGAGAATAATATAGGAGCTGAAGAAACAGAAGCCCATGAGAAAACATGCATAAAATGGGAATTCTTTCTCTCTTCCTGAGAAGAGGGATGCAAAACCCTACACAGAACACTAACACATGATTAGTATGAGTGTACTAAGAAAATATAAGTTTCTACTCCTACGCTCAATGGAGATTTGGGACGTTATTATTTAGAATGAGGTCATGAGAATGAGACAATCATAATGGGGCTGCTACACTAAAAAGGGCATGAAAAAGATGAGTTTATCATAGAGTATCTATCTGTATCCAAGGATGTAAGTCCTCTCCAGTTAGATGTTGGTTAGAAACTTGATCTTCAACAACATAGCCTCCAGAGCTGTGAAATGTCAATTCTTCAACAAAGCAAAGATATCTCTGTTATTTTTTCGAGCAGCTACAAAATTTCCAAGGCAGTTAAATAATATGTTTTATAGCATTGTGTATCTACAGCATAATGCTTTGTTGCACAAGAGAAGAAAATCAATTCAGAAATTGTGAGATGTCATTTTCTTATTAGCATTAAGTCTACCCCACTTATTGTTAACACCTAAGTAAAATAACCGAGTCCTTTCCATAGACACACTTTATAAAGCAAAACATACCTGTGAGGCATAAATAAAAAGTCCAAGTGCATCCCTACATTAGGATTTAGGAAAGACCATACAGGTATCCCCATAAGACAAGCTCCACAGCACAAGTGGCGATACTATGTATGTTTTGTTTTTATTTGTTTTTCTCAATATGTGCAGCTCCCACTCCTCTCTTTTCAACGATACTGTCTTCCCTGTGCTGAAGACATCATGCCAAGGAAGAGGGAACCTAATCTTGAAAAGTCTCTCTACCCCAAGAAGAATTAAATGGACCACCTGTATTTATCTTCTACCCTCCTCCCCGACAAATTCCCTGGAACTGACATGAAGGAGAGCTCAGCTTAGGCTAACTGAAGAGTGACAGTTCTCTCCTTCTGCAGGAAAAGGATAATCAGCTTCATTAATCCATTCAGACCTCTAGGGTATCATTTATTAAATTGCTCCCAATGTGCCTTGTTCACTCCCAGGAAATAATTTACATACTAGGGAAATTTGATTCACTATCAAGCATATCCCATTTTAAACAATTCTCATTTTCATTCCTTGGTGGAAGGTAATAACTTATGCAAAATATGTGCAGGCATAGATTATGCCATGCTGGGAAATTATTTAAGTATTGCTTTCAGGGTACCGATATCCCATGAAAATATATGCAATATACAATTCAATGAATTTAATGAGAATTTTTTCCCCTAAGTTTTTCTTGCCCTACTCAGCCCTTCCCTCAAAAGAGAACTGAAAGTAATTTTATGTAAAATGTTAAGAACTGGCAGCGCAAGCTCAATTTCAAGCAAAAATGGAAGTCAGAGAGTAACTTCTTAACACTGTATTATATAGGCAACTGTCAAAACAGTTTGTTGCACTTTAAAAAGAAAACATTGCTTAACAACATCAAGCACATCATTAATATATGAAATCCACTGAATTTTGTTTCTTTAATAAAAGCATGTTTTGAAGGGCTAGGCTTACACCATTTTGTAGAACAATATGTCTCTAATCATTACGCATATATGCATGCTTATCATGTGCCTCTGCATATTTATCATTTGCTATAAGTATCTTCAATATGGACCTCATTTAAATAATCTACAGTAGCTACTACTATAACAATTGAAGATGAAGAAGTTGAGGTGGATTAAGTAAATAAACGCCAAATTGGCATCACGTATTTTAGTGATATGTAAAATCATCTTATTTTCTGTAATTTACAGACAATGTAAATATTTTGCCTTTGTAGAAGCAGCTACTAACATACATACTGAATAGATGAGACATTTATTGAATACAAATTCACTTAGGTTAACAAACGAATGATCACTGTTGAGAAGAAGCAGATGTGTTTCAGAAGTTCCACTAACCAACTTTTGGGCCCTGTACTTCAGTTATGCTTTCTGAAAATAACTTGATGAAGTTTATACCACTGCCCTTTAACCAAATATTTATCATTTTAGTATAAATGGTATATGATTTGACTGGGATAATATTCAGGTAAAAATACCTCTCTGGTCTGTCCTTCCCATAAATATCATATTGCATAATTATCATCGGGAACATATTTTATAAAGTACTATGATGTATTAAATCTAACATACTGAATATGCTGCCCAACCTGTCACATCTTACTCCATCTTTGCTTCCAAAATGCTTCTTTACCCACATATAAAATCAGATCTTGAGTAATCAATGTGGTAGACACCTGCAGATTGAATGCCGTGTCCCCCAGTCAGCCATTTGTCACTAGTTTAACAGGATCTTTAGACCAAATTAATAAAGAGTGCACATCCATCTCCAGCTGAAGACATAATAACCGAAATAATTCAAGAAACTATGGAATTATAGGATATAGTGATTTTGAGTGTTTTCTGGCTTTTGTAGGTTTGTTAGAAACTATGTTTCTCCGTGTAGCCTTTGGTGTCCTGGACTTTCTTTGTCAAGAAGACTGGCCTTGAACTCACAGAGATCTGCCTGCCTTTGCTTCCCTTAGAGCTGTAATTAAAGATGTGTGCCACCATTCCTGGCGTGAGTATTTTCTATAGTGGAGAATATATTCTATAGTCTTAGTATTGAAAATGGTGGTAAAATAACTACTTCATATTTCTGAATAAAATTAACATAATTTTAAGTACTTGAGCGAGTATTATATTAATTTATAATTCTATGAATAATAGACAAAGAATAATTGTTTCCTCTAAGTTAATTGTATTTGATATATCACTTCTATGACAAAAATTATTACTTTGTGTAATATCTTGAAAGAAAGAGATTTGAAATTGAAATTGTATTCTTTTGCTGTTTATCCTGGTGGTCATCCTGTAAGCATGTTAGATACTTCTAGGTCTTTTAAAATATAATTTTTTTGAACTCAGTGTTCTATCTTCAATGCCTCTAGAATCTTTTATTATTCTTCATTTGCTGCTACAGCTCACTGTGTGTTATTCAATTATTTACCCAAAAGGCCTAAAATTATCTAGGATACTTTTTGCATACTTATTCTGATTATATACAAAAGCATTATTTGAAATGTTCAAAATGCTATAAAGCATTGTTGGAGCTCTAGGTTAAGTAATTGAATGGATAAGTCATGAGCCAGTCCTTTGCTATGTCTCGTTGTAAACTACAATGGTCGCACAGACATTTGATGATTTTTCATTGCAATAAAACTCAGTCCATTGTTCTATCTGCAAAAGAGGCAGAACACCTTTCCAGGCTTTCAGCCACAGACTCCTTCCTTTTTTTTTTCACCATGACTTAATTTACATAAATCTCTCTCACAGAGCACTGTCACATCCAGCTAATCATTCTCCTCTAAAAACCTGTACTGTTTGAACAAAAGTAACGTCTATGTTAAACAGCACACAGAAAAAGATCCTGTCCCTTGGCAGGATGGCCTTGCAGGAGCACAGAGGAAGGGGAAGCAGGTTATCCTGACAAGAGCTGATAGGTGCAGGTCAGACAGTGGGGGAGGAGACTCCCTCCCCCTGTCAAAGGCCTAGGGGAGGGGAATAGGGTGGAAGATGGATGAAGGGTTGGAACAGGGAGATAATAGCAAGGGGATAACAATTGAGATGTAATGTGAATAAATTATAAATAAAAAAAATTTTAAAACTAGTCAAAATCTGAGAAGTGTGAAAAAATTGAAGGGGCAATTTATATTCATTGAGTATTCATTCTCAGGACAAACCAATTTAAATTTCTCAACAGATCACTTACTATTTTTAGCTTGAAGATTTTGTAGCTAAATACAGAATAGGTACATTATATTAAAAATTAGTGAGTTACAAATTTTGTTATTTTACTTTTCCAAAATAATTTTTAAGAAAATTGATACTGGAGGTTCTAAAAAAAAGAATATTTTATTTATTTTTTTTAAATATTGTATATGTTAATAATATATTTAAATTTTTATTTTGATATTATAATCCTAAACGTTTGTTACGTTTCTCTCTTATTTCCTTTCCTCAAACCCCTTCAATATAATCCTTGCTACTCTACAAACATTACATATATTTTAGAAGGCAGTTTAGCATCATAGCAGTAGCCTATAATCTCTTCAATCATGGGCTTTCTCCATTCTAACAATGGCAGGTGTGATTTTCATTCTGTGGTTCATGCCTCCTATCTGGTCAGAAAGCAGCCCCTGATGTTGGACAACACTTTCCAGCATTATGAAAGCTTACCAGCAGGGAGAGCTCACTGGTCAATTGACTTTAACTTCTTTATGTTGTGCATCTCAATAGAGATGTATATTCAGGAATATAGACATACCACCTTCTTATCGTAGGCAAACAAGAGCAATGGCAATGCCACATGCTGTTTTGGGTATCTCTGAGACCTCCTCGGCAAATAGTTTATAGAGAAGCAGCCTTTGTTTGGTACTGAGATTTTTCATTTAATAACCTATGACTTCTAGTAGAAGCTTTCTCCACTTATGCAAGGTATCTTTGTTCAAATTCTTTTAAAATATATTATATTTAAATATATTTAAGTAACACAAAATATAGTGGATTTCTGTAAGAATTCTTCATACGTCCTTAATTTGACCTAGCCCAACTCATAATTTCTCCTCTTTCTAACCCCTATAGCTTCACTGTGATGTTTAATAAAGTTAATTTCCTTCATTTATCTTTGATGTTGCCTGTGTACTACTTTGCCCTATAATTAAAATCTATTTCTATGCTCCTAAGCTCCAGATATTTATTCACCTTGTAGATATTTAAAAATGAATTAAGTGCTATTAATTTTTTTAGTAATTGCATATTACTACACAAATAATTCACAGCATAATTAATTATTTAGAAACCATCGAATGAAAATCACACATGCAATGAAATGAACATCACATGCATATATGCATGTAACTACAAATAACTAAGAAGTGTGCTAGGTGAAGGCACATTCGTAATGACTATTTTATTCGGTCATAGAACTAAATGATTTTAGTAATGGTCCCTGTTCTTTATGTGATCATAACGGCTGTTGAACTACCCACAAGTGAACACTGGCTGATAAATCCAAAATAACAAAGTTCAACTTCTTTACCTTCCACCTTATATCAAGAAGGAAGAGGATAGCTAGATTGTACAGCACAGTTTTTCCTAAGGGCAGTGTGACCTATGTAATAAAGAGGGCCTTGGAACCGTGAGTGAATATTACACTCAGGACTATAAAATTATCATCATTTTATACAATTATAATATCTTTAAAATCTAGAGTGCATTTTTACCTTCTGGCCAGTTTCTAAGTAGCTTAAGAGCATATATGGTGGTGGTAGTTGTGGGAGGAATAAATAAATAGAATTCATTAAACGCTTCGGAAAACTTTCTAAAGAAAAAAAAAAAGGAATGAGGAAGTATTTCTTCACTTAGGAAGTACATTTACTGAATGAAGAATTTATGCTTTTAACTAGAAAACTGCTATATACATTTATGAAATGTACTCTGTGTGTGGATTCAACTGTTAACAAAATAAAAAAGACAAAAATAAAAAAGACAAATACGTTTTGTGCTTCACTAAATGTTCTGTTCAAGTCAACTGTGAGATCCGAATGAAAGAGGCAATGAATAAAAGATAAAAACAAGATTTGAGTGGCCGAAACATAGATTTTGACAAGAAGCTACACAGTTAGGTATGCATTAGTAATTTCACACACATATTTATATATTTTCTGAAATGATTACGTAGTTGTTCATTATCTTGGAAATATACGCCATTTATTTTACTATTTGTCTGTAATATGTTATGGTACTAAAAATCTACAACCCACTTCTACATCAGCAATCACCCATGCTAATGGTTCTTTTTAATGCTATTAGTCACTGCTTTGTCACATCACAGTAGTACTAGGCAACATTTTTCCTTTTTGTTCCCATAATATTTTTATTATTTACTTAGTAATTTTACATCACAAACCCCCAGCTCCCACATTTCCCAATACTCCCAGATGTGTCTTACCCTATCCCTTTCCCCCAACAATAAAGAAGAAAAAAGAGAAGGAGGAAGAGAAGGTGGAGGGGAGGAATAAAAGGAAGAGGAGGAAGAGAAGGGGAAGAGGAGGAAAGAGAGAAGGAGGAGGAAGAGGAGGAGGAGGAAAAAGAGAAGAAGAAGGAAGAGGAGGAAGAGGAGGAGGAGGAGAAGGAGAAGAAGGAAAGAGAAGAAGTGGGATAAGATGAAGGAGAAGGAAGAGGAGGTGAAGGAAGAGGTAGAAGAGGAGGAAAAAGAGGAAAATAAAAACAAAAACAAAGTAAAACCAAGGCCAGTTTGTTTTTCCCCCACATACTAACTGGAGCATGGGCAAACTCTCAGAGGCCAGCCACTTTAAGGAAACTGAGTTCTACCCAACCCACACCTCTGCCAGATACCACTACTTGTGGAGAGCCATATTACAGCATCCTTATCACTGTTTTTAAGAGTTGCCATGGATGGCTTTCAGTCCAGGCTGATACATTTTGGGGAGATGGGGTTGGTTGTAGCGCTTGTGATACTTAAGTAATTTATTCATATTATATATTGTTATCCCCTCACTTGTATCTTCTCATTTCCTCTCCTTCTCTCTTTCACCCTGTACCACTCCCCAAGGTCTGTGACAGAAGGCAACCACCTCCGCGACAATATGATCACAGCCTATCAGGTCTCACCCTGGTAGCCTGCTTCCTCTTCCTCTATCCCTCTCTCAACTGAGACTCTGCAACAATCAAACCGCTGCAAAAGCAACATCACTGTTCTTTGCAGTCTGAAAGAGAATGGATCTTGCTTGTACTTACACATGGTTTCTAGTGACAGCATGGACCATGAAATTTTACATGCTCTTAGACATCAGCATGTGTCTTGTACTTCAGCATAGTCTTCAGTGGCAGTCCCTATGCTGCTACACAGGCCATGGACAGACTGACAGCCATAGGCAACAGCACAGTCCCCCATACCACACCATGCTCTCAGGTGGCAGCACATATAAAGCACCTCTGTCCTTTGCCCTTTTTGTGGCAGCATGGCCCATGGACATCTACATGGATTTGCTTATGTTTGTTTGTCAGTGCTTTACACACAGCTATTATAACTTTCTTTTCTCAGCCCCAAGGAACTTTTGTTCCCAGAAAAATATTAAACTTAAAATTTAGGGCAACTAATATGTGTCCATTAATGCTATCATATAGAAGTTTCATTCCAAGCTACAATTAATGGTGTTTAATTTACATTAAAAATGAGTACTTTTATGTATTCCTCTTATTTTCAAAATTTACTTTTGCTCTCATCAAATAATACAGTTAATTCCTATGCAAAATACTTTATTCAATCATGCTTTACTATCACAAACATAAGATATGTGGGTAATTACTTATGTGTTTTAGTGAATAAAAATAGATAATTCCACATCACTTTAGATAGTGAAAACTTTGAAAATCTTTTATCCCAGTATAGGATGCATTTAACAACTAGCTTTCTCACTCCCTACATATTGCCAACAATTTTTCGCCAGTTATTTCCTTACCACAAGTCAGAACTAGGTATGTACAATAAGCCAACTATGTTCTTTTTTTTTTTTAACCATTTGAAAGTGCTATCTGTTCTACTTTTCCAGCAAATCATAATCTTAGCAATATTTTTACCTGCTTACAATCTCCACACTTCTACCAAACAGAAAGGTTTTTCACTGTGGCTCTTGTTTGCTTCTTACTTACATGAAAGTTATTTGTGAACAAATTATTGAACCTAACCATCCACAATGTGGATGTCACTGGGTGAGGTTCATAGATTTCACAGACTTCTTTAAGCTTAAATTAAAAAAAAAATTAATCTCCATTGGGAAATCTTACTTAATATACAATTTGTTCTCCATCAAAATGTGTATTTTGTTCTCGAATACGTGCGTTATACGTGACTTTTTCTCAGTCACATTTTCTTCTATCATCATTTGCAATGAAGGAACTTGACTCCAAAACATTCTTTTAAAATTTGAGACAGGGAGAATTAATTTTCTCAAAGTATCTAGGAGTATAGTCCTTGGCAAGCCAACCACAACCACATGCCAGTGAAAGATAATGCATTCAAGAATTTTTAAGCAACATAATTGTTCTTGAGGGAAAATTGGTATAAACTTGGGTTTGGGGGGATTGAGTTAATCTGGGATAATTCTGAAAAGGCATTGCAAATATGATCATAGCACATTGTATTATTTCGTCAAATAACTCCTAATTTTAAAAAAGGCAATATAAAACTTTTGATGCAATGACATATAAGCTCTTATCACTAATATTCCAGTGATATTCAGACTGGTTTCATATTCTTCATTTGTTTGAGACAATGTCTCATGTCACCTGGTCTGGCATCAAGTTGGCTGTGCAACAGAGGCTGGCTTTTAGTGTCTGACTCTCTTGCCTCAACCTTTTAAGTGGTAAGATTACAAGCACATAAGCCAAACCTGGATTTCCCTCATAAATTTTATAAAGTTTTTCCTTTGTTCAATTGTTTCCTGCCAATAGCTGTTAACAAATGACATCTCTTCCACACTTTTCTTGAAATTTATGCTCTTTAATTTGCTACTAAATTACACAACAAATGTACATACAAAATTTTCTTTGCCATTTGTCTTTTATTTTTACCTGTAATTCACACACACACACACAAAAATAAAAATAAAAAATTCACATGATAAAGTGCTGAGACATTCTCCTCTGCCAATGACATTTTAAGGTACTTAATATAATTTCCAACTTACCCTTCAGAATTCTTGTCAAGGTCACTGAGAGCATTCTCTTTGCCAAAATCAATGGGAGATGCTTTGTCTTCATTTTTGAGTCCTTCTCAGCAGTGTTTAAAGCATTTGATCTCCTTTAAATATCCCTGGTATTGTTCAGTCAGTGCTACTCTGCATTTTTTAATATTCCCATTTTCTGAGTACACTTGAAATCCTGAACAATCCTTGGAAAAATCGCTAGACCCTGTCAGCTTGATTCATATTGCTTCTCATTCTCACTTCATATGCATTTAATACACACCTAAACACTAATTAATAATTGTAGCATCACAATTGACTCTTAAAATCCAGCTTGATGAAATTTAAAACATATCTGCAGTGACACTCAGACATCACCAACAGATAGTTTATTTTGTTACAGTTATTTAAAGAGAAGATTGGATGCACTAGCACTACATTTTACTTATCCTTTGGGTAATTAAGATGGCCACCCATAGATTATTACCAATACCTATCTGCTTGCATTTTATCTGTGCCCTCACACATGCCTTGGCAGCATATTAATTTGTAGAGGAAAATAATGGTTGACTAGAGAAAATTTACTGGAGAAACCTGCGTTCTTTGATGCTACTTAGAGTTGTCAGTAGGATTTCTTTATTATTATTATTATTATTAATTTATTCAGATTACAACTCAACTGTTCTACCATCACTTGTATCTTTCCATTCCTCCTACCCTCTCACCCCCATGCTATTACCCTCCCTTAGGTCCATGTCCGAGGGGGATATCTTCTCCCACTTTATGTGCATCTTGTTTCTATGGTTATTAATAATGACTAAGTTCTGGTAACGCCTTGCCCGCTGCTGTAAAGTCAACAAGCTTTGATAGCCCCTGTTTGGTTTCAGTGACGTCATCAATACTACTTGTTCTGTTACGTTTCTGAGGGAAGCACAAAGTATGAATAGTGGTGCCAATATCAAGAACTATATAGAGTGTATACGATTTTTTCATGTGAACAGCTGTTTCTCTAAAAACATTGGAAACTGAGTTCAAAACCCCATAACACCAGTGTAAAATGCCACAGAAGGTGAACCACATGCTTATAACCTGTTATTGTGAAGAGAGAAGACCTGAGATTTTCTAGGTCTGACTGGCTACTAGCTTAGCTGAGGATTTATGGAGAGATCATGTCTTAAAGGGACAAGGTGGAGAATAATGGAGTAGGAAATACAATGCCACATGGCATCCACAAATGAACATGTGTGGTATCACATGTAAATACATACACACACACACAATAACACAAACACACACAAATAAATATAAGAACAATTTATTTCAAATATCGTTATAACTTTCTTATAATAAAACATAGACTTAATACATGTTCACACTGTGACATGCAATCAATTAGTGTAAGTATACACATTTTTATTTAACATTTTTATATTAATATATATTTTTGCTTTAATGTGAACATAAGAATGGAAATATTATAGAATTTTATGTATTTAAACTGATAAAATTATATATATGTATATATATTATGTATCTAAATTGTGAAGATGTAAATAATTATAATTCAAGCATCCTGAATAGTCTTTAAAGACCCTTCCATTACCTGAAACATTTATTACCCAATCATATCTGACTGTGACATTCAAAGAGCGTTCTTTGAATAGAAATTCCTCAACTATTATAGTTACTTTTCAAAGCATATCTTAAAGAAAACTGTGTGAGCACAGAGCTTATAAATAGCAAAAGCTATAACTAATAAGATTAAAGTTATGTATATTATGTTATGCTTCCTTATTAAAATATTGTATTATTATATAAGCAATAAGTTCTTTACTTGAAGCATAATAATCAAAAAAGTTTATCTCATTAAATTATTTACTATTCTAGTACACTCACAAGATTTATACAGCTATCTGATGGAAGAAAACATGCTAATATTATCACAATGAATTACATACACCACAGTGGTCAATTATAAGACAATTGAATAATCAAATGAACCATCCTTTCAGATAACATACAAATTTGGTAGGTGCTGACTCCAAATCTATGCTTAGTCTCACATAAACTATTTTCTAAGTGCTGCAACTATGTAATGGTGAAAAAAGGCATCTTGTGATCAACATCGTCATCCCATATGATTTCCACAAAAGCAAACAGAAAAGAAATCTCAGTATACAGACAAGAGGAACTTTTCAGAAATTGTAAATTCTAGGAATAATGTTAATAAAGCCACATAAGATCTGTACTTGTGTTATTGGTATGTTATTGCAAATGGATGTTAAGTATTTTCTTCTATTGTGGAAATTATAAATTATGTAATGATGCTCTCCTGCTATACAGAATCTTGGGTGACTATTCAGGTACCAAACTGTCTCCGTCATCTTCTCATTTGGGAAGCTGTTAAGTTCCCACTGTATACTCAGGTAATTAATTTTACTCCTTCTCAAGCCTCTGATGGGATTGAAGACTAGATAGTTTATTTTTACAATTAAGCTTGGTTGTTTAAGGGTTAAGAAGTTTTTAGGTTTAGATAGATGTTTTAAGTTAATCAGGATGAGATAATTGGACACATAATTGGGCACTACCTCAATATGGATGATCTCTGAGAGTCTTCACTCAGCAGGGAATTGGAACAGATGCTGGAACATCCTACTGTATCAACAGGTGAGAGAGATATAGAAGACTGGGGAAAGTGAAGAATCTAGAGAATCCTGGAACCCTACAAGAAGAGCATCAAGGCTGATGGATCTGGACCAGGGAGGCTTACACAAAATACTACCAACCAAGGACTATGCATACAGTAAACCCAGACCACCTTATCAGATCTAGCAAATGAACAGTGCATTCTCCACAGTTTTGTGAATAGCGGGGACTGACTCTGAGATTAACTCTGGTACCCCATAATTGTCCACTTCCCCTTGGAGGGGAGGCTTGATTGCACTCAGAGGAAGGATAAACAGGCTACCCAGGTGAGATCTAATAGGCTGTGATCAAATGGTGGGGCAAGAGGTCACCTTCTATCACAGACCTAGGGGAAGGGAATAGGGTGAAAGAGGGAGGGGATGGAGGAGGGGACTTGAAGATACAAGTAAAGGGACAACAAGTGAGATGTAATCTGAATAAATTATTTAAATAAAAAAGAAAACAAGATCATTCTGCTACGCTCATAGATCATTGCCTTCCCCAGGCACCATCAGAGAAGGCTCTTCCCACAGTATATAAGAACTAAGACAGAGACTTATAGCCAGACAATATGCAGAGAATGAGAGATTCTGGATCACTTAGCCCTAATTGAGATGCTGACAGCAAATCTGCCCGCCCTCAGGTCTCAATAAACTCTGGAAAAAAAATAAGAGACAGAAAGAGTATCAGATTCCAAGGGCATGAATAACAACAAGGAAACAAGTCCTTCTGAACATAACAGATTGCTGCACATATGAACTCACAGACTCTGGCATCACACTCAGGGATGCGTGGGTCTATACAAGATGGCGTCCTATATCTGAAAGAAGTGTACACAAGCCCCCACCCTTAACCCAGATGCTATCCTCCAAATGATAAACACTTATAAGTGAAAAATCAGTTATCTTCAAGGATATATTAGTGGAAAACAAACAACTCTTAGGGGAAGTCCCTATACCCAGTAGTAGAGGGCCAACACAGTACTAGCTCAGGAACATCTTTGTAGGTTCTGTGTCTCATAATGTTGTGTCAGACACTTTCATTTTGTTTTTCTTACAAGTCCTTTGGGTGTATATTTTGGCTTCCAGTTTGGGTTTATATTCTTAAGGGATTCTTCTATGAGAATGTGTGAATCTCTGTCTATATGAATTTCCTGTGGGTCTTAGGGATTATTCTCTTATGTTTGTTTGATCAGTTCTATTCCTATCTTTCCCCCAATTCTTCCCTTCCCTTCCCTTTTTTCACTTCTTTTTTTTTTTTTTCATTTCCCTTTTTATTCACTTCCCTTATGAGGTTGGCAGGAGCTAGGAGGATTTAGAGGAGGGGAAACCATAATTAGAATATAATACAAACGTAGTATTTAAACAGAATGAAATATAGTATAAAATATATACTATATATAAAATAGGAAAAATCTATTTCCAATGAAATAAAAAAATTGTGGTATAATTACATCATTCTTCCCTTTCATTTTGTGTTTTTTGTATTTAGATGATTTCAGGACTTCCCACTTTGTATTGGATAATATCATATCTAAATAGATGGTTCATCTATGGTAAAAAATATTTCTCCCAACTGTACTACTTCTTAACATAGCCACTTTGGGTGAGTGTTCTTCCAAAACCACTACAGAGTCTAATAAGCCTCCAGTTTCCTCTTCTAAGCTTTCTTTCTTACTAAGCTCTTAAACATTAAAGAAAAAAGTTAAACTAACCCAAGAAAATGAACATAACAAGTAATTTATCTTCTGAACCATGATGAAATCCCATGAAAGATATGTTTTATGCTAAAAGTGGATATTTGATGAAATAATGACTTTGGCAGTAGAATGTTGCTCAGTTTGCATTTAGTTATATAAACACATCTTAAGCCAATTACTTTTTATCTTTACTGCTCTGTCAATACATGCGGTATTAAATGTTCATACAGTTTACTCACATTCCCTGTGTAAAATAATCTACATATTTTATTCAAAGTGGTCAATATTCAGTCATTCCTTCCTCTTCAGTCACTCATTTTGTAAATAAATACATAATGTGCATATTTTAAAAATACATCATTGTAATCATGCTCTCATACTGATATTAAATAAATAAAAATCTTACTATACCCAAAATGTTAAAGTAATCATTGTTTTCAGAACATATACTCAAAGAATTAAATTATAGCCTAACTTTTATTACAATAGTGAAAAATAATATATATTAAATTTGGTTATTTAAATAAACATTGCATAAAATCAGATAATAGAATATGATAGTTAATGTAAAAGAATTTAGCTTGATTATTATTTAATTTTATCTCCCATATCGCAAACACTACGATTTCAACATTTATCTTATTGGTTATAGACTGGCTGACCTGAAATATTTTATTTTGTTAGTTTTCTTTATAATTCAGCTGTTTAAATATATTTACATGTCTTACTGTGTTCTTAATCTAAGTATAAATTTAAATGGCTGTATGTCTAAACATGTCTTTACAACAGGTCTGTGAGATGTTTTATACTTGGAAGATGCAATGATAAAAGAGTTTCTTGCTTAACAGATATTTTTGAAAATAGCTTTAAAATTATCTTTAATGAGTTGATACTTTCACTTAGGAGTTACAATATAGTGTTCTTTAATGCAAAATCTCAAAGAATCAAACTATGATTTCTCAAACCTAATTACCCCTAGAACATTCCTCTGTAAGTGTTACAAAATTCACATTAAACAGTGAATAAAACACAATTTCTTTTTCCTTTCATAAATTTCTCAATTTATAAAAGATTCATATTCATGAATTATATTGGATTTTAAAAGCATAGAGGAAAATAATAGTGATTAGGCTAGGAAGTGTGATTCAAGAAAATACAGAAAGCAAATGAATCCACTTAGGTAATGATATGTCAATTTGGAATATTTTCAATAAAATTATTCATTTGAATTTTTGTAGACTATTATAGATTACCTAACACTTTTTGTTAAAAATCAGGAATATGAAAAAAGCTTAATATATAACCTAAAACTTTTGTTAAAAATAATAGATATGACATTATTTTACAGGTTCTTTTTTGTTTTTGTTTTGTTGTTGTTATTTCTGCTGATTAAATAACTAAAACTCAAAAACTGAAATAGCTGGACTGTAAAGGCATTTCTCTTCTATTATAACTTGTTTGTTTTACCAAACAAGTGTCTCTGTCTTGGTTTTGTCACCAGGACTCCAATGCATTTCACCTTTTCACCATCTGTGTCTGCATGTTTCGAGTTCAGTCTCGAGCCTGTGATTGCCAGCCTAGTCTACAAAGTGAGTCCAGGTAACTAGGGATATTACACAGAGGAAACCTTGTCTCAAAAAACAAAAACAAAACAAACCAAAAAAGACAACAGGCTGACTCTTAACTATCTTCTGCCATACCAAATCAGTGCCATATTCAGCCATCGCCAGATGTTTTCTTTCTTTTCATCACTGACCATATTACTAAAAGTCATTCTAAAAATTTCTATTGTCCCGTTCTTTCAAACTGTATTTTATCTTGTACATAATTTTATAAATTAAAAGTGATATTTAATTGTCATCATTGTACAAAGTAGTTACTGTCCACATTCAAGACCTTATTCAAAACAAACAAAACAAAACAAACAAACAAAAATCAACTGCTTCTTGAAGTATATACAAAATCAGTACTTCAGATAATTTAAGTGGCAATTATTGTGTATTTATATAGTGGTAAATCATGGCCCTATCACAAACAATAGCAACATACCACAAACTTAAATTAATCACTGTTTAGGTTCTCTCTATATATAAAATTTTAGCTTAAAGTATAATTACTTCTTATTTTCACTTTATTTTTGTATCTCTTCTTAAGTGGAAAGGACATTTGTGGGATGATACATACTTCTGGCTTCAGGTCACATTTTTGATGGATAACTTCAACCATATGCTTTGATGAAACGCTTTTCCTTCCTAATGAGTTTATTAAATGATGTTAACTGATGGTTATATGGACTAAACAACTACTATAATTCTTTGGATCGGTGAGAAAAAGGAGAAGAAAACAAGAAGTTTTCTCTTTCTGTAGCATAGATCTTTCTACTTATTGCTATATTGTCATAAAATACTCATGGAATTCTCTCCGTTACTTATCACATTTTCAACAATTTTGCATTGGACCATCTAACTACAAAAATTATAAGCCAACTGTTCCAATTGAGTACTACTTTACAATTTTAATTTTTTTGTATTTTTTATTTGAACTGGGCAGGAAGGCATACTAGAGAATAACACTTCTGACCAAGAAGTGTAGGAATTTACACCAAAGCTGATATTCTTTTAGCTAGTAACTTTTATGACTCCCATAGTTTGAATTTAATTGATAATTTGCAATTTAAATTAATCACTCTTTAGTTTCTTTTTCTCTGGAAAATTTTGGCTTAAAGTTTTTCCTCCCTCTAATGCCTGTTTTCTATCTCTTGTTTCTTCCTCTCAAACTATGGCCTCTGTTTTCCTTAATTTTATTTTTATCATTAAAAATATTTTCACATTTCTATATAAATAAACACAACATTCTGACTCTCTTTACTGCTTACTGTTATTATATATTATTTCATGGTTTGCCACTTGCTATTATATTGCTAGTTAGGTGGCAAATTCTTCTGTTAGAATTCTAAGTTCCTGCCAGTTCTTTGTCTATACATGGGGCCCTGAGAGATTTTTTTCCTTATGGGTCAGCATACCTATTAGTGTTGTACTTCAAGTCTTGGTTAAGATATACAAGAATATAACTATTTTGTAGATATATAATGAATGAAATTTCCCTGCCATCTCAAGGAAACATAATGTAACAGCAGATTCCCTGCTCCTCTGACCTTTACAAATTTATACCGCACTTTTCAGGATGCTCCCTGAGTCTTAGGTGCAACAGTCATGTTGTGGGTGTACTGTGGCTGAGAACCATGTTCCTCTGGAGTCCTGTGTTTGAAGTGCATTGGATCTCCAAAAATAACAACATACCAACAACCTTTGGAAGGCAATCAAGGCAAACATGATAGAAACCACATTAATATTTATAGACATTAAATAACATGGACTAGCTATATATTCATGTGTATATAGGGTTTAGATGAAGTTACCTCACTCGGGCTGTTGATTCTTCCATGAACAGTCCTATAACTAACTAAGAAAAAAACCCAGTACCATATATAAGAAATCCCTTTATGTTGTTGGTGGTGGTGGTGATGGGACTACTAAGGAGATTCCAAAAACAATATAAACTTCTTAAATTCTTGACAGGCAAAAATTGGTTGTCTTTTCTTCTTTTTTCTTTAAATATATATTATTTCTGACAAAAATTTATTAGCTAATTCTCTTGAAATCTGTTTACTCGCTTGACCTAAAGAACCTTTAATTCTAAAAGCATTATATATATTAAAATGGTCACTTTTTCTCCATGGATAACTTTTCTTTAATGTTCTCCTACCATATGAAAGTGACTTTTGAATGTTAAAGATTCCTACTATGAAAACACTATGCTTTAATTTAAAATGTGCTGGTGGATGCTGATTAACATCTTCTACTCATAAACACAAACAAATTCCTAGATTATTTCATCAGAGTAAGTAAAATTATGTCAAACTTGTGTGTAAGATTTACATGCCATATCAATTAATTCATTTATCAGTATAAGTGTTGTACGCATATTAGACATGGTGGTATTAAAGCATAAAATATAATGATTCTTAAAAAAGGCTTATGACAAACACAACAATGACAAAGAAATTTCTTATATTAACTGTTGAACAGTGTCTGTTAATGATGGCCAAATTCTAAAAATTTGTCTTTTAATATCTTCAAACTGTTACCAAACTCAGATCACAGACTTCTGTCAGTAATAAGAATGACTGGGGCACGTCCCATGAGAGACTTTACTTACCAGGAAAATGGGTCAGAGGGGAGGACATCTTATTGGGACTTTAGGTGAGAAAAGCATGGGAGAATGGGGAAATAGAAGGGTCCAGAGGGTCCTGGAAACCTACAAGAAGAACATTATGATGGGCGGTTCTGGGTATTGGGGTCCTGCTCAAACTATGGCAACAGCCAAGGACAATATAGGCAGTAAACTTCTAATCCCTACCCAGACCTAGCCGATGGACAGGACATTCTCCACCACTGAGTAGAGAGGGAGGTCTGACTTTCATACAAACTCTAGTGACCCATTTTTGACCATGTTCCCTTGATGCGGTGGCCTGGCGGCACTCAGAGGAAGGATAATAGGTCACCAAGAAGAGAGTTGATACCCTATGAGCATATACAGGGGGAGGAGGTCCCTTCAGTCACAGACATAGGGGAGGGGAGTAGGGGGGAAGTGGGAGGGAGGGAGGAATGGGAGGATACAAGGGATGGGCTAACAACTGAGATGTAATATGAATAAATTAATAAAATATTTTTAAAAGAATGACTAGAGTATTATAGCAAAATAATCAACTTTATAATGCTCAATTGATTACATAATTGTACTTATGCAATTTCTATTAACAACTCTATTTCCTTCATGCCACTGCACAATAAGTTATGAAAAATACTGTATAGTGTACTTAAAATTTTTTAAAGTTTACTTTGTCAAACTTAGATGATATTCTGTGGAATACGATCCAAGAATAAATTAACACAAGAGCTAAGATACAAGATGTTTTTAATTTGCTTTATTTAAATATGTGATTCTGAAATTCTCTTGAGATTTATTCAGGTGCTCTCTTTTTACATGAGAGGAGAGATATAATTGCAAGGTCACTGAGACAAGCTTCATTTCTACTCATCTATTTAGCTCAAGTCATTTCCGACTGAAAAGACTTTTTTTTTCCTCTTCTTCTACAACAAATGAAATTACCCACTGCTTGCCAAGGTCTAGTATTTTTTTTACAAACAGGGAAAAAAAAAGAGAATTAGTTACTTGAAAATAATATTTCAAATGCAAACAAAGAAAATAAAATTTGGGGAATATGCTTAGTAGTTATTTTTTAACACAAGTGTGCCAATGGTGAATTTATATTCCTAACACAATTTGTTGTCTTATTGGGGTGTGTGTGTGTGTGTGTGTGTGTGGAGGGGGTGTGCATATGGACATCTACACATCTGTGTAATGTATGTGTTCAGATGCTTGTGTGCACATGCATGTACAGGAAAGACACCATCCTTGTTATTTTCATGTACTATCCAATTGTCAATTGTTTTCAGGCAAGAACCTTTCACTGGTCTGGAACTTTTAAAGTGGAATATGCTGGTTGTGCATCATGGCCCAGGATATATTATATGGGTTTTTCAGATCAAACTAAGAGCCTCAGACCTGAATAAAGCCTTTATACCAGGATGATTGCTCCATATTCATTCTCTCTGACTCTGTCTCTGTGTCTCTGTCTCTCTGTCTCTTTCTGGTTTTGAAGGGAGAAATAAGACTTAAAAATCTGGTCTTGGACAAGGCTTTATGGTCTCCAACAACATTATTTCAAAAGCTGTTCCTGGGATTCTACAAATCCGACCTTGGCATATGGTGTGAGGTTTGAGTACTGTGTATGTGTCTAAGGCACAATCTGTGTCAATGCTTTCTCTGTTCCTTTACCTTAGTTCTGCAGCTTGTCTTTCACCAATCTACCTCAAAACCTTCATTCAAATCACAGAACGGGAGAAGCTGTATTTACATCAACATAAGAACCAACTCGATTGCAGAAGTAGACAAATCAACTCATTTCAAGACAAAAGCACCGAGGTATAGTTTTCTAAAGCATTTTCTCATTAATCACCAAGATGATTCCTACTTAAGAAACAACAGAGAGGATGTCTGTTGTTGTTGTTTTGCTTTTAAACAATGTCAGCATTAAACTTGTTTAAAAAAATCAACTCAACTCACTTATAAGTAAGATTACTTCATGTTCTTGCATTTTAGTTGAGTGATATTGGTGATTAGATACTGACTGACCCTAAAATCTTAAGAACAGTCTTGTCTTAAGGATGCACTGATAAGAGGTTAGTTCAGTGACACCTTTAATTTCCATGAGTCACCAGTGTATGGTTTACTGAAGCAAGTGATGTAGAAAAATGAGATTGTGACCAGATAAACTATTACAAAATAGCATCTTATTCTAATTGTTTAGACATACAGGTTATAACTTATGGGTAAAAATGATCAAACAATTTGAAAACCTAGAAATAAAAATCTCCTTCCTGTGCTTATGAATTTATTTATACCATAATGATTATTTAGCTACTGAAGACTAACTTCAACTTAAGCAAGGAATTAATTATATTCAAAGAATTAGTTATTCTTCATGTAAACAAATTATTTAGTTTTATCACTTTTATCACTAGATTTTCTGAGAATATTAATTTTTTCCTCTGTCAGAATCAGACAATAACTACCTTGATTGTTTTTATGTAGAATGTATTTTGATCATATTTTCTCTAACTCACCGAGACCTTTCAGATCACTTACTCACCCAACTTTAGGTTTTCTCTCTCTAAAATAAAGCAAACAAAACAAAACCACAAAAAATGAACATCAAAAAAACAAACATTAAGAGCAATAAGACAAAAATGCCCAAAACTAATGGAAACAAAAAATCCACAAAAGAAAATATAGAATTTGTTTTGTGGTGGCCAAACACTCCTGAGAAGGGGATGGGTTTAGACTGTGGTGGCTACACACAGTATTGATAGCAAGTATCAATGGCAATAGATTCTTGCTTAGGGCTGGGACACTGAGTCCAACCTGTCTCCACCACATTCTGTGATGGTACCTGGTCTGGTTAGAACTTATGCAGGCCTCTCACGTGGTGCTACGGCTCTATCAGTCATACTGTTACTATGTTTACTGGACAATGGAGAGAGAGAGAGAGAGAGAGAGAGAGAGAGAGAGAGAGAGAGAGAGAGAGAGAGAGAGAGAGAGAAAGAGAGAGAGAGAGAGACAGAGACAGAGGCAGAGAGACAGAGAGAGAGACAGAGAGAGAGAGAGAGACAGAGAGAGAGAGAGACAGAGAGAGACAGAGACAGAGAGAGACAGAGACAGAGACAGAGGCAGAGAGAGAGAGAGAGAGAGAGACAGAGAGAGAGAGAGAGAGACAGAGACAGAGGCAGAGAGACAGAGAGAGAGAGAGAGAGAGAGACAGAGAGACAGAGAGAGAGAGAGAGACAGAGAGAGAGAGAGAGAGAGAGAGACAGAGACAGAGACAGAGACAGAGACAGAGACAGAGACAGAGACAGAGACAGAGACAGAGACAGGAAATTATTTCTAACTAGTAACTACTCTATTAGTTACTCTATTAGTATACTCTATTAGTGATCAGAGGTATAGACTCCACAATTCATGGAAATTGATGAATTAGTTGGATTAGGTGTGAGTATCTGTTTTTACTTTGCCTCCTTTTAAGCATTATGTTTTTAAATTTTTGGTAAATATTTCTTTTGTCCTACAATATATCTTGCTATTAGTTTCCCTTTCATCACCTGTATATATTCCAGGGAATTTCCACCATACAAGGTTTCCAGATCCGCCCGTCATGATGTTCTTCTTCTGGGTTTCTTGGACCCTGGATCCTTCAGTTTCCCCATTCTCTCATATTTCCCTCACTATTCTTTTTTTTTTAGTCTTTTTTATTATTAATTTATTCTTGTTACATCTCAATGGTTATCCCATCCCTTGTATCCTCCCATTCTTCTCTCCCTCCCATTTTCCCCTTATTCCCCTCCCCTATGACTGTTCCTGAGGGGGATTACCTCCCCCTGTATATGTTCATAGGGTATCAAGTCTCCTCTTGGTAGCCTGCTGTCCTTCCTCTGAGTGCCACCTGCACTCACTATTCTTAAGTGAGTGCACTATTCCCTCACTATTCTTAAGCCTCTAAGCTAATCTGATTTCCTCCCAGCACACATCACAGAGATACTTGCACTTCATAGCTTTCCTTGCTCTAGCTCTCTCTCTCTTTTCTGATGTCTTCTGGTCTCCTGATGCTGAATCCCCTCCTCCGTCCTCTAACTCCTCCTTTCCTGGAGGTCAAGACATCTAGCTTTATCTTCTCCCCTGCTTAGCAAATGGCTAAAAGTTGCTTTATTGGAATATCAGGGGACAACCGAGGAGCAGTATTTATACAAAATTGAGATAGGAGATTCTCAGAACAAGGATAATAAACTGATATGAGAAGTAAATAAATCATCATTTGATTTATAAAATAACTGCATGCCTACATTGATCCTCTACATATATATTGTGGCTAAGTAGCTTTTGTTACTGTGGGATTCCTCCTAATAGTGTAGCAGGGGCTGTTTTTGACACTTTTGCCTGATTGTGGGACACGATTCCTCCTTTTGGCTTGCATCATGCAGCCTTGATGTGATAATATGTGCCTAGTCTTGTCCTGCCATGTTTGGTTTCACCTTGAAATTATGCTTATTACCACTCCTGTATGATATCAACAGCATTACTTCATCAACATCTAGAAACAATATCATATTTAACAAGCAGTATGTTTTTGTTAGTGCCAATAGTGTGAATGTCTTCCCCAAATCACTCATCAATATCGTGTTGTCATAATGATTGTGTCAGACGAATAGGTCTTTCATAAGGTTTTTAGTCAGAAGGGCTCATGGTGTCTAGAGTGTGTTTCTGAAATGTGGATGATTAATTACTGTGAGCTTAGTTTATTATAAAGCCAGTTCAGCTTCCATCTCCTTCCAGTTTCTCAATCTGTTTGATCATTTGAGAAAGACCTCGATTGTGTTGTGGCTCAGCAATAATTCCTTTATCATACACTGTTAGCTTGGTAACGGACTTCACAGCCTCCAGACTGTAAGAAATAAATTTCTACAGAACTAATTGCCTAGTATGTGATATTCTGTTGCAGAAAAAGAACTAAGACCTGAGTTTTACTGTCTTCAGCAAAAAGCTGCTTGCTTCTTCAGCTAAAGATCGTGTTTTCTATTCATTTAATATACCTAATTCTTGTTAAAGCACCAATTACACTATTACCTTCTGAATAAATGCTTGGGTGAAACAAGAGGTAGTTGATGAGACGGATGGTTATTGGATAAAATGTACTGCGGCTCCTTCAATTTTGCAATATACTACAAAGTATTTTCCAAATTGAAAATTCAGTCATCCTTTGAAGATGGTATAATACGTCATCATATTTTCAGATTAAGATCTACAAATTCCTTATATCAGTGTATAAGAGAATATCATTATGTACAAATCATTAATTCAGAAACAAAACCAATTTTTCAAGTGTATTTTCTTTTTCAAATCTGCTTCATTTAAAGAGAACTTTAAACTGCAATGCCACATTAAGGAAATAACTATCCCACCTTCCACCTATTACATATATCTAGCTTATTTCATATACAAATTTAATAGGGAATATTTTAAAATGTTTCAGTTCATTGCCACTTTAGTATCACAAAAGGAAAATGAGGTTTTTAATGCATTATTAAATAAATATATGCCTGTATTTTATTGAATAAATAAGAATAAAACTAGAAGCCTACAGAATAAAATAAGAATTAAATCAGCCTGGTAGCTTACACATTTTAGGAAAATGAATGTTCCATCTTCTCTGTTCATTAATTTCCTAATTATGTATCTTTATGCTTTCCAATAGGTACTTACATGTTCACAGACTGTGGAAATGGTTAGAAGGCTACTGTTTACAGTCCATGAATTGTGTTTCTCCACTTCTGCACAGATATATCTCACCTGTGGAACACGTATGCAATCACTTGAAATGATTAAAAAAAAATCTTACCCATTCTGCTCTCCCCATAGCCGTAGTGCATTGAGTAAGTGGTATTCCCCTAGACTTTTTTTTTTCTTAGTAGCACTGGAGATATGCTTACCATATATCATACCATCAAGTCAATAGCCTATTCCTAGTCAATTGTCGAAATAGTAATGTTAAGTAATCAACTTCACATTAGCACCGTCAACAATCTTGAGCAGTTTAAGTCTGTTCTTATCCTTCTATGGTATTTTGTCTTGCTCTCCGCAAACATTCCAGCTATACTTGCACTTTCTGGTGCTCCAGCTCTTCCCTTTGGGTCTTCCTTGGACCTCCATCATGACTGAATCTCCTGGATGAATCTTCTACTTCCTTTCCTAACTCCTCCACCCCTGGCTGGCAAGAACTCCATTCCTGTTCTCTTCTCTGCTCACAGATTGGCTATAAATTGCTTTATTGTCATATCAGGAGGACAAGTGGGAAGCTGAATTTACACAACATTTAAACAGGAAACCAGAATTTATACTACACAATAACCTTATGCCTACAATAACTTTTCAAATTTATACAACACAGGTGGCAAAAAAGGAGTTCTCCACAAAGGTTAACATAAAAATAAAGATAGAGATCCTAGTAATTTAATACTTTTGGAAATAACTAAATTTTAATGAGTTCTTCTTTCTTTCCCTTCCACTTTTACACAGAACTCCCCAAGCTCTGACTAATGCTTGCCTGTGAGTCCCAGCATCTGATTCAATCAGCTGCTGGGAGAACCTCTCAGAGAATGGTTAAGTTAGACTCTTGTCTGTAAACATAGCAGAGTATTGTTAATGGTGCCATCGTAGATTAATCTGTGCCAATCATTTAACTGCATAAATGATACATTGCAATCCCTGAGACTTTCTCAGGTTAAGAAGCTTTCTGAAGGACTAAAATGTAAATAAAATAAACAAACAAACAAACAAACAAACAACAACAAAAATCCCCAACAGCAGCAACAACAAACAGAAGCATAATGATTATAGGGTAGTAAACACAAGGTAAAAGGTCCAGGTAAATCTATGAAATTCTTATGGTTGGGAAATTCATGTATGGATAAATGAAATTCTTACACCAGCTTGGGCTGTGACAGTGAAAGTAAACTGGGTAGTGACATTAAGTCTATACCCCATTAAGACTGGACTCAATTTTCTTAACCACTATATTTTATTACAACTTAGTAACCAAGTGTACGTCGCTTATAACCCGACTAACCAAAACCATAGGAAAAGATGATTAAAGAACACAATGACAAAACTGTAAGGATATCAGTTCTGAGGAAGGATTATCCTGGCGTAATCAGCAGGATTTCTTCTGTTGGAACCTAGAGTAACCGAACCGGAATCTCAGCAGGAGCCTGAGTCACAAAGCCTTCCTTGGAGCGGTTCGAACCCCTACCCAGATTTAGCCAATGGACAGGACATTCTTTACAGTTGAGTGGAGACTGGGGACTGACTTTCACATGAACTCTGGTGCCCCATATTTGACCATGTCCCCTGGATGAGGAGGCCTGGTGGCACTCAGAGGAAGGATACCAGGCTACCAAGAAGAGACTCGATACCCTATGAGCATATACAGGGGGAGGAAGTCCCCCTCAGTTACAGTCATAGGGGAGGGGAGTAAGGGGAAAATGGGAGGGAGGGAGGAATGGGAGAACACAAGGGATGGGATAACCATTGAGAAGTAATATGAATAAATTAATAAAATATATTTTAAAATAAAAGAAAGAAAGAAAATTGAGTCTACAGTCCAATACAGATTTTCACTAAAGGTCTTTTTGCCAAGTCTCTCCTGGTGCAGCACATGATCTGACTCCGTGAAGGTGACAAGTTTGATGGCAGTGTTGTGTCGTGTATTCACTCTCCACCACCAATGCCGGGCAAGCTATGTAAAGAGAACCATAAAAGCCCGAGGCCTTTATCAGTGACTGAATCAATGCCCAACCAGAGAGACTGAGTATTCTTAGGGGTGCCACAGATCCCTGTATGTTACTGGTACACAACTGGCACAAAGAGAACACCAAACATGTTTGAGTAGCAACAGTAATGAAAGCAAACTGACTCCATGTGGATGGAGAATGAACAAGGAACAAATAGAACAAAACTTGGACTGTACAATATTAGATAATTTTTGAGTTGTAGTCAGAGACTCTAAGAAGAACCCATTATGAAAAAGAAGAATAGGCAGCTCTTATGTTAACAGCTGTAAAGGCAAGAGGTGAGGAAGAACATATATAATTTATTTGAATGAGAACAAGGTATATTCCTAACTTAATATATAACAGAACATCCCATTGAATCCTTCATAAAATCAGGAAGAAAGTAGCATTAATTAAATATAAACTATCATCCTGCAGGTCATCCTGGGTTCAGTTGACTGAGCTTAAATAGCATCTGGACACAGAGGAGTCCACAGTTTGGCGTTTTTTTGTAAAATATTGCAGCTGTGTTTGCTATAAAATCAAGTGAGGCCTATTGATGGTCCTAGTCATAACAGATAGGTTTTTATGTCTTCTTTCAATTTCATATAAAACCAGATGGTCATATCCCACTCTCCACTCAATTGTGGAGAGTATTCTGTCCATTGTCTAGATCTGGGTAGGGGTTTAAAGTTTACCGCCTGTATTGTCCTTGGATGGTGCCTTAGTTTGAGCGGGACCCCTGGGCCCAAATCTGCCTATCATAATGTTCTACTTGTAGGTTTCTAGGACCCTCTGGATCCTTCTACTTTGCTATTCTCCCATGCTTCTCTCATCCAGAGTCTCACGTACTCTGGTGCCTCATATTTGACCATGTCCCCTGGAGGGGGAGACCTGGTGGCACTCAGAGGAAGGACAGCAGGTTACCAAGAAGAGACTTGATACCCTATGAGCATATACAGGGGGAGGTAATCCCCCTCAGGAACAGTCATAGGGGAGGGGAGTAAGGGGAAAATGGGAGGGAGGGAAGAATGGGAGGATACAAGGGATGGGATAACCATTGAGATGTAACAAGAATAAATTAAAAAAAAAAGATGGTACAACCATAGTGTGAATGAGTCACAAGCTTTGGGTGCATGTCATGAAGACGAGTCGCGGTGGAACTAAGTGGACATTTTCTGTACTTCTCACTAGTATCTTTATTGGTGGAAGTTTATATATGGGCTGGTGAAAAAGAAGTGTAAACTACAGTTCAATAATGTAATTGATTCTGTGAACTAACTGCTAGCATACAGTGGAAACTATGCCTACTCGTACAATAGAGGGACAGTTGGTTTCTTTAATGTTCACTTCGTAAATGGGAACACACATGGTACTATAATCCAGTGCTAAATTACATGGCTGGGAAGGTCACATGTCCCAGTGGAAGCAGTTGCTATTGTCATGTTAGCTAAATGTGTGTGTGATATATCTGTGTAATTGACTGTTGTGAATTGGTTTACAACAATAGAATACTTCTGTTCTCAACCTTGATCAGTCATTGACGGAATCTTACCTTTCGTAATGGGTAATGTACTGCAGACATCCCAATATGGTTTTGTTCCTGCACATAAGTGGCTGCTCCTACGGCATAGGTACCCCCATGCCACAGATGAAGGAAAATAAGAAGACAAGTACAACACAGTTTCCAAGGCTTGGGAAACATCTTAGAAGAGGAAGCAGCATGAATACAAGAAGCAGATGGGTGGGTAAGATACTATGTGGACATTTGTTACAAATAGCAACATTTTTGTTGAGGTAGTAGGCAGGCTCATAAAACTCAGAAAGTAATCAAAGAATGCAAGGCTTAGTAAAGGAAGAAATCTTACAAGGCCCTGAATCTTATAAATGGTACAAGGTGAGAAAAGCAGGGGGAAAGGTTGCTAAGAGAAGAGATTCTCTCATCAACCAAGCTGCCTTCACACTGTTCAGAGAGCTCTGAAGTTGAGTCATTTTTGGTTTGCCACTCGTGCTAGGGTGTGTTTACAGTGATCCAGCTCTCTTTGTGTTGCTTGTGCACTTAGAAAGAATACTTTGCTCATGATCCTATAAAACAGATATCAATTTTCTTCTGTCAGAAGACCTAGAATTCTTAAAATGGAGACCTGGATTCTATAGGCTTACATTGCACTTTACTGTCAAAAATATTTTTTTCTGATGGCTCTAAGAAAACAACAAACAGACACCAACAAAGACAAAACTACCAAGACCCAGTTTTTATGGCCACATCACCACACCTGCTGCAAACCTAAGCTTAATTGAACTCAAGTTGGTGCTGTTTAGTACTTGGATGAAAAAGAAAATAGCTTGTTTAAAAGACCTCTGGAATGTCAAGTACTTTACTGATATCTAATTAAAACAGTTTATGAAGTCCAGAAACTAGAAGGCATGAAATGTAGCTGCTGCTTAATAAATAATTCTTGAAAGAAGAAATTATGTTTCTCAGGATAATTCATGAAGTTGGCACATTTAGCGCTGGTTTCATTAATTGGTGAAAGTCTTTTAATAATCTAAATGAAGCAATAATTGTTCTTTATTGAATAAAAAGAACAATATTTTAATAATTATAAAAATATCTAATAATTTAGAATATAAAATTGATTATGGAGGAAGAAACCATAGGATTAAAAGCAATGAGCTGCCCTTCAGAAAGATTATTTTGGATAACATGTGGATTGGAAGATTCAAGTTGAAAGGTAATCAAATTATGTAATCAAAGTATTCCCTGGAGACACTTAATTCAGCTTACTTATGTCTTGATACCTAACGTATATGTCTTGTTAATTCAATGTTTAAGTCCCCTGGAGTGCAGAAATGGAAAAAGCAGGAATATTTCAAAACAGTGCACTCTAGTATATTTTGAAACTTGCAGAGTAAGATTTCTTTCTTTATAATCTCACTGATTTGTATTTAAAAATTTAAAAGATATTCAATAATAGCAAATGACACATGTATGTATTAAAATCATCATCAAATAGTTAAGAGTGTTGTTAGCTCTGCTGAGAGGGAGAAGTGTTTTTATCAAGTAAGAGACAATAGAGAAAATGAAAGGAGTACAAAAACTCTTAAATCCCTAAATGTATGTCTTATCAATACAACGTTTATGTGCTATGGAGTATAGAGATTGTCAAAAAAAGGATTATTTCAAAAGTATACACTGTAGGGTATTTTGAAATTTTGCAGAACATGACTTCTTTCTATATAAACTCATTGGTTCAAATTAATTGTTTTTAAACATCGAAGCATAAAGGACAACAGTAGGACAGGGGAGCATGCATAAACTGATGCACGGACCAAGGAAAATACATGACCGCCTTGCAGGCACACAGAAGAAGGGGATGCAGACTATAATGAGACCTGATAGGCTCTGGCAGATAGTAGGGTAGGAGGGCCCCCCATCAGAGGTCTAGAGGAAGGGAATAGGGCAAAATAGGGAGAGAGAGTAGGCACGGGAAGCTAAGAGTGAGGGGATAACAATCAGAATGTAATGTGTGAATAAATTATATAAATACACATATATATTTATATATATGAACAATAGTTGGAGTAGTAAATTATTGAAATCACCTCAGTCATTTAAAGCATTTCGTTGTAACAAAACCTTGATCCTACAATACAGGCATATTCAACGTAAACCATCTTCAAAGCTACTAACATCTACTTAAACCTTTCTAGTTCATGTGAGGTAAAGGTATTTACTGCATACAGTTATTGACACTGTGGTTTACTCTAAGTGAGATAATATTTTAATAATAGTATTGAATGGTTTGCAATTGCATATATTAAAATAAGAAAAAAATTTTAAAAACCCATATATTTCTATTGGTATAACTAATGAATGATGCAGGAGTCAAAGATGTGTAGGTAAAGTAATTGAACCATGTAAATATAAAAAAATTTATATTTTCCAGTTATATCAATAGGTATAGTGGTTAGTTTCTGCCAATACATAAACAAAGATGTAGTTGGGAAGAGAAATCTCAGTTGAGAAATTGCCTAATCAGATTGACCTATGGGCAAGTTTGTGGTCTATTTTCTTGAATGCAGTTTGATATGTGATTTATCAGCCAGAAATGAGTGGTTTCATTTCTTTGCAGACGGACCAGAACTGTGTAAGAAAAGCCAGGGGATGCCAAGCCAAAAAAACAGTGTTAGTTCGTATCCTGACTCTCGCTTCATGCCTCAAGTTCCGACCTTGGATTCTTTCAAAGATGTACTACAATTTTGTGATGATGTTTTATTAAGACTTGGCTACATCTGGAATTAACTACAATCACTACAATCCTGAAATGGAGGGCACCTTTGATATGTTTTTGCTTTGTTCGATGTGGGTGAATCCACATCCACATCAAACCAAGTGTGGTTGAGGCAGGAAGATAACACATATTTGACCTGGACCTTAAGACAAGAGGACACACATTTAATATGGGCCACATCTTCTCCTGGAAGCCAGTTTGAGGACATGGAAGACAAATGCTCTGCTCTTTGCCTGCTTGTTCTTGCCTTGCTACCAGAGCCATTCCTTCACTACCGTTAGAGCCTACTCCTTGAAAGTTCCAGAATTTACTGAAGACCAGCTGGGACTTCCAGCCTTGTGGACTGAGCAACTTCAGGGTACTTGGACTTTCTCTTTATAACCCACCATTGTTAGATTAGTTGGAGCATAGCCTGTAAGCAATTCTAATAAATTAATGTGTGTGTGTGTGTGTGTGTGTGTGTGTGTGTGTGTGTAAAGAGATTCATGCTATAAGTTCTGCTACTCTAGAGAACTCTGACTAATGTAAAAATATAAGATAAAATACACTCTTTTCTCCTCAAGTTGGTTTTTATGGGTGTTTCATCACATAACAAGAAGAAACTAGAGTTTTAACTGGTACCAGGTGTATGGGGTGCTGTTGTGCAAGACCTGACTGGTGACTTTTATATTTTGAACTATTTGTAAATTTATGATTTAGACCATAATACCATTTAGGGATTTGAAACATTTTTCTGGAAGAGTCACTGAGTGCTCAGATCTTAATGAACCTTTGTGGGATCATGGAAGACAGGGTGAAAGTTACAAAGACAATGGAGGGCAGGCTGTGAAGTTTGCGAGCTCACCAAAACTCTACAACCATTTATATAAAATATGTAATTTTTGATTAGCTAATATTGAAAATCATCTAAAGTTAACAAGATATTATCCTAAAAATTAGTTTAAAATAATTTTACATTTCGATGGAGAGGTTACTTTGGCTCATGTTAATTATGCTCTATTAATTTCTACTAACACTGTACATGTGGCCACATGCCTCAGACATTTTTTTCTTATAAATATGTATAGAGAAAAATAAATATGTATAGTAAAGAATCCCAAATGATGAGTGCTAGTAATAATATCTTGATGAAGTATAGACTAGAATATCAATTGAATTCACATGCTCTTCTTATAAAAATTATATTCATGAAAAACAACTGTAACCCTACTATATATCTGTCTGTATGTCTATTTATTTATCTATCTATTTATCTATCTATCATCTATCTATTTATCTGTGTAATTTTATGATTGTGTAAATGCATAATAATACTGAGCAAAATATGTATGTTTTTAAAATGTATTTGTTTCCATTGTCTTTTTGTATAAGTTAAACTTTTTTTTGTTTCTGGGAACACGAATAATTTAAAATTTCTGCTTTTTATGTTAACTTCTGATTTCCAATTAGCCAGCCACCTTCTACTAGCAAGGCATGTCACTGCCCTCAGCTAATAATTTTAGCAAACAGGAGGATGGCACATCAGCCACTTTCTTCTGCATATTATTGATTATCCATAACATCTTCAATTAGACAATAGCCTGTTTCAGCATCACAGAAAGTAACCTAATTAAGAAATAATGTGGGAGCAAAGTGCAGAGCAAGAAGAAGAACACTTTTTCATGATTATCGGCAAATTGCACATTAAATTATTTAATACTAGATGTAACATGGAGAGGTTATCTTTCCTTGTTATTTCCTGTGAGAACAGGGAAGGATAATTCACATCCAAGTTTGTGTGGTTTATGAGGTCTAGACTATATATATATATATCAATGAGACAAATGAATTTGTACTAGAGTTTTCATTTTTCTTCACATGTGGTGCCAGGTATTAGGCCTTGTGCCTCAAACATGCTAAGTACATATTTAAGCGTGGAAAAATTTTCTGAATTCCCTACATTTGTCTTTCATGTAGGAAGTGTGGATTCTTTGTAACTATTTTAAAATTGCAACATGAATATAAAAATAAGAAACTATTATTCTTTATGTAAATAATTGTTAATTAATGGGTATATAACATTATTCCTCATATTTCCAGGGCAATATGGCCTCTGGAATGGTTAATAGCCACTAAAATAAAGGAAACATTTTCTCATAAATATATGTACATTTTACCTATATAAATAGATATAGATAGATAGATAGATGATAGATATATAAAAATATTTTTATATTTAATTTTTAAGTACATAAATAATTTTATCTGCATTTAAACAAGTAGGCCATTTTTATATTCCTGAGAAAATTATATAGTGTTATTGATTTGATCATATGGCACGCTTGAAATATCACAGTTAACATTTACACATTTACTAACAGTTTCTTTACTTTAACTTTTAAGGGAATACACACATTTTATACTTCACATCAATTACATACAAATAAAATGGTATGTATATTGTGAGTACTTTTTTCTTTCTTTTTTATTAAATTTTTTAATTTTTACATATACATTTATATTATTACAGATATATACAATAAACTACCTACAGCAAAAAGAACCATTACACAATCTGGAATTATATAAATGTTACATTCCTAGTGTTCTGGCTATTTGTATTTGGCAGCCTTGAAGAAAATATCTTTCCTATACGGTGTGTCTAAATTTCTGAATGTAAATCAATCTCTATCACATTTTGCCATTATCAAATTAAAACATCTATCTAGGCCTAAAAATATCTTAACCCCTAAACAACTAAGGCTCATTGTAAAACTAAGGTACCTGATCATCAACTCCATCAGAGAACTGAGAAGGAATAAACTTGATTACATGAGTATGCCGGGAGTGCAGGTTAGTATCTTTCCAAATTAGAAGATGACAGAGACAGTCAGCTGTCTGAACAGTCACCCAAAACTCTGTAAAATCGGAGCATCACCTTCAGCCTTCTGGCCCCGTATGTGTGACAGACATATTTGTGAGGTAGAAACTATTGAGGACTGGCTTACCCGGTCTTGGCAGAGTTTGGCCATGGACTCTGCTGCATCCATGCTTGTGGTTTTTTTTTAGACAGAATTCTCTCTGTGGTAGAAATGAGGTCATTTTGCCCAGTGGCTTGTTTGCCACATTTTAACATTTTAAGAAATATCCATAAGGAGGTTCTTTGATGCTCATAATCCTCTTTGAGGTAGGCTGGGTGTTACAGGAGTTAACCTGTCTAATTGTCAGTGAATCTTTAAAACAATAAACACATTTTAAATGTCATATTCTGTATGTCTTTGAGGTTAGATTTTTTAAAAAAATAAGATTGAAATAGGAAACAAGTTTTGGAAATATTTGAGTGTACTACCACTTTGTAAATGATATAAGACTCACAAAATCTTGTTTTTGTCATTTTAATGTCATAAAAACTTCCTGAAAATGTTTTAAATTTACGGGGTTATGGAGAACACTTTATTGTGTGCATATGTAAACTAGCATGCCTATAAGCATGCATGTCCATAAATATGCATGTTAAAGAAAAGTCTCTATTTTACCTCAGACTGAGGCAATTTCTTCTATACTAAAATATCTCGTTTTTCTTAATATTCCCATATTGTCAACAGATGCATTTGGAGATTTCATTTCTGTCCAAGTGTGTCATGGAGTATAAAACCTTGCTTGGATTCTGTCTCTCATCTCCTCTTCCAAGGTTGTAAGGCAGCAGCTTCCTGGAATGGCTTATCAGATTTTTCAAAAAAAATTTTTTTTACATTACCTCTGGAATGGTTCGTTGTCATCAGCTTATTCCGCATTCTACATATTAAACACTTTAAACATTTCATTCTTTCTGACACACGCACATCGAGGGCTGTTCCAGATCATAGAGTAAGTTCTCAGCAAACCAACAGTAGAACTTGAAGTCTTGGTTTTGTTAACACCACCTTTACCCATTCACGTCAGCAGCAGGCTCTCTTCCTTACTATTGGTCATTGTTTATATTCTTCTTTATCTTGGCCTCATTGCGTACAAGGAATATTTCTTATTCTTCTTTAAGTCCTCAGTATCTATAGAACTGATACTAAAGCTGTATCTGTATAACATTTTACATAGTAAACCTATTTAAATGAGTACACCCAGTCTGGTAAAACATCTAACTGTTGATAGATGCAGCACAAATATGATTCATAAGCGCACGACTGCTTAATTTTCCATTCTAAAAGAAATGTTTGGACCAATGGTTGAAACTATATACAGTATATTTGAACAAAATCAGAGCATAATTTAAAGCTCTGAGTACCCTGCCTGGCAGTAGATTACTCATGAGTAGAACTCTTTGGGAATATTGTAAATGGATCACTGATATTATCTGATCGAGATCAAACTTGGCATTGGAAAGAATTATTATACTCCTTGCTGCCCAAGAGAGCACTTTACACTTACATTTAAAAGTTTTTCTCTCATTATTGAGTTCACAAAAATAATTCTTTCTCTACCATAAATTCTATGAGGAACAGTCTCCATAGACTATTCTTTAGATTAACCATCATCAATATCTTTCAGTTTTAAGATTTTTAAAAAAAAATTTTAAGATTGATTGTATTAAAAGCCAGAGATGGTGGCTCACGCCTTTAATCCCAGCCCTTGGGAGGAAGAGGTAGGTGGATGGCTGTGAGTTCAAGGCCAGCCTGGTCTACAAAGCAAGTCCAGGACAGCCAAGGCTACACAGAGAAACTCTGTCTCAAAAAAATAAAAAAGATTGATTGTATCTGCACGAAAATCTTGAATATATACAGGGTGTAGATGACAAATTACCATACCGATGGGAACGGCTGTATATGTTTGTACCACATCTGCCTGTGCTAAAAAGCCCTAAGACACAGTCCAATAACAACAAATCAAAAGTGACACAGTTAATTCAAGGAAAGGAGCCAACATACACTATGTAATCTCCCGTTTTGCTGACTTGCACAGGAATGAACATCAGATTGTAATGATGCATTATGACACAAAATAGCAGGGGTAAGGGGCAAGCACAGACGGAAATCTTTTCAGTAGCATTTATGAAAGATTCAGAGGCACTTACTGCCCTTTTTTGCTGGTCTAAGCATGAATCAGTTTAACAGCTCAATTTACAAAGCTATTGCTCAAGGAAGGCATTAAAAAAAAGAACCAAATGTCCTAAGAAATCCATATAAGTGAGAAATTAGCAATTTTCAATTTTATGTAGTGAGGATGTTTGTTTCCCTAATTCAATTCAGTATCTGTTGAGAAAATGAATAAAAAAAATACACTTTACTAAACAGACAAAAGAGGTGCTAGCTAAATGTTCTTTGACATAAAAGATGGAGCAGTCTCTCCCACAGTCAGTCCTGAACTAGATACTACAAAGATATATTTATTTTTCAATCATTTTTTTTCTTTTAGTAATAGAAAGTTACCTGACATGTCAATGCTGTTTACAAATATGTGGTACCTTAAGATAGTGAAATAATTGTCAAGCCACATAAATCAATAATACCAAATAATCAAACAAGGCATAAGTGGATAATCTTCAGATCACCTCAAGACAAATTTTAGCATAGACAAGGCCAAAATAGACTTATAAATTCAAGTTGCTTTTGTTCAGAAGTACTTAAACATAGAAAGTCAAGGACAAAATTACTGTTTAAATCCACAAGATAAAAAAAGTTACATTGGGATCATTATTTTAAAGAGCACTACAACATAATTAATTTGAGGAGATATTTTCAAACTTGTACAGGACCATGAAAACAATGTAACAGCGGTTTTCAGTTGTAGAATTACATGAAACACCAAAGATTTTTTGAGAGATAAATGTTGAAAAACATAGGTTTCTTATAATTAAAAAAAATGAATGGATCTGGAAAGAAAAGGTAAGGGAGGCATGAGTAGTGGAGGGAGGGGAAACTGTGGTCAGACATATATAGGAGAAAGATCTATTTTCAATAAAAAAATAGAAAAATATTAGATTGTAATAAAATTGCACCATTTTCCCCTTTCCTTTCCTCTTCACAAGACTTCCAAGCATACTAACTGCTCACATTATCTTTGAAACTTCAAATTTATTTTCTTAATTTATTGTATATTTACATATGTATTCATTATACAGGTATCATATGACAATCTCAGCTGTTTATATTGCTTTAAAAAGAAATCACAACCAAGGTAACAAAGAAAAGAGAACAATTAAGTGGGGCTTGGTTATAGGTTCAGAGGGTTAGTCCTTGATCATAATGTTGAGGAGCAACGACAGCCCCACAAGCTGCTTCTCCGATGAGGACTAGATTATGCTCTGATAGGTGCGTTTAGCAATCTGTCATTAGGGGTGATTTTATTCCTGTTTCGTTAGCTGAATAATAGTAATAGGTTTTCTACTAGGCCCGTGACTTAGTGCATGTCAAATGCTTGGCTTTCTGATTGTGTCAGCTTATTGGCCCTATCTCATGTTGTGTGTGTGCAATCCAGTTATAAAGTGGCTGGTTACATCCATAAAATTTGAAGCTATTTGCAACCAGTATATTTTGGTAAATGGAAAATCAAAGTACTCCATGTGGTGTCACTGAATCAATCACATTCCAGTGTAGATGCCATGCCTAGGAGTAGTTTGCCAACTCAAAATACACTCCATTTATTTTTATTTTTCTGAGCTTTGTTTTTGTATTTGTTCTTTTTGTCATATGTTTAATTATTACTTTCTGTTTTCTTTTTTTGAGAGACAGATACACAGAGAGAAACACACATGCAAACACACACACACACACACACACACACACACACAGAGAGAGAGAGAGAGAGAGAGAGAGAGAGAGAGAGAGAGAGAGAGAGAGAGATGGAATTTGGGAGGGGATTGGATAAAGGTGAAAGTATAATAAAAAATGTGCTTTTTAAATTTTTTAATTAAAAGGAGTAAATTGAAACTCACACCTGAGAGAATTTGAAGAGCATTGTCTAATATCCTGAAATGTAGATATAACTATGTATTGAAGAAATTGGACCTGAAATATTTCAGCTCTAAGAATCTGGAGCTCTGAAATACTAATTCTTGATAAAACATTGTTTCAGCAATCAAAAAGAATGTGTATTTTGGTCATTGTCTTTGAAAATGTATAGGAAGAAACTTATACATGACTAAGGGTTTAACAAAAAAAATATCACATTTTCAATATGAGTGTACACAATTCAAATTGTTTGAAAAAATCATCTTGATGTTGCAGAGGGATTGAGAAAGATAACATTCCCCCCATTATTAACAGTTGATTCAGTAACTTACAATCATGTTCAGACTTAGATGAAGTTACATGCCAAGCACTAAAAGATGTTTGTTAAGTGCTAATTTATTTCTTTTTGCTTGCAGTCTTTACCAGGCTTCTACAGTACTTTTTGAGGTGTATATTTAACAGTTATTTGATGAGAATATTTCAACATGCTAGGAAGTGGAAACTACCTTCTCTTGCTTTAATTTACCAAGCTTTTTAGTTCAAAGCAGATCTATGGAAACCTGTATTTAATAACTTAAAGGTTAGAGCACTGTGAACAAATTGGAGTAAAAGAAAGCATCTCCTTCAAAGAGCTCCTGTATTCACACCTTGGTGCCGGCAGTGGACTTAGCTAATCACAGTGAGGGAAAGCAGTACATGTTAATTGCACTCAGGATTTGTATCTACTGGAACAACGAGACATAATTTAGGAAAGCAGGAGCAGTTCTTTAGTCTAGTCCTTTCAGGTGGCATTACTGGAGAAAATGCAGCACTATCGTTATGCTATGGAAAGGAGAAAATGAATGTTAGGGTTAAACACTATATACTTTTCTGTGACGCTAATGAATTGCTCGAGGTTTTGTCTGATGAATTGAAATATCTCTCTGCCAAGACTTATAATTCCTTTATCTCATCCTCCATTTATGTTTTAGATTTTGAACCACCATTAAACAAAAGAAAACTAGTGCACATTAACAAATTAAGCAATGAAAATATTTACTAAGTATGCATAACACTGAGTGCTGCTACTATATGTCTTAAGTAATAGTAAAATCCTTCTGTTTGCAATTTTAAATTTTTACTTTGGATTTAGCTCTTATGTGACAAAGTCATAGACCATTTGTTTTATAACTAAGCAGTGTACTGGAAAGAAGATAACTCAGCATATTCAAGGAATTGAAGTGACTCTACATGCTGCTGAAAAAACAACATTAAGCTCTGGTCAGCACTTCAATCATTTTAATTTGTGTCATCTGGGTAGTGACTACTTATTAGATAGGACATACATCAACATTGTTTTAAGGAAATGAAACTCTTAATGACAGAGTAGTACATTAAACATTGCCCTAAAGTTTACTTTTTCTCTAAAAGTTGGGGTATCTTTATTTAGCACAACAGGGAGACAAATTTTGTGAACTTCCTGGCTCAGTAACGCAAGTATTGTGATAACTGGCAGGTGCCACCATGACTGGACCTATTATTTTTCTTTATATAATGATTCCATTGTGATCTCCACATCTCTAAATGTAAAACACAAGCTAAAGGGGAAAAAGTAATTAAGTACAGATGTAAAGAGTCAGTGTGGGAAACAGTGTAATGAGAAAAAAATGGATTGAATTCTGACCTCATAATAATGCACAGACACAGGATTGATGATCAGGAAGTCTCAGTAGACTTACGTTTTACTACAGAATCAGACTTAGATTCTGTAATCTACTCAGACCACGGATCTTGCAATTAAATGTCATCTATATGTCCACAAATAAGAGATTTGGGGAAACCTTAGAAAGTAAGTGTTACATGCTATTCCCTTTAAATATTCTCCTTATAAAATCAGCATACTAAATTAAATTCCTGGAAAAGTAATGTGTATTCATAATGGAATAAACATGGACAATTTGTTTTCAGTCTCATTCATGTGAAGTAAATGATATAAATATCATTGTGACAACAAAACTTTAGACCTAAAACACACACACACACACACACACACACACACACACACACACACACACACAAACAACAACAAAAAAACAAAAACTAAAGTCTTCCAAGAGAGCAGGATACCGAGATGCACAAGCCCAATACACTAATTTATAGGTATATATATATACCTATAAATATATATAAAGACACTATATATAAAGACATGAAGTTAGTCAGCAGTTTGTTGATATGCACATTTATGAAAGAGAGAGCGTTAGACTCTCCTCAGGATACATGACCTACCCAGCCACATGTTTTTTTGGCTTAGTTAATGACCTGGAAAGATGGCCTTCTTTTAGAGCAGTTCAGGAAATGGTTACTCCTGTAAAATTTGTGTCACTGCTCTACCAGTGTGCATATCTCGCCAGGAAGAGCCATTACTTTCTCAAGGATCACAACTGTCTGAGACTGACGATTACTTTTGTTTTCCAGCAGTGTTTATAATACTTCTCAGGACTAGAGAATGTGAGACAGTATGGATGATGATTCCATGTGAGCATGAGTTTGACTTATCTGTGTCCCGTGACACAGGATGTGGTATTATCAATGATGATGCCTTACTGTCAACTTTTTGTGGGGAAAGAAGAATGATGGCAATAATGTTGGTTGGCTATGTGGGACCCCACGGTCCAAAACTCAAACTTAGAATTCTGGCATTAGAATTTGATAATCTATTGTGTACCCATATGTTCTTTCATTATGTAGGGAAGCCATTAAGAGAGAGAGAGAGAGAGAGAGAGAGAGAGAGAGAGAGAGAGAGAGGACAAGACAAGAGAAATCATCTAGAGTAGTAGGCTTCCATATGTTTTTTTCCCCAAAGGCCTTTACTATTATTTATGCCCCCTCATATTTCTTCCTTACTTTGCCCTCTTACTTTTAGCTCAGTCTAACCCTTTCTATTTTGTTATCCTCATTCTCCTTCATATCAACTGTGTTCTGTTCTCACTTTGGCTTCCCCACCCATGTTATCTTACTAGCTTCCCAGCTTCTAAGGAATCACCAATGTAAACATAGATACGCCATCCACATATGAAAATGAACGAACAGCATTTTAATTCTGGCTCTGCCTTATTTCATTTAGAACCATTATTTCCAATTGAGTCTATTCATTTAAGAAAATGTTGCTTTAATGTCTTTATAGGACAATATTCCATTGTGTCTTTGTAGTAAATTGTCATTTTCCATTCATCATTTTTGTGAGCATCAAAACTATTGTTTTATGTTATGCATATTGTCAAATGAGCAGCAATGAACATGGATGAGCAAACATATCTGTAGTAAGAATGGAATAGCAGGGTCAATTGTAAATATATTTCTGGCTTTTTAAGAATCTTCTAAGTTCCATAGAGGCTGCAACAACTTGAACTCCCACTACAAGTTTTGTCAGTACTTTTTAAAATTTACTTTATGAGCATAGTCATTATAACTGAGACTACATGAAATATTTAATTAGTTTTAATTTACAAGGCTCTAAAGGCTGAGAATATTAAACATTTTTAGTATTTCATATGCTGAAAACAATTTGTTTTATTTAAATGCATTCATTTTTTAAAATTATTTTAAGAGGATGTTTCTCAGTGTAGCTCTGGCTGTCCTGGAACTAGTTCTGTAGATCAGGATGGGCTTAAATTTAGGAAACCACCTTCCATTGCCTGCTGAGTGCCAGAATAACGGTGTGCAGCATCACTCTGATTTCCATGCCCTGATTTTTAATTGGGCTGGTTGTTTCCTTGTTTTTATTTTTGTGGGTTTGTTTCCTTTATGTCTTGTGTAAGCATAAAAGCTATGTCAGATGTACATAGGTAACAGATTTTAAACAAATGTAATCATAATATCTTATATGTAATATATAGTTCATTCATACACATTTGTTCCTAAAAAGGGAAAATGAGAGTTGAGAGGCTTGTGTATTAAAAATATTAAGACACAAAAGAAAAACTGAAGAAAGATAGAAAATATTACTAGCTCCTGTATTAGAACATGAGCAGGGTCAAAAGTGTGAATAATGGCCATTCTACCAAAGAAAATCTTGAGACTCAGTGCAATGCCCATCAAAATATGCATTGCACTTTTGTTGTAGCAAGAAGACACGACACATGACAAAGGCAACTTTTAGAAGAGAGAGTTAATCTTGGCTCAGGTTTTCATAGTGTTGCTGTCTTTAGTGGCAGCAGACATGGGAGCAGGACAGGAAGCTGAGAGATCATATCTTGAAACACAAGCACAAAACAGAGAGAGAGAAATGAAAATAATGAAGGTTTCACCTTGAAAGCTTGTCTCTAGTCACATCCTTCTTCCATCCAGACTGCACCATCTAAAACTCCTCAAGAGACCCACTAACTGAGGACAAAGTATTCAAGTTCCCAGATTATGGTGAACATCTATATTTAAACTACCACATCATTCCATAATTCTTCATAGCCATTGAAAAATTATTTCAAAATTGATATAGAAACACAAATGACATAGGATTACAACAAGGGGGAGGCGAAGTCCTGAAAAACGGAAAGACTGTTTTATCATCATTACAGATTTTAAGTTATACTGCCAAGCTAAAGTAATAAACATAGCATAGGACTGTCAATTGTCGATAAAAGAGAGTCAACAATCCGTGGAATAAAATTGAGTAAATGGAGAGAAGTCCAAGTTCTTTTTAAAAAATTAAGTCCCACTTAAGCTTTTACAAAGAAGCCAATAATATACATTAGAGAAAAGAAGAATACGTTAGTCTAATTATATAGTTACATTTGCAATAATGAATATATGTCTTTGCTTTACCCTGAAATTCAACTGTTAATAGATCAAGGTCTTCAATGTAAGATCTGATATTCTGAACAAAACAGAGGCGAAAGTAGAAAATGTGCCTTAAATTAGAGAGACAGAATCAGATTTTCTTAATAGGGCCCCAGTAATGAAGGCATTAAAAAACAATAATTAATAAATTGACCTTATGGAAGTAAGATGGTTCTGTGCAACAAAGGACATGATAATTTGAGTCAGATTGCAGCCTATAGGATGAGAAAATAATGTTTAGCTAGGTTTTCTTTCATATCTTCAGCCTCATCTCACTGAAGAAATTTCCATAGAAACCATGTTCATTGCTGCTCTATTAGTTATAGACAAAAAGTGAAAATAATACCCCAATCAAAAAACAGAAAGAGAAAAAAATGTTTAAATAATGCCCATGAAATTTGCAGGTGAATGAATGGACCTAGAAATATCATCTTAGGTGAGGTAGCCCAGACCCAGAAAGAAAAACATATGGTACATATATACCTCTATCTACACTTTTGGAATTTCCTTTGTGAAGTGTGTATGGGTGATTACAAAATTTAAATTGCCAACCTTCAGCCTCCCACGACTCTGAACCCCTGTTAGTGCACTTATCCATGTACTTTATACCATTCTATTTATTTTTTCATTTTCTTGAAAATAATTTTTCTCACATAGTATATGCTGATTATGGTTTTCACTTCCTCTACTCCTTCTCCTTCTAGTTTCACCCAGCTCTCCTCCCATACATATCCAGTCCATTCTGTCTCTCATTATAAAGGTCTTCTAAGAAATCAATATGATATATTATCACAAAATATATTGAAAACATATGAATAGGACAAAGCACACAGAAGAAAAACAGCCAAAAAAGAAACACAAGAAAATATACTGATACAAAGACTCACTTGTTTGCACACTCAGGCATCTCATACAATTTTTAGACTGGAAGACACATACACACACACACACACACACACACACACACACACACACACACACACACATATGCAAAGTACCTGCATGGTTGAGAGAGAGAGAGAGAGAGAGAGAGAGAGAGAGAGAGAGAGAGAGAGAGAGAGAGAGAGAATACAAATAAAGTTAAACAAATAAACATATCTATCAATATCAATCATAAATAGATTAGATAAGTTTTTCCATAGAAGCTTGTCCCTTTACAACTGCACCATGGTGATGCAAACTCGCTAACTGTATTGGTAAGAAAAACATGATTAGAGGTGCAGAAGGAACACATTGTTACATGAGTTTTCTAAAATTTATATATTCTGATCACTTTCTCTGGCTTGCCTCTTTTTCACTCATGTTTTTTTGTTTTGTTTTGTTTTTGTTTTTGTTTTCCTAATTTGAATGAAAACACTTAAAATATTTGCTTCCCTTTTGCCTCTCCTAAGGATTTTCCTCTGCCAGGTAGCTTCAACAGGCCTTTCCATTCTTTTCCAAAGTGTTACCTTCTCAATCAACACCACCTGAAGTCCTGTTACACACTCTCATGCCTCACAGTCCCATCCATTTGCTCTCTCCTGCATCCAAACAGTTCACATTATGATCTGCAAAGATACAACACACTTTACTGCTTGTGCTTATTTTTCATTGCATCTCTCACAAATGGAAGTGTTCCTACCTTGGGTTTTGTGTCCTTCTGCTTCATGATATATCCCAAGGAACCCAGAACAGTCCTGGAACACCATGTCATCCACCTGGGGTGACTTGAGATTTGGATAGAGACAATGGTCTAGTTGCCCATGGATACATAGTTGGAGCATAATAAGATGAAAGTACATGATATCTATTTGCCAATTTCAATCCATTTTCTCATTTTATGTTGCTCAAAAGCTACACTTGAAGACATACATAAACTTCATCAAAATTCACTGGCACTTTCTTTTCAAAAACTTAAATTGTTTTTTAAAATGACTGTGTGTCAGACATCTTTCTATATGACCATTTTGTAGAGAATTGCCAGTATATTTTTCTATAATTAAATCTACTCATTTATATTGTACAGAATGAATAATTAAACTTCTACCTCTCTGGTGATTGGTGTTATATTTTAATTTCTAGCAGAAATGCAATACATTGAACAGAAGGGAAGAAATATTGCTTTGAACTCAAAAGATCTCTGCAAAAGAAGATAGTGGAATATAAAGAGAATACTTATTATATATATGGCATTGTGTATATAATTGTTTTATATATATGCAATAACTTTGTAGTATTCATAAACATTCTGCAATCAATGTAAGATAAGACAATGATAATTAGGGTATAGCAATATTTTATGTCAATAGCATTGTGTGGTATTAAATTGAAGGCTATATAATATTTGAATTATATATATTTCAATATTATATACTATATATGCTTAATATATGACTTTGTTGTTTTTCAGACTGGCTTCTCTGTGCAGCTTTGGCTATCCTAGTCTTGAAAGACTGTTTCTTATCATTGAGTTTACTATGCAACCAACTCTTGCCTTGAATTTATCATCTTTCTTCCCATATGTCTCACATGTGTACCATCATGCCCAAAATACTGTCATATTTAACTCATTTTGAAGAGCAGTAATAGTATTATTTGATTTTGACTAAACAGCAAAATATTCTGTTTATGAAAAACATAAGAAAATACATGTAGATATTGTTTTAAAGAACAATTAAATATATTAATATTAGAACCAAATTTGTTAAAGGTACATGCATATTGAAGAAGACAGAAACCTTAATAACTAATATGATTTTTAAAGTGTCACTTTATTCCATTACCCTGCTCATATTATACTTAATTTTTAGTTCTTTCAACAAATACTTTGAATTTACATTGTTTTAATTACAGTCTTTATTTCACTGAATGGTTTCATGTGATTAATGGGGTTACAGTTAATACTAGTGACTTTTTATTTCCAGTTTTGGGCCTAGTATCCAAAAGGATTTTAAAAAGTAAAACTCTGATGTTAGCTAAAATAAGTATTAAAGATACAAACTTGCTTACATATCCTTAATTAACTGCTACTAGGGCAAGCAATCCATAGTCAGCAATAATTATTATACTATGTAAACTTCTACTATAAAGTCATATAAATGATTTTCAGAGGGAAAATTAAATATAACTAACCCAGTTTGTAGTAAAAAAAAAAAAAACCAAGGGCATAAATTAATGTTTTAGAAGTGAGGTCAAACTTAACATGAAATCACAGAGTTCCAGGTGGATTTAATATGGAAAAATATTTTGAACACAGAAAACAGAAATGAAAGTCACAGGAATATGTAAAAATTAAGTAGTCTCTGATTCTCTTCTTTCATGTTCTCAATATCATCTCTGATTTCTGGGGCCTTTGTAAGAATTTCCTTACTTTGAATTTATGTAAGTTTTAGAAAGACCCTCCCTAGAATTCTACTAATTCTAAATAATTATGCCACAGGCAGAATTTGATCACTGTTGTGTCCTTCCTTTGCCCCTTTGAAGAGTCACCAACATCAGCAAGTGTCTCATTTTGTACTAAAGATTCAATTATTTCTATTTTCCAATTTCTACATCTTTTTTGTATCCTTACCCTTCTGTTGTTCCTATATTTCATTTTTAATTAATCCTTTGAAGCAGAAAATTCTATCAATTTGGCCCAATAAATGTAAACTGATTTAAGCCCTTGTGGAACGAACGGTCTATCACAGAAGACTGGGGAACAAGCACATGATGTCACACAAAGGCAAAGCTTTGCCTATCTAGGGAACTTGATTATTTCCAAAGGGGAGAAGATGACTGCTTTGTCTCTCTGTGATCTCTGGCTTACTGTCATGCATGGCATTTTCAGCATTAAGGGAAATTCACTCACGGGGTATACACATGTTGCCAGGGTTCCACAGAGTGTGAAGTGCTTCTAGGATCTTGTCAGAAAATGAGATCTTGTCCAAAACTAAAAAGAGAAAAAATACCTAAACTTATACCCAGAAGCTTATAGCAGGAGAATATATATCATATGTTCATATAGTTTTTCATAATTAACTCTTTATAATTTATTAGTTGTATATTCAAAATAAGATGTGATGACAGAACTGACTTAGCAAGAAGTTAAGTCAACTTTCAGATGGCAGTTTAGTTAATAAATGGCAGAAAATTGATCCAAACACAGAATGCCTACCTTGACACAGTGCTTAATTCCTGAGAATACATACCATACTCAGAGATCTCTAGTCCAGAAATATCTCTGGATGCTGGGAATTCTACTGTAAGCACACACACACACACACACACACACACACACACACACACACACACACACACACTAAAATAAATAGTCATACATATGTAACACATGATACACACACACACAAATATATGTAAATATTACACAGCACTTAAGAACTCAAAAATATTCTCAAATGTTCTATCAAACACAGATATCACTTTAAAATTAATATAATCAAAACACAGAAAATATAAATTTTATGATGTAAGAAACATTGTTCTAATTAATACTAGTTGGAAGAGATGCCACCAAATCTTCCAGTTTTCTATTATCATCTTTCCTCATCACTGCATCCATATCCCTGCAAAGAAGTGATATAAAATACAAATCAGAAATGGATGGAGACATCTGGGACTGATGCATTTTATGGGTAGATTTTATGTGTTATGATTCAAGAACTTGTCAGTTTCTCTCCTTTCATCTAAGTGGCGCAAATGATTTATCTGAAATTATCTTAATTGAACCAATTAAAATGTAAAGGTATTGTGATTGAAATTATAAGCACACTGTGCCACAAAGTGAAAAAATGAGAGTTTACTTAGATTTATCACAGTATAGAACAGAAAGCATATACTAGGTAAAGACTGTGTGACACTCTTTCTTTACAAGTAACTCATTCAAAACAGTTCTTACTTTCTTTTCATAAATGTTTTGTTTACAAGTTTCTACAAATATTTTGATTTTATTGTTGATGTTACAATATAGTTACAGTTCTTCCTTCCCTTTCCTCCCATACATCTCTCCCTACTCTCCTTCAAATTCTTAGTCTCTCTCTGTCTCTCTGTCTCTCTGCCTCTCTGTCTGTCTGTCTGTCTGTCTGTCTGTCTGACTCTCTCTCTCTCTCTCTCTCTCTTTATTTTTATTAATTCTCGCTGTAAGTATAAATGGGTATGTATATCATATATATTCCTAAATATAACCTTCTCAGATGTATACTCTTACTTGTATGAATGTTGTCAGTGTGAGCCATTTGGACGTGGGGAAGGCTACCTTTCTGGCTCCCAGATTTCCTCACAGACATGGAAGGTAATTCTTACCTAAGTATCATATTTGCTGAGGTGGTGGTGGTCGTTTTGATTTTGAATGACATTGCCCAGTTTTTTGACTGGCTAGTCAGTCTGTTTTGGGCTCTATTTGTTTTATAGTGCTGTAAACTGAAACCAGTGCCTTGATAACCCAAGAACATTCTTTATCTCTGTGCTGTAATTCTAGTCTTCAATCACCTTTAATCTAAAACCTAATCGATTCTTTAAGAGAAATGAGAAGAGAAATGAGGCATTTCTCTATGTAGTTGACGATAACCTTAATCTTGTCTTCATATTTTACTGCAAGGATTGATATGGCAGGAGCATGCTCAGGATTTGCAGCTGTTGGGATTGACTTGCTAGGCTTTGGCATGTTAGGGGAGCAGCACTTTTACCAACTGGGCTACATCGGATTCACTGTACTCCTTCGTTTCCCTTTGTGACTTCACTCCTAAGGAGGCAGAGAAACCTCTTCTATTATAAATTGGTGGGTAATATAATAATAAACAATTTCCAGTTTATTAATGCACTAACTTCAAATGAAAATAATTCTTTTTTTTTTTTTTAGTTATAGAAGAACTTTCCAAGTTCATTCTGATGTATAGATGTGGCTGCAAATTTATCATGAATTCAGGAGAATCAGAGTTGATGTGATTACCAAAAAGAAATGAATCTATGCTGAGCCTGCTACACATAACATGCCCTATCTATGGATTAGCAAGTAAGTGACAAATTTCTGTGTCAATGGTGAACTGACACATACTACATAGAGAACTGGACAATTATGAGTTAATATATTTGCTCTAAAAGGAAAGAGCCATCCGGAAGTAGAATTAGTTTTTAGATGAATATTTCATAGCAGATTTCAATAATAATAAAACTATTTTAAAACATTTTATTTTATTGGTATATACATTTATGTTATTACACATAATTTTAAAACTACATACAGAAAGAACCATGACACTATCAGGAATCATATAAAGGTTACTTTCAAGGTGTTTTGGCTAAATGTACTTGGCAGCCTTGCAGAAAACATATTTCCTATCTTGGTGAGTCTAAAATTCTGAATGAAAATCAATATCTATAATATCTCATTTCTATCTACTTAAAACATCTATCTAGCCCTAAAAATATCTTAACCCCTAAACAACTAAGCTTCATTGTAAGACTAAACTATCTGGTCTTCAACCCCATTAGAGACTTGAGAAGGAATAAAACTTAATTACCTGAGTAAATTAGAAGTGCAGGTGAGCAGCTTCCAAAATGTAAAAATGACGGAGACAGTTTGCTACCTGAACAGTCACCCAAAAAACTTCTATAAGGTTGCAGCATCATCTTCAGCCTTCTGGTCCAATATATATAACTGACATATTTGTGAGGCAGGAACTATTGAGGACTTGCTTACCCTGTCTCGGCAGAGTTTGGCTATTGCCTCTGCCTACATCCAAGCTTTCCCATTTTTTAGGCAGAATTATGTCTGTGTCATAAGGCGGGACATTTTCCCCAGTGTCTGGTTTGCAGGATTTGAAGCCATCTCCGAAAGGAGGTTCTTTGATGCTCAGCATCTTCTTAAGGAAGGCTAAGTGTTGTCAGGAGTTAACATGTGGTCAAAGAATCTTTAAGATATTAAAAGCATCTTTAAATGCAATATTCTGGAGGTCTCTGAGGTTTTTGAAGACCTTAGGATGACTCAGCGGTTAAGAGCACTGTCTGCTTTCCAAGAGGTCCTGAGTTAAGTTCTCAAAAACCACATGGTGGAACACAGCCATAATAAAACTTTTTTTTATCAAGTTTTAGTCAGTGTATATGTATACCCATTTTTAATTCAAATTAATGTATGCAGATATTTATCTGAATGAGTACATAACATATTTATTTAGAATTTACAAATGCTAAATTTATAATGGAACAGATTATTCAATTTAATTAGTATAACTGTCATTAATGAGAATTTTTCAAATAAAATTTTGTAACTATTCACTGTACTATATATAGTATACTATATACTGTACACATATTTTGATATAATTCATTTTATTTGGCAGATACACCCAAAGCTATTCTAATATTTATATAGCCTAGTACCATACTTGTGAAAAAATTCAAAATGCAATGTTACAGTTGTCAAATAAGTTATTAAATTGATAATATAAAATTTCTAGGATTTTTGAACTAATTTCAGAAACAAAAGCACAACATGTACTTGTTGTAACTTATGATATAATCTTATAACTGTCTGTATTATGTTTTATAAGTTAAAAATTCAAACAAAAGCAGTTTTCAGCAGCTTTCTGTTATAAATCAATTTTAGCTGATGATAATTATGAAACCTAGTTGGATTTGAGTGTCTCTGTGGGCTAACATTCATGTCTTCTATGCACATGTTGTGCATATTTTTAAATTTTATATGGGGAAAAATTACTGTATGCAGAGAAAGCAATTTGTCTGTCTTTGTGCAATTCTTTTGTGTTTATTTATATTACTGTTTCCTATTGTAATTTATTGAGGTGACTATAAAGCAATTTAAAGTGATACATTTTCTCTCACTTGTACTATTCAATTATTATTTTTATGTTATCATTATGCTTTTAATTTAATGTACACTTCTACAGATATATGGAAGATCAGAATAAAGTTTAAAATTTGACCCATTTCAGAAGCTTTGTAATTAATACAAAGGATTTTGAGTAAATTTTAAGAAAAGCTGTGCCAATCTGCCTAGTAATTTCCACTACCAGCCCATTTAGTTTGTATCTGAATGCTCTTTTCTTTCTTCTTGTTGTCGTTTACTGCTTTGCTTTTATTTTCTATAAGAATCTCATTTGAAGTAGTTTGATTTAGATCACAGAACACATTATGTAAGTCTTACTTTCAACTTCTGTCGTATGGCTTTTACAACTTCTTACTATGTGAATATTTGTCTCCTTTATCATTAACAGAAATATATACACTAAGGTGAATATATTTGGACATTGGCTTCTTTGGACATTGTTCGGTTAAGACACATCAACATTATTTTAAGCATCAAATATATGTGTGTGTACATATGTATGTATGTATGTATGTATGTATGTATATTTATATTAACTTAGGTAGGTATACATATTATATGTATGCATATGCCTACTAAACTATCCAACCATCTTTTTTACTATTGTTGATCTATGCTTATTTATTAAACTTATTAACAGAAAGAGTATTTCAACTATACTATAAAACAAACACCTATAAAATAAATATTAGATAGAACTACATTAGTTATGTACATTTTGTTTGTTTGGTTGGTTTACCATGGCAGAATTTCTCTGTGTAGCTGTATCTGTCCTGTACTCACTTTGTAGACCACTCTATCCTTGAACTCACAGACATACATCTGGCTCTGCCTCCCAAATGCTGGGATTATAGGTTTGCACCACTGTGCCTTGTATTCATTTTTGTTATTTGCTTTTTACATATATTTATGTTAAATATATAATTATACAATTTATAAAAAATAATGTAAATTTTTTTCTGTCAAACTCATACTATAATGGGAAAAACAGTAATAGAGATATAGAACATTTTATATTTTAGATACTCTTACAATATTGCTATTGCTCTTCCTGTAGTTAATTCAGTCCTCACAACAATTATGGGAGATAAAAATTATTATATTGTGTTCATTGGAGGTGCTGAAAACCATGGATCAAAATGAATAATACAGGACTAAGTCATGGTTCATCATTTAATAGCCCTTTCTGCTCTTGCAAAGGATTGGAGCTTCCTGGCGCCATATCAACAGCTCCCGAGGATGTGACAACCTCCTGCCTTCAGAGGCGTTGCACTCACCTGCACATGCACATGGATACAGAGACATAATTAAATATTTAGGTAGTATTTTATTTGAATGATGTTTTCACGTATTATAGTGAATTCCGTAAGGGTTTAGGTAATGCTGGACTTTGCATCCTCTAACATGACCACGTTGTCATCAAATCACTTTTACCAGAAAGAAGGCTCTGTATTTTCTAGTATTCCATAACTAATCTCCAATCTTGAATATAGTACTGCCAATGATTAGAACAAATTTGCTATTTAGAGCTCTGAAATTGAGTTTAACTACATTTAGTACAAAAAGAGTTATGTTACACTTACTTGAAAGAAAAAATCAGCAATCACTGGAAGGAAATAAGCAAATTTCTACTAAATATTTTTAATAGATTGAGAATTCATTGTATTCAGAGCATACATTAAAACATAAGGACTTCAAATACATGGAAGTTACTGATATGGTGCATGCTTCATAAAGTTTATTCTTTATGTCTATTCAGCTGTTACTGTAAAGGAATTATACACTAAAAACGCAGAGAGGGCTTCATATAATTTAAAATCCATTAAAAGCTGAGATACTGTTATAATTAATTTTCCACTGAGAAGAGAATTCAAAACCTTAAAGTAACTTGCAGATGGCACTGTCATCAAGGAGAGAACCTCTGTGGCATCTTCAAGAATTATTTTAATCTCTATTAGAAAATCAGAGTTCATTTATGTCTCAAATTCTGAGTTGGCAAAGGTTGTTTCTTAGAAGGAGAATGAATGTCTGAATTTCAAGGGGCCTTAAATCCTTAGATATTGTTGAACTTCAACTGCCTTTCCTTGGAACATCTTTGTAATGCTCTTTGGAATGAGGAGATTTGCAAATTCAGGTTTTTCTGCCTCTTCTCTTTTCCTGACTCTTTAAAAAATGATGTAGTAAAAAAGGTAGCAAAGCTAGAAAAATAAAATGTCAGAACCTGATAAATACTTCCAATAGAACAGTAGGATTCAGGAATAGATTTTTGTAACTTGTCGCACTGGAGTTATTTAATGAGTAAAATTCAGAAAATACTGTTTTTTCACATTTACATAGATGTGTATTGATTTGTGGTATTTCAGCTCCAAATTAAAGCGGTTGTCTTTATGTCTATTTTTAAATTGTATCAATTCCTGTTAATTGTGTCACAAATTGTTACAAAAGTAACAGTCATAAAACAATAGACATTTAGCAACAATCTCTGAGTCAAGAATTCACTCAGGTAGTTGCAGTCATTCATCACTAGACTTAATTGGATCGACTTCCCAGCTTACTAAGCTAATTAGTGGCAACGATGCATTTCTGCCATATTTTTGGACTGAAACCTCAGCTCCACACCAGCTGCACACAGGAGCTTTCCATTGGTAACTTGCCACATAGACCTCTCCAAAGAGTGATTCACAAAATGGTAGCTTGCTTCATCTGAACAGGACGAAAACAAGGGCCAACTGAAGCCACATACCTTTCTCAATAACCTGATTATATACTGCTGTCATTAGAGTATGTCTTATTTTCTTTGTGGGAACCTGAAACCAGACCCAGTCTTACTAACATGGTGACTACCCGATGAACATTTCCAGGAGCTGCTAAAACAGTGCCTGCCATAAACAGCCTTATGTGTTTTCTGTCTAGACATTGTGAAAATTTCTTCAAATACCAATGTAAAGGTAACAAGTACATTGTCTTTGACAAAACAGATAACACCCATTGCCAGGAATGATTTTATCACCAAATGTTGTTTTAGTATTACTGCCAAGCCTACTGACTAGTTGTTAAGCTGCGTTCCACTAGCTGCTATTTCAGGACCATATTATTTGAAACAGATGATGATTAAAGGTGCTGTGATTTGCCTAGCATATTGTTTATTCAATATTTGATAAGTGTTAGTACTGTTTATTTGGAACAGAAACATCAAAGACAGGTATGAGAAGTTTGGCCGAGATTCTGTGGTTCCATGTGAAATATTTTGACAAGATCTATGTATAAACAGAAAAGTATAAAGAGATAAAATAGGATTTCCCACGTGGGAGGTTTATGTGATAAAGAAAGCTGATTCATTACTTTACATAATAAATAATCTGAACATTTTCAAATTCAGTGAGGAGCTGATTTATTTTATTCCCAGGATCATAACTTGTAGTATTGTGATTACTCCTGAATCCCATATAAATGGCTTTTGAACATGTAGTACATGAAATATTTTACACATACATTGGATTATAGATACTTAATGACAATACAATGTTTTATATAATGTCTTTTTAGTTATTATTTAATTATATAAGATACCAGGAAATACATGTCTGATAATTCAGTTCCCCTTATCTCTGAATGTAAGTATTGATTAAATCCTCCAGAACAATATGACCATATGACCACCAATGCCTCTGTAAGCATCTACATTGTTTGATTTATTTTCTAATGACTTCTGGCATGTGCTGAACACATATTTTGTGAATTGCACTTTATTATTCTAAGCATTTAGTTAATCATATTTTACAAAGCATTTTGACACCAAGACTTTGGTTTTTTAACATAGCGAATACTTCCATTCCTAATATTTTAATCATTTTATTGTTATGAACTCACCAAAGCCCATCGTACAGCTAGACTGATTAGCCAATAAAACAAACAGTTGCCTTCTTCAGGTTCTGTGAATGATAGTCAGTTTCTGTACATGTAGAATGGCTCCTTTGAACCATTCCAGTTTTGATTAAAATGCTACATTTGATATAAATTACATTTTTATGGACATTTCCAGCACACACACACACACACACACGAAAAATTATGACAAATCTAGAACTAGAAAAAAATAAGATTATTTCCTCTAATATTGCTCAAGTCTCATTTCCTCTGTATTCAGTACACGCTCATCACCTAATATTAACCTTTCTTGGTCACAGGTAGGATCCTCCCAACTCTCCTGAAAACAGCACAGGAATGAGAGGCTATTTAAGAGAGCAGCACAGAGGGAGGGAGGAAGGGAGGGAGATTGTTACGGAGACAGGTTGAAGGGAGAACAAGCTAGACACGAGTGAACACAGAATTATCCAGATAATGAGAAGTACCCAGATAGTTAGAAAAGATTGCTAGAGTTAGTTTGAGGCTAAGAGGAACAATCCAGTCAGAAACTGAGAGGAACCAGTTTAAATTAACTTGGAGAGAAGTTTGAGCCAGAAGTGTGGAGTTGAACAAGCTAGCCAGAGTTTACAAAGAGTTAGAAAAGGTGAGCTTAGTCAGCAGTAAGTCTCAGTAGCTGAACGCATTCTAGGCCTAGATTGAATTGTAGGGAGGCTAGAAGCTTCCAGGGCTAGGTCAAGGTTATCAGACAGAGGCACTGAGCCTCTGAGATGACACTTACACTAGAAGAATAAAAGTTACTTTTACAATTAGGTGCTTTAGAAAAAAGTCATTAATTTTATGTAGCATGGTATTATAAAATGTTAATTGTAGAAAAGGATGGATGAAGGAGAATATAGAATTCTGGTGAAGCATTTTTCTTATAAATAAACGTATTAAAAATTAAAGTTTAAAAAATGGCGTTACAGGTCATTCAAGTGTGATTTCCCTTCTTCTAAGTTTATTATTCAGACATTTATTATTGAGATATTATTGTCATCAATAAATTTGTCCTAAAGAATAATAATAACTCTTAAAACTCTTGTAGAGAATAACTACTTTCTTCTAAGAAATAAGAGATTATCCTATAGTGTTCTTTCTTTTATAGTTTGTCTCACAGAACAAAAGCTGAAGAAAGCTTAATATGTTTATGTATGTTTTCACATGAGCACATATCTTTAGCTTGAATTATAGATAGTACAATACTCTAAAATATCAATAGTTTAAAAAGGCAGAGCAGCAATCAAGAGAAGTGTGTCCTCTAAGAAAGAAACATCAAGGATCACAGAATAGAATTGCCTTCGGAATTCACTGTCAGATGTGTGATGTGTGTGTTAAGTGGTACCAAATGTGATCATATAAAACTGTGTCAAAATATTAAGCAACTAACTCTATACATAAGCAAGTTTAAACTCCTTAGAGGACTGAGCAGTGTGTAATGACCTTAACTTTTCCAGAGAAAGATGCCATTGTTTATGAATATGTGGAACAAATTCTCTAATTATTACTTAGACACAATGAATTATCTACTATGGAGTCTCACATTATGTCCTCACAGACATTACATTATAAATATTCCATCTTGATATAACAGTACGCTCACTACTTTGAATGTGATTATCTTTCATGCAAAAAGAAACAAAAATGGACAAAAAAAAAAATCTAACATAGATAGAGAACCTCAATCAATGGCCAAAACCATGGACTTACTGATTTTTTTTTACAAGCAATAACCTATAAATATAAATTTGACTTCTGCCAATACAAAAAAAATTAAAGAAAACAAAAAAAAATGGAAAATGAAGAAATCTGTATGATTGTGTGTGTGTAAATGTATGTGTGTTTGTGCATGTGCTTGCAACATATTAATACAATTTGTTAATTCTATTTTTGTTGATGATTGTGTGTACAAGGTTTGGTAAATTGCCACTTTGTATTGGGTGAGCTATAAGGGGGCTCATCCATGGAAATGACTCCTTATTCCTCTCTCAGAATCAGTAGTTGGCTCCACCTCTTCCTCTCCCTTCCTTGTAGCTATGCTTCTGTTTCTGTTGCAGTATAAACATGACCATCTTCTTACACAGTATTCAGGAGTGTGTCCTACTGGTTTGGTCAAAGTTCTCTCATTTTGCTTCAGGAAAACTTACAATATGTTTTTAATTCCTCCATCTTACTGTAAATAAGGGTCACTCATCTGCATCACTCTCAGTATTATATTTCTCAACCCCTCAGAGTCAGTAGGTTCCTTGCCCTGTCTCTCCTTATCTTTGTGACTCAATTTCTAAACTATTTTTTACAAAGGTGGGCTATTTTAATTTCCTTTTCCCCCCTTGTACCATAGACAGCACAATATTAGTAAGATATCTCATTTATTTTGATACTACCTAACACATATAATGTACTTTATCAGTATTTACTATGATAAATATTTGCAATACAATTGAAATATATTCCAGTGCCAAATATTGTGCCCATTAGGCATTAAGTTTCAAAGATAAAAGTTGGATGAAAAGTGTTATGCATGATGATTCCACCAAACCATATTAACTCATGCCACCTTTTAAAAATACATAGTCTATTACATATGTCAGTTCTTTTATGCTTTATTCTTACCCAACATTAGGTAGATTCTGTTCTATGAAGTTTTGCTGAAACAGGCCATGGTCTCCCTTCCTAAGCTTATACCGAGATATTTTCTATTCACATTTTCAATTACTCACTGACTGGATATTGTGCCTGATTTCTAAGATTTTGATAACATTTCATCTAAATTTCTACCACAACAATTTGTTCTTATTTTCTTCTTCAGTGGTGTTTCTGTTCAGCCTCTTTTCCTTGCACTAGCCTTTAAATGGCAAACTAAAATAACATTTACAAAATATTGTTACTAAGAAATCTTCTAACAAAATTCTATATATTTCTGTTCCTTCCATGTCATTAAAAACATTCATTTGCTATCAATCCATGTGCTCAAAAACCTAGAAAAAAATATGTCACTATTATGTCTGATTCTCCCCTCCATCATCACATTTGTCAGGCTGGGACCATCTCTTCAGTTGTTTGATATGAACTGCTACTGGTCTATTTTCAAAATGAAACTCCTTCTAAACTAATTTTTTCTTCATTCCAGTAACTTTAAATATTTTCCTAATATTAAAGTATTCAAGAAAATTTTTGTTTCTTCCTTGATATTTCAGACAAGACACCTTATAGATGTCCTGTCTGTTCTCTTGATAAATCTATAGAATATATACTTTTATGATAATAAACTAAACTACAATTTTATTTTTGGGATTTTTGTTTGTTTTGTTATTTTATTTTTACATATACACTTATATTATTATACATGTATACAATAAACTACTTATAACAAGAAGAACAATGACACTGTCATGAATTATATAAATGTTATATTCTTAGTGTTTTGGCCATTTGTATTTGGAATCCTTGAAAAAAATCTTTCCTATATTGTTGCATCTAAAATTCTGGATGTAATTCAATGTCTATCACATTTCATCATTATCAACTTAAAGCATCCATCTAGACCTAAAGACATATTAAACCTTAAACAACTAAGCTTAGTTGTAGAACTAAACTATCTGGTTTTTGGGATTTTTTGTTTGTTTGTTTGTTTGTTTGTTTGTCTTTTTGCCTTTTAAAAGCTTTATTTAAATTTTTATTTTTTTATTAATTTATTCATATCACATCTCAATTGTTAGCCCATCCCTTGTATCCTCCTATTCCTCCCTCCCTCCCATTTTCCCCTTACTCCCTCCCCTATGACTGTGTCTGAGGTGGACCTCCTCTCCATGTAGATGTTCATAAGGTATCAAGTCTCTTCTTGGTAACCTGCTGTCTTTCCTCTGAGTGCCACCAGGCTTCCCCATCAAGGGGACGTGGTCAAAATTGGGGCACCAGAGTTTGCATGAAAGTCAGTCCCCAATCTCCACTCAACGGTGGAGAATGTCCTGTCCATCGGCTAGATCTGTGTAGAGGTTTGAAGTTTTCTGCCTATATTGTCCTTAAGGAAACTATCTAGTCTTCAACCCCAGCAGGGACTTGAGAAGGAATAAAAATGATTACCTGAGTATACCAGGAATGCAGGTTAGTAGCTTTCCAAATGAGAAGATGTCAGAGACAGTTTGCTATATGAAGAGTCACCAAAAACTCTGTATAACATTGGAGCCCCTTCTTCAGCCTTCTGGCCCAATATATCTGACAGAAATAATTGTGAGGCAGGAACTATTGAGAAGTTGCTTACTCTGTCTTGCCAGAAAACCAAGCTTGCCATTTTTTAAGGCAGAATTCTGTCTGTTGTAGAAATAAGAACATTTTGCCCAGTGGCTTGTTTGCCACATTTGAAGCCATCTCCATAAGAAAGTTCTTTCTTTCTTTCTTTCTTTCTTTCTTTCTTTCTTTCTTTCTCTTTCTTTCTTTCTTTCTTTCTTTTTTCTTTTGGTTTTTCAAGACAGTGTTTCTCTTTGTATCCTTGGCTGTCCTGGACTCACTTTGTAGACCAGGCTGGCCTCAAACTCACAATGATCCACCTGCCTCTGCCTCCCAAGTGCAGGGATTAAAGGCGTGCACCACCACGCCCAGCCATAAGAAGATTCTTTAATGCTCATCATCCTCTTTGAGGTAGGGCTGGGTGTTGCCAGGAGTTAAGTTGTCTCATTGTCATTGAATCTTTTAAATAATAAAAACATTTTAATGCCATATTCTGCATGTCTCTGAGGTTTTTGAAGACCTTAAGTAACTTTTTTATTTTACCTTTCTATAGAATCTTACCTACCAGTTGCACCTAAGATGTAATTCTTGTGATAAGAATAGACTAGTAATTGATATGATCATGTTTTTATCAACTAACGATTTACTTGTATGTCTTATTTATCCTAAACAGCCTGCAGTAGCACTTTCAAAGTATTGGAAGTAAACCTTGTATTATAATTAAATTATATGGGTACAATACCTCATCTTAGAGTAGAAATATATATGTGTGTGTGTGTGTGTATATATATATATATATATATATATATATATATATATATATATATATAATATGTGTGAAGAATATTCTTTTTAAATATTTTATTAATTTATTCATATTACATTTCAATTGTTATTCTAACCCTTGTATTCTCCCATTCCTCCGTTCCTCCCACTTAAGACTATATTCTTACATTTGAATTCTATATGATTGTATTTAACATTAAACTCATTTTACATCTATATACAAAATTTAAATGAGTGAGTTAAAAATAATCTTGTGAGTGACAATTGTGGTATTAAGTTGAGGAGTAGACTCATTAATCTTCTTTTTGTTCTACCTTCTCTATATAATTCTATATCCCCTTTCATTCTTCTCAACCCCTATCTCGAAACCTAACGTGTAAGATAAAGGATAAGAGAAACATCTCTGAGTCCAACCTTGTTTTCTCTCTAAATAAGACCAATAATAACTTGCAACCAACTTCAACTGATAATAACCCTGTATAGTCCAAGAAAGGAACCAAAAACCTACCCAAGCCCCCTAAAAGGAAATAGGGAGTTGTTCTCTTAAGGTTTCTTCAGGCTGATTTGGGAGGAATAATATCCTTGTAGGGCCCAAATAAAATTGAGGAAATGGTTTAAAAAGCTAGGAATTGTATTTGTGGTCCAGTTTCTAAGTGTTGAGATATTCCAAGCTCAATTAGAGTTCTGTGTGGGACAGTCTAGTTCCCTATCCCACTAGAAAACTGCATATGCAAACTTCAAATTTATTTGGCACATAAAGAGCAAAATAAACATTCAAAATGCCAAATTTAATCTGTCTGTGATCCTACTGAATAAGATGTATCTACTGTTTTCATTTTACTAATCTTTAGAACAACTCATTCCCAGGAAAACCAACTAAATTGAATACAATTTCATTATAATCTCTAATTATGGATCTTATGTGACTTAAGGACTAATCATACCCATGGGTAAGAAGACTGTAAGATATACTGATAGTTAAGACTTTATTTTAACACCAATTAGTTTTCAACAGCACTATTCATTTTTTGCAGTATGCCATCAGGGAATGAGCCTACTGAAGTAGAATGTGTCTAATTACTTCTGTTGCATCCTTAGTAGCCACTAAATTTTGCCACAGTGAAGTTCATGGATTCTTCACTACTGAAATATAATTATCTACTTTAAGATAATATTAACTTCGTAAGGAAAATGAGAATAAAACTATATGGGTCTCAAATACAAAAGTAGATTTTTCCTACAGTTATGATTGAATAACAATAAATATAAAACTTCATAGCAGTTATGGAATAACATTCATTAAGATAACTTCAAAATTTTATATTACTGTATCCATTTGCAGTAGATTAAAGTGTTAAAAAGAAATTTCATCCTCTATTGTTACATACTGGTCTAGCTCCACTGTTCCATAGCATATGCTTTATCTTTTCTTCCTTACATGTCATGTTTTATTTCATTTACAACAAGTATTTCATTAGGAACAGGACATAAGTCAGCCCTACCTTGGAGGTTGAGTTGGGAGACTTTTCCCAGTGATTGGCATGATAATAAGTCTTTTGCAGTGTTAACATTTTGACTTCTTTTGTTCTATTAATTCAGTAAGCTCTGCTCTCCTTCTATTGCCTCATGACTTTTTGATGTTGTAATAATGTTGAGGTTTAAAGGTAGATAATTGTTCCTTCTAAGATAAATGAAACAGTTTACATCATTTTTGGCCACCAAAGATGTGCTTCAATTAGCTCAAGTCTAGGAATCTATTCATCCACAATTGGTGAGAAATTAGGTAAAGACAGATATAACTTCTTCTTTAAAACATGAGCTATTTATTGCTCATGTATATTTTTATTTACTAAAGATGTTCATTGACTTTGTCACAATATAAACCAAAACTAAAAAAAAAAAAAAAGGGAAATCAGCTCTTTCATTCTCTCTGATTAATCTTTTCATGTCGTTCAGACAAAGGCCAACTAAGCAGGTTTACTTTTTACTTTGATTCTCATGTAAATGCTTACACAGCAGTGCTTCTCAAGTAATCAAAGGCATAAAATCCTCTGTAGGAAAACATCTGTCTCACTATAGTATATACTGAAACATATTTGTTTTCCTTTTCAAGTAATTTGATTTCCTATAATAGGTAATTTATAAATAAGATAGTAGGGGAAATAATATTAAAGAATAAGAATGGTAAAATTTTAATATTTATTGAATAGTTGCTAATCACTACTTTAAATTTAGTTCAAACAGCAGTAGCTTTATGCTTGTAATGAAGTTACAATACATTACAAACTGTATCTTAAAGACAATGAATGAAGAAGATCAACTGGAGGAATCTCAACACAAACCTCTCTAACTTTTGAAACGTTGATATTAGTAAACTATCAGGCTCCCCCAAAACTTCCTTTCAATCTGTAGCACTGTATAGAAGCTCATACTTATTGGATGTGCCCAGTAATTGTGCATATGCCATAATCTCAGGTTAGTATAGGGATATTATATAGGCTGTCTTATAAATAAGCTGGAACACTCATACAATGAGAGGTGATCTATTTTTTTAAAATATTTTATACAAGATGGAGAATTTAACAGACACTGAGGCCACATAATGTCAGAAAAGGAAAGTGAATTTCTATGGAGTTATGCATTGAAACATCATGAGGCATTAACAATAAATCTTTAAATATAAATATTATAGAGAGAAGGTAGCAAGATATATATGATCACACAAGAGAAAGGGTTTAGATTAATTGTGAAGTTAAAGACAAGTGCATATAAAACCAACTGCACACCCCAAATAAAAAGATTTTGGCAAAGACTTCAAGACAAACCCCTACATCTTTTTTGCTCCTTTCAGTAAGTTAAGATGAATGATTTGATCAACCTATTTCCACTCTGGAACAATATAGTTAGAACTCACTTCTGTTAGTTAGTTATTGTTCTGTTAGCATAAATAAATAGGTACTGATTATAATCTATTCATAGAACTTTTGATTCTAAGATTTATGAAATTATTTTCTTTGACTAATTCAGAGTTTTCTCCAATAATACTAGTCTTTCCACTATGTAACCTACATACTTGACCTGTTCAAATCTCAAAAATGTTTTGTCTGTTCTTGTTTGTATGGGCGTACTTAATGTCATACCACATATTCCTGAAAATTTTGTTTTTAGTAGACCTTGTCACCTCTGCTAATTACTGAGTATTTATTTGTACTTGACACCAATTTATCTCATTAATTAGCTCTTCCAAGACCAGTGCATTTGCTATATTTTATTAGTTTAGGAACAGGAATTAATTTTTCTCTCACTGAAATTAGTCAAATGGGCACATTTCCAGTAAGATTAGCACATTGCTTTGTCCTTATACCTTAATAATTAGAAGTTTATTAATAGCTCTTCATCATCTCATGGACAAGGCTTTTTCTAAAGTCTTCATAATGTGCTCTTGAAGGTAAGTTCTTTAATGCTCTTTCAAACAAATTGTTTTTATTTATTTTTTTAACCTGGTTTGTTTTATTTTTCTAAAATATGTTGTCTGCTGTGACTAACTTTGGGTATAAACTTGGCTGTGCTGAGTGGTGTTCAGTTCACACCTTTTTCTGGGTATTTCTGAGGTGGTGCCCATGTATGATCCCAACATTTTAAGCAGACATAATGTTGGCAAGCCATATCCAATAATTAAATGTTTTCACAGAGTAAAAAATTGAGCAGTTACTGTGTAGTTGCAGAGTCAACAACAAACAAACAAACAAACAACAGAAACAAAAAGAAAGGCGATGATGTACTTTTATGAACCCAGGGGCAGTTTACTTCTCTTAAGACATCTGCCTCCTTTATTTCTGTTCTCACTTAGAGATATAGCATCTTAAACCTGTATCAACATACTTAAAAGCAAGAAAGAAAAAATATCACCCGGAGAAAAATAATTTCTAGTATCTAGTATTCCTTGTATAAACATGAGGACCTGTATTAGGAAACTTAGAAACATTGGGCATGTTGGTGATTTTCAATAATTTCAATGATGGGAGACAGAGACAGAGTAACTCCAACAAGCAAGCATGTAGCCTAGCTAGCCTGTAGTATACAAAATAACAAAGACCCTTTATGTAACAAGGTAGAAGGTGAATATCAGAATTTGTCGTCAGAATTCTACAATCATCCCATGTGTGAGTTCACACTCACATACAAATATGCACACATGCACACACACATACACACACACACCACTCTACACTATCAGATATGACTTTCTGCTATTTCTCACAGTGTTGGTGAGAAATGTGTGCAGCTACATTTTCCATGATATGACAGTATTTGAACTAGCAAATAGTATGGACTTAAGACATTAGTTTAAGCATTGCATTCTCTTCTGAAACCAAACCAAAAAAAATCTCAATAGTTTATCTTACAGTACACCCATATTAATTTCTTTTGAAACTGTATGTTTAAAAGTTGTAAAAATTGTGTTGAAGAATAAACACAAAAACTAGCAAAGTTATTTTATCATTCTATAATACAGCAATTCTAATGTTGTACTTATAGACCTTATAGACTAACCTAGATAATGTTCTCTTTTTTTGTTGTTGTTTTGTTTTGTTTTGTTTTGTTTGTTTTTGTTTTTGTTTTTGTTTTTGAGACAGGGTTTCTTTATGTAGCCTTGGCTGTCCTGGACTCACTTTGTAGACCAGGCTGGCCTCGAACTCACAGCGATCCGCCTGCCTCTGCCTCCCAAGTGCTGGGATTAAAGGCATGTGCCACCACGCCCGGCTTGTTCTCTCTCTTTTTTTTTTTCTCCTTTATTAATTTATTCTTGTTACATCTCAATGGTTATCCCATCCCTTGTATCCTCCCATTCTTCCCTCCCTCCCATCTTTCCCCTCCTTTTTTCTTTAAATTGTGTCTGTTTAATACAATGGTATGTTTTATTTTTTTAATTGATGTTTTTATTTTTTCACTATACATCCCTATTACAGCCTCCTCCCTCCTCTCCTCCTCTCCCTACTCTTCCACCCTCTTCCCCTTTTCCCTTTCCCCTTTTACTCAGAAAAGGAGACACCCCTCACCTCACACCAACCCACTGTGGTACAACAAGTTGCATCAGGACTAAGCGTATTCACTTCCACTAAATCCAGACAAGGCAGCCCAGGTAGAAGAAAGTAATCCTTGTCAGACATAGTCCTCCACTCCACTTACAAGGGGACCTAAATGAATATCAAGCTGTCCATGTGATACAGATGTATCCAGGGCCTAGGTCCGGTCCGTGCATGCTCTTTGCTTGGGGCTACTGTCTATTTAAGCCTCCATAAGCATAGGCTACTTGACTGTTGGTCCTCTTATGAAGTTCTTGTTCCCGTGAGATCATTCTATCCTTTTCCATCTCTTCCTCAAGACTCTCTGAGCTCTGCCTCATGTCTGCTTTTGGGTCTGAACATCCATTTTAATCTGATGCTGGTTGAAGCCTCTCAAAGCATAGTCATGTTAGACTTCTCTCTGAAAGCATAGCAGAGTATCATTAATAGTAAGTGGGTCTCAGGTTGCGCCAATCATTGGTTAGCCATTCCCTCATTTCTGTTCCATCTTTATCCCTGAATACCATTTTTTGTGAGTAGTTTGGTGTCCTCCCTCTTCTGGATGTCCTGCCTGTCTAAGAGGTGGTCACTTTAGTCTCCATGTCTCCTATCGCTAGAGGTCTCAACTCGAGCTCCCCCATATCCTTCTGTGATCGTATGGTGTTGCAGGTCTCCAGCATGTCCCAGAGATGCCAAACATCGATTTCCCTTCTCTCTCAGGCCTCTTATCTCTCAACCCTACTCTCCCCCGCATCTGGCCCTATCCTTGTTTCCTTCCACATTCATCCTTTCCCACCCAGTTTCTTCTCTTCATCCACATACAATGTCTATTTTATTTCTCTTTCTGAGTGTGAAATCTTCCTTGGGCCCTCCTTGTTACTTAGCTTCTTTTTTCTGCGAATTGAAGTATAGTTATGGATACTATAAGTCAGTATATACCATGTGTATCTTTCTGTGTCTGGGTTACCTCACTCAAGATATTTTCTAGTTCCATTCATTTGTCTGCGAGTTGCATAATTTCCTTATATTAAATTGCTGGATAGTGTTCCACTGTGTAAATGAGTCACAATTTCTTTACTTATTCTTCAGTTGAGGGACATCTGTTTCTTTTTTCCAGTTTATGGTTATTACAAATAAATCTGCTGTAAATGTTCTTGTTGTATGGTGGAACATCTTTTTTTGTATATAACAGGTTGATTCCCAAGTGGTTGAATAAGTTGGCACTCCCACCAGCAATAGAGGAGGGTTCTCCTCGCTCTCTATCCTCGCCAACATGTGCTGTCACTTGAGGTTTTGATCTTAGACATTCTGAGGGGTACAAGATGGACTCTCAGAGTTGTTTCAATTTGTATTTCTCTGATGACTAGGGAAACTGAACTTTACTTTAAACTCTTCTCAGCTTGCTTCTTGAGTCTGTTTGTTGGAAAACTTTTTTTCCAGCCCTTTACTCTGAGGTAATGTCTACTTTTGTTGTTGATGTATATTTCTTGTATGCAGCAAAAGGATCGATTCTGTTTTTATATCCACTCTATTAGCCTGTGTCTAACTTATTGGGGAATCGAGTCTGTTGATGTTGAGAGATATTAATAACCAATTATTGTTAACTCTTGTAATTTTGATGTTAGTGGTGGTAGTTTGAGTGTGTGTGTGATTCCCTTCTTTTGGTTTCATTTGTGTGAAATTCTGTTCATGTTTTTTTGGGGTGTGTAGTTCTCCTTGTGTTGGAAATCCCCTTCTATTATCCTCTGTACAGCTGGGTTGGTGGAAAGATATTGCTTGAAATTGGTTTTGTCATGATATATATTGATTTCTCCATCTATGGTGATGGAAAGATTTGCTGGGTATAGTAGTCTTGGCTGGCATCTGTGATCTCCTAGGGTCTGCAAATTGTCTACCCAGGCCCTCCTCACATTTAAAGTATCTGTTGAGAAGGCTGGTGTAATTATAATAGGTCTGCTTTTATATTGTACTTGGCCCTTATCCCTGGAGGTTTTTAATATTCTTGTTCTGTACATTTAGTGTTTTGATTATTATGTTATGGGAGTTATTTTCATGGTGTCCCAAATTTTCTGGATGTTTTGTATTAGACACTTTATATAAATAGTGTTTTCTTTGATTGATGTATGGATTTCTTCTCTTATATCCTATGTCTGAGACTCTCTCTTCTATCTTTTGTAGTCTGTTGGTGATGCTTACATCTCTAGTTGCTGTTCTCATTCCTAGTTTTTAACCTCTCCAGGATTGCTTCACTTTGTGTTCTTTATTCGTTCCATTTTCCTTTGCAGGTGTTGAACAGTTTTTTTCATTTCTTTCTCCTATTTATTTGTATTTTTCTCTTTATTTAGTAGATTTATTATTTTCCTTCACCTCGTTGTTAATATTTTCCTGTATTTCTTTGACGGATTTATTAATTTCTTGTTTAGATGCCTCTATCATCTTTATAAGAGTAGATGGAAGGTCATTTTTCTGTGTTTCAGGTGTGTTACGATATCCAAGGATTGTGTGGTAAGATAACTAGGTTCTAATGGTGCTCTATTGATCTCGGTTTTGTTGACCGTGTTCTGATGCTGGCCTTTAGCCATCTGTGTGTGCCTGGTGGTAGCAGACTTGAAAGAACCTGATTGTTGCAGGCATCTGGGATTGAAGGTAGAGATAGGGGCCTGTGAATTATGTTTGGAGATCATGGGGTAAACATCATGTCTGCTGGGTTTGCTTTGAGGGACCCAGGAAGCAAGTAACTGGGAGAGGGGGCTCACCTGGTAGTCCTTGACAGTAGCTGCTTCTGGGAAAGCAAGTAGAGCTTGAGGTTGGGAACTGGAAAGTAGATCTCACCTCTGCAGGGCTTGCCTCAAGGTACCCTGCAGCAAAATTGTATGCCTTAATTTTACAGCTTTACCCTGTTGCTTTAGGTCATGCTTTCTATTCATATGCTGTGAATGATTAGTCTGAAAATGAAATGCCTGCTAAAATTAATAAATAAAATGTAAACATTTTCATAGATATGCCACATACTCCAATAATGGTCGAACCTTAGATCTTCTTGTCCATAACTATTTGAAGATTCTGACTATACATGTTTTACTACTTCTGACTTCATCAGAAATTGCTTATGAGGATAACACAACAGTAATTTTGATTTTTGGATTTAGACAGAATTTATGACACTCAAAGAGTTCTATAAACTTCATAAATTCTGGGACTGATATTATTAAAATTATTTTAATTTAGAAGGCATAAAAATTCCGATTTCATTCTATAATATTCATGTTAAACAAATATACCATAGTTTGTTATCAGGGCAAATATATACATATACTTTTTCCACCATGCAATGTTCCAACAAAGTATTTTCCCTGAAATGTTTTGAACAATTTTTGTTTAAATACTAGTTCTTCTTTTACCTCAAGCAAATATTTTACTATCAAATTCTGACAAGAAAGTTCTGCAAAGTAAATTTTGATAAGCAATAACTTCAATTGGAGGCAAAAAGTCAATATTTATATAAAAATAAAAATACATCAGTTAAATGAAAATATAATAAGTAGAGAAGTCTATCAAAAGTGAATTGATAGAAAACTGCTCTATAGCAATAAACAGAACATTTAATTTGTTTTTTTTTACTTCAATAATGAAACTATTTCAAATATCTATATAGTCAGCCAAACATTTTAATTACAGAGTTCAAATAAGAGCTTACTAAAACTAACTGATGATACAGGTTTAATTTATCTCCTGACACTATTGAATATTAAAGTTATAAAAGTAAAAGTGTATCAAATATTGTATCTTCTACTCCGAGCATATTTTTAGCAATTGTAATACAGATAACCAATTTAGTATGATAAAATTTCCTTCAGTAATGTATATGTGTGTGGGTGTGTGTTAAAATACAAAGTATTAAAACTTAGAACCAAAAGTTTTCTGTATTTCTTTGTTTTTAAAATTGAAATGGATTTATTTTGTACAACATTTTCTGATTATATTTTTTTCTTACCTAACTCCTCTAAATTCCTTTGAGCAGAACTCTCATGGACATCCACATCCTCTTTATCTCTCCACAGGAAAAAAAAAACAGGTAACATATGGATAGTAAAAACATAAAATTGAATAAAACCAAAACAAACAAAGTAGAATGGTACAAAACGAACAAATCAGAGAAAAAGTAGACCTGAAAGAACACAAGCAACTTATAGACATAGAGACAGTCACAGACACAAGCAATCCTTTAATAATATAAAACTTTACCCATATTATGTAAGCAAAGGCCCTGTAAGCAAAAATCAAACAAACAAAACACCAAAACAAAACAGAAACCTCACTATTTTGAGACTGAATTTCTAAAGATCTCATTGAGCTAGATTCGTGTTGAGCATACTGTTACACATAAAGCCAACCCTTATGAGTAGTTTGTACTCTCAGTGAGACCCCCTTGGAGAATACTGTTATTTGCAAATGGTTATCAATAGATAGCTTCTGAGTTAAGGATACCAGGATGTGTCCATTTCTTTCAGCACTAGAACCTCATCTGGTGAAGATCTGTGCTAGCCTTAAACATATTTCTACAGTCTCTATGGGTTTATATATAGGTCATCACGGTGTTTAAAAAACTTTGTTTCTTGAGGTTTTCTGTCATCTCTGATTCTTATAATCTTTCTAAATTCTCTTTCACAGATTTCCCTGAGCCCTGAGGGGAAGGAATGTTAGATGGAAACATTTGATTTAGGACTATCTGTTTCAAGGTCTCTCACTGTTCATTATCTGACTGTGGGTCTCTCTATTTTGGTTCCCTTCTACTGCACACCAAAGCTTCTCTGGTGATGGCTAAGCAAAGCACTGATGTATGAGCATAAGAGGAAATCCTTAGGAGTCATTTTATTGGCACATTGTGTTAGAAGAACATTTTATTTTTGTTTAGTCCCTGATCTATCTCGCCTAAGGTTCTTGACATCCTTTGTAGTGTCCTTATGGGTTTCAGGTCATAGTGTGAGGCTTAAATCCAGTCAGATACTGGTTGTTTACTTCCACAAGATTTGGCTACTTTTATACCACCCCTTCTTGCATGTAGGTAAAAATTGCAGATGGTATCCACATTTTTTCCTTTTTTTGAGTGCAGAGTGCTCTCCAATAGCATGAACAGTAGTGCATACTATTGAAGGTAGGCATTAGCTCCACTTTTGTGTGTTCAATGAGTTGCTTAGGTGTTGTTTTTAGGAATAGGCCCTCCCTGTCAGTTTGTAGAGAGCAACCAGTAGCCTTGGCAATAGCCTTGTTTCTTTGGATGGTTTCATGAAACTTCTTTGAGGAAAAAAATTGATTCGATTTAACCATTTCCAGTACTGAAAAGTTCATTTGGTTATGAGAGCTGTCCATTTTGAGCCGTCTTCCCCATTATTGAAGACTTAGTTTAGATGACCTTTACACAAGCACATTTTCAAAAGCTTCTACTAGGTGAATTTTCTATAACACAATTATATCACTAGTAGTTTTAGCTGCCCCTCCCCATTTTTCCCTCTTTCTCCTCTTGTGTCTCCCTCCTGTTTGATCCTCTTGATTTTATGCCCTCTACCCATTGATATCTATTCTTTTTCCCTTTCCTAGGCAAACCTACTTTCTGGTAGTCCCTTACTCTCTACTGCACCAATCAATATGGATTATAGCTTGCTAACAAATGACTTAGCAGCTAACATCCACACATAAGTGAATATACATATATATTTTTCTATCAGGAGGAAGTCAGTAATAAAACCCTGTGAAGGTAGAAATGACTGTAGATGTAGGTACAAGTTTGCTAGAAATACACAGATATAAAAATACTCTCCATATTGCATGTATGTGCACTTTCTGTCGAGCATTTCCTATGTAACAGGTTTCACAATTGACCTGTTTGAACACTTGTGAGAACTCACTCAAGAAACATATTGGGTTGTGGCTGTGCATTTTGTTGTCCAGTGAAATCTCTGTGTAGACCCACTAGCCCACTGATTGTCAAACTCTGTATATTTCAACCCTAAAAGCATGTATAATGGCATATCAGCACATGGCCTTTTCATTTGTAGTGACACAATGATTTGAATTGCTCCAAGGTATAACTTTAAAAAAAAAAGTTCGGTATATAATTTTGTAGAGAGGTTGTTAGTGTAAATGCCTGGGGGTGTTTCTCTTTTTAACAGAATATGAGTCAGTTTTAAGCACTAAGGAATTCTGACAGGGTCAGTTCAAAGAATTTTAGGAGATATTTTAAAACTGATATGATAACTTTTCATGTCACTCTAGTATGTCAAAACAAAATGTGCTGACCTATTTCATAACGCTTAGTTTAGTAAGGAATGCAACCAAAAATAGTGGAATGTACAAAAGTTCACATGACCCACTGTACTATACGCATGAAGATAAAACATTACTTTACAGAACCTTTGAGAGACTAAGTATCTAAAAAATAAGGAAGGGAATAATTTTTGAATACATCCCATATAACGTCTTTAGTTACTTGTCACATTTCTAGAATTAAAGATCATACAAAAATAGCTTAAGAAAGTAAAGATTAGCTGGTCACGGTAACACAAATCTTTAATCCCAGCACTTAGAAGACAGAGCCAGGTGGATCTCTGAGTTCAAAGCCAGATTAGTTTACAGAGGGCATTCTAGGACACAGAAGGCTAATATCATGGTGGTCAGGTATGGTGACAGGACATTGAGGCTTCTAGATATATTATTCCTCCAGTCAAGAATGATAGAGCAGTGGCTATTGCCAACCATAGGCAGGAGGGAAGGTGATGGGAGAGGGAGAAGACAGAAGAGGAGACAAAGGGACAGGCTGAGAGTGAGAAAGTGTTGAAGCTTGAGAGTGGAGAAGTAGACCAGAAAAAGAGAAGGAGGAAGGAGAAAGCATAGAGAAAGGACCATCAAATGGGAGAGGAATTGGTATCTGCATGGAAGAACGCAGAACGTTTAGCTGTGAAAAACGGTACCTGCTAGTGGAAGCAAGTTTAATTTGGAAGACATGTTACCAGGTAGTTACCATGGGAAGACTGGTAAAAAGTATCTACTAGCCAGGCAATTAACACAATACATATTTCAAAAGATCCTTGTTTTTTTGTGAACATTTTTAATAATAATAGTAATAGCAATCTGAACAATGCTTTGATTGAGAACTCTCTTAATCTAGTAGTGTGATCCCAGTGTGTTTGCAGACGTTTGTATAGGGTGTGAGCTAAGCACATTGATTTAGTATATTTAATTCCGCACAAATTACAATAAAATAGTCTTGCTGTACCTGTTCTGTGCCCAAGGCTAAAGATATGCATCTTCTGTTACTAGGACTCTTATCAAGGGTCACCCTTATAGATTTCTGGAGGTTTCCATGGCTGTAGGTTTCTACTTTAATTGTGAAATGCCCCCCAATTTCAATTGTCTCTCCTAGTATTCTCTCCTTTCGTTCTCTTGCAAAATGACACTTCCTGTCTCCTTGACATCCTATAAGGAAATTGTTGGTTTCCTCCAATTTTTTTGTTGTCTTTTTCTAGATTTCTTTAAGGAAATTTTTATTTCCTTTTGAAGGACCTCTATCATCTTCATACAGTTGGTTTTAATGTCATTTTCTTGTGCTTCAGCTGTTTTGACACATTCAGGGGTTGTTTTAGTGGGATGAATGGGCTTGGTGACAACATATTGCCCTGGCTGTTATGGAAAATGATTGTACACTGGCATCTAGGCATCTGGATTTAGAGTGATATTGGCCAAGACACAGATTGCTGAGTTTTCTCCTGTTGGATGGGTATTTTTCTTCCTTCATTTCAGGTGTTCTGGCTCTAGTAGCCTATGGTCGAGTTCAGCATTTCTATCCAAGTTAGGGGTTGGAGTTCTGGCAATGTACATGGTGTCTGATCTGGTCAGGGTCCTCTGGAGTTCAGAGTAATAGCCTGGTTTCTGGTGGGTTAGGAGCCTTCAGAGGGTTGAGGGTGCTGGCCTGGCCTCTGGTAGAGTAGGAGGTTCTGCCAGAGGTGTGGGCAGGTATATGATGAAGAGGAGAGGAGGGGCTGTTGAGGTTATACTGGGCAGGTTTGGGAGGCATGGGTAGGGTTTATACTGGACTTTCTTGGGTTTCAGAGTGTTAAACTGGCCTCTTGTGGGATTGCAGATTTCTGCCAGAGATGTGGACAAGGATATGGTGACAGTAATAAACTGTTAAAGCATATGTAATATTCTAATTTTAACTAACACCAAATAATGTACCAGAGAACCTTTGATAAACCATCTCCTTAAAGCGAATTTTACTATCCATCCTATCACAAACTTACATTGATCTCACATTTAGACTTGCTTTTTTTTGTCCAAGGTAAGTGAATCAGGGTCAGATCTAATTTGCCTTAAATGTATCAATAGTCAAGATTGGAGAAAAACAAACAAAAAACTAACCAACCAACCAAACAAAATACATTCTACATCTTCAACCATAGCATCATGGACAGTGATTCTGAAAGGGCAAAATCCATGGGGCCGCTGCAGTGATCTCTGCAGTTATTTACAGAAAGAATATTCTGAATAGAGAGCTAGGAAAGGCAGCTCAAACAGGAAGAGTTGAATCTTTAAATGAACCGACATGAAATAGTTAAAAGAAGTCAATAATTTGCTTGTCTACAGAGCAGTTCTTTTGTGAACCATGTAGAAAAAGAAATTACTGATCTCAACAATAAAGTAAGCAGATCCACATGAAATTCAGGGAAGAATCAAGAAAGAAAAAGTAATTAATCAAAACATCAGAAACAGATGACACCGTATCAAATAGCTTAATGCACACATAATGGAAATTTTCAAAGGAGAAAAGCAAGTTGGAAAATATTTGATGTATATCCAGAAGTGATTTTATGGTAAAGGATTCATTAAGTGATGAGTAAATGATTAACTGAATACATTAAAGAATAATTTTGTAAGTAAGAGTATAAATAAAGTAAATGAATAAAATCCATGATTCCATGACATTATATAAAGAAATAAAAACCACTTATATATTATAAACTTAAGATAACAGCATGACATCTTCAAAAAATTGAGTATTTTCTCATTCCTACTGGGATAAAAAGGCATAAATTAAGTAACTAGTAATGTTTTAAAACACATTAAATGAATATTTCTAGATGTGGTGTCATTATCTTTAACATAGTAATAAATCATTTTGTCAATATGAGATGCCTAAATTCCCAACAGGAGACATTATAATCTTCTCATATATACCCTCTGTGAAAATATTTGGCAACTGAATTATAATACATTTTATAATTACATCAAAAATTAATAAAAATATTTCAATTCACAAAGCATGGTATTTAAAAGTGAGTCACATGTTTATATATTGAATATAATTAAAGTTTAGTTTGTAAATCATAGAAAATTTTAATACAATGCAATATGATATTACTCACACATTAAAATTTTACACTTTATCTTACTCTGGGTACATCATTTTTCCAAAAGGAGTAGTAATTTGTTTCAAAGTATCTCAGATGCAAAGCTGCTAACTTTTGGCTGCAGTAAGTTAAACTGCAATGCCAATGAAATGCTAATCCGAAGACTGTCAGTAAACCAGTCTTAGGGGAAGATTATGCTTTGAAAATTGGCAACATAAAATGCCATACAATGGGAAAGGATTTATATAAGGAAGACTGAACAAGGTTTGTTTTCATGTTCATTTTGCATGTAAGCTGTTTTCATGAGAATTTTTGTAGACTGACAGACACGTTCATTTATATCCCAGTGAGTTATTTCATAGCCACATTACACCTTATTCTTTGCCATAAAGCAATGGCAAATATTTGTTGCTTTCAATTAAACAAATTAAAATGATGAACGATAACAATAAATAATAAACACACACAAAGAGGGTGTGGTGGAGGAGGATATAAATATTGTGGAAGAAAGTAAGTACAGCCTAAGAGCTTACATGCTAGCTGAGTCATTAATTTTGGGATATATGTATTGAAAAAAAACTGATGTAGAAGACATCTGGTTTTGCTCTTCTTACCACCTTACCTACTTTAGGCAATCCAACTCACCTCACTACATGGATATCTGTCATACCAGCTAATAAAATGTTCAAATTTCTTAGGAATTCCTGTCAACATCTGGAAGATTACCAAAGTGCATTTAAAAGGCAGCTAGTGATGGGGAGAGATCTGAGCAATTTGGGAGCCATCTCTCTTTTTCTTTGTGCAGGTTAAATGCCTTTTTCTCATACTTTCATTAAAAAATTGGTAACATCTGAACTCATATCAGATCTCTGCCCTTTGTATGGGAAAAGTCTATCTGATATGAATTCAGATGACACAGAAAAGAATAGGAAGGGATGTCTTCCAAAAGTCTCAGTTCGACTTAAACTTTTTAACACTTGGTACATCAATTTTGCATTAATTTATATTTATCTTAATTTATGACTTCAAAATGAAATGTTAACCTTTTCATCATTGCTTCAAGTTCAGATTTCAGGATCTACTATGATAAGTAGAAAACATAACCGTTAGACATGTCGAATCTAAGTCTACTACTACCCTACTGCAGATCTACCAGGATAGGGTTTAGATGCTAATATGGCCCTCTGTTCTACATGTGCATGAACTTTAGTGAGATTTGATGCAATTTTGTAAACTAAATGGCACCATTAGACAGGTACAAATGCTCAAAGGAGAGAATTTCATATTACTATATTACTATGAAATTTTCCTTTCAATTCATAAACTTATCATTTTGCCAGAATGGATACTTGAAATAATTGCATCTTCACTGTAGATACTTCATGATACATTTTTGTAATACTCAAACAAAACAATTCATAAAATAAAAATTGAAAAGAATGTTCAAATTAAGCCACAAATAGTTTAGTGTTTTCTGAGAGCAGTGACCAAAAGAAGTAAATGTCTGTGATATGCAGAGCGTGAAAGAAGAAGAATGCTAGAAAGAAGTAGTTATGTAGAAATGCCTTCTTGTTGAAGTTGTTGGTATACTTGAAAGAAGCAAAAGAAAGGTGTGAGGGAAGGGGAAGAAGAAACAAGAAAAGAAGAAGGAAACAAAGGAAGAGGAAGAAAGACAAAGTCAGCAAGAGAGAAAGAGTGAGGAAGAAAAGGAGAATGAAAGAGAAAGGGGAGAATGAGAGTGTTTGAAGATAGAAGAGGAAGGAAAAGAAGAGTAGGGAGAAATAAAAAAGGGTCTTCAAAAGCCAAAGGAGAACAGAAGGAGGAAGAGGAGAAAGGTGGACAGGGACAAATAGTAGGAAGTATAAAGAGGGTAAAAGAAAAAAAAACAGAAAAAAAAAGTGGGGTTAGTGGGAGAAGGAATACTTGCAAAAGAAGAGAGAAGAGTAGACATCATAGCGATTGACACATAGGAGTAAAGAAAATAAAAACCATGGTTAAGACAAGACTCTGTGCCTATTTCGTTGTGTGTGACATTGGGACAACGCAGGTGTCAAATAATAGAACAGCATCAGTCAAGTTGAGAAAGTCTCTAACTGCACATTGACAAAATAAGTATTAGAATTGAAGTACGTATTGAAGATAGAAAATATTAAGAATGTAGTTAAAAATAACAATTATGCTTGAGTAATTACAAAGATGGAATTATGATTGAATAAACAGATAAGACCAGGTTTGTTCCATAAATAAGTTCAAAGAACTGTTCATCTAAATATTTGCAAAATGTGAATGTGTAACAGCATTAGTATATGTGAATAAATTAATATAAATAAATGTTAAAAAAGGAAGTTAGCATCTTGATTATATCACTTAGTAAATAAATCACATTTAATTAGATGTTTAATACTGCAGAGTAAATGCTTTCTTTTGCAGAATAAATATATTACTTACATAGGAAGTATCCTGAAAAAACTGCTAATTCATGATGGTTGGCACAAGTGGCAAATAATAAAATTATGTTGCATAAATGACCAGTAAGGGAATCAGATGTCATTTAGGTTTATATTTAGGAAGAGTGTGAGCAAAACAGGAGCTAACACTTTAGAGTTGAGGCATTGGCATTTCAACATTTCAAAGGACGTAAATGAAAACAATTTGGGGGGTAATTAATCTCAGTCCACTAAATACACACTCACACTCTATTATGTGCCTTTATTTAAAAATGATATTGAATTTGACAGAGTGATCAGTTGACAGGGAGTTAAAAGATTTTTCACTTTACATGATCTGTGAAGGTCTGTACATCTTCTGACTTTTCTTTGATTCAATTTCCTTAACTTTAACATAAAGAACATAAAATAGAGCATCTTAAGGACTCCACTAGCTCAGAATGGAAATTTTTCTATGATTCACAGACTAGATAGTGGTTTAGCAAAGAACATTCTGTAGCTTTTCAACGTCCTGCTTCTTCATCCTGAAGATAATGGTGAGAAACTAATCTCCATTGTACTCAAACCAGAAAGCTATCAAAGTGCCTTTCACTTGATATTTTGGCTATAATATAATTATGGTAACAAAAAAAGGAAAATAGATTTTTCTTAGTGAATTCCATGTGGCCAATTCCTTCAGCAATCTTCATACTTGGAATTCTTTTTTTTTTTTTTAATTTTTATGATTCTTTTTTTTTCTTTTTTTAAATTTTATTTTATTAATTTATTCATATTACATCTCAATGGTTATCCCTCCCTTGTATCCTCCCATTCCTCCCTCCCTCCCATTTTCCCCTTACTCCTCTCCCCTATGACTGTGACAGAGGGGGACCTCCTCCCCCTTTATATGCTCATAGGGTATCAAGTCTCTTCTTGGTAGCCTGCTATCCTTCCTCTGACTTTCACCCTTACTCTGGTGCCTCATATTTGTCCATGTCCCCTGAATGGGGAGACCTGGTGGCATACTTGGAATTCTGAAGCAAGTTGTACTTCACTAATTATCAGGGATAATGAGACTTGATGGCATTCCAACGTTAGGGATTCATCTTTTACTAAATATATAAGGAAAATTGCAATGTTTTATGCATGTATATTTAAAATATGTTTCCACAGAGTATTCAATATGTAAGAAAGGCAATGTGAACAAATTTGTTCCCATGTATAGTGTTATACAAATCACCATGTATTATTAATTTTAAAAAATCAGTGTTAATGGTCTTTCTCATCTAGGGTGATGGTGCTCCCTTCATCTCAGAAAACCCCCTAGACCATACATAAGGAGAACTATTTTGAGTTATTTTGTGTTTGATGCCAGGGAAGTGTGAGACACCACCCATTCAGCCTATGGTTCTTGTGCTTGCTTGTCCTCATCAAGAAAAACCTGTCTGTGTAACAGGCAGAAAATCACATCCAATCAAATGGCAGAGTTCTGTAGCCCAGACACACTAGTCTTACTTACTAAATACTCTGGAATCTACAATTCAGGGTACCGTTTAGAAGAGGGGGTGGAAAGACTAGATCATGGGGTTTTCTGTGAGGTTATGCTTCCTAGAAACAATAAAAATTAAACCAACAAAATCTCACCAACATGACCAGCCAAATGTGCGCTGAGCAAGGATGTCACCAATAGACATAACAGACTGCATGGAAATGGATGAGGCTTCATTACTACACAAAAAAACTATAGACAACTGAGTAAAGCTGGGAGTAAAATAATTGTTCTTCCCCATGGAGGAGCATAGCAATTATTTGTGCAGTGACAAACGGACAGCCATGAAAACATTCATATGAGTAACACTACATGGACTCATCATATGTATATGCATGTATATATGTATGTGTGTGTGTGTGTGAGAGAGAGAGAGAGAGAGAGAGAGAGAGAGAGAGAGAGATGTGATATATAAGTTTAATTCCAGCAATTGAGAGGCAGAGGCAAGCAGATTTCTGTGAGTTTGAGGCCAGCCAGGTCTACAAAGTGAATTCAGGACAGGCAAGCTACACACAAAGAAACCAAGAAACCTTGTCTCGAAAAAGCAAAAAAAAAAAAAAAAAAAAAAAATATATATATATATATATATATATATATATATATATATATATATATATAAACATATGCATGCAATAACAATTGATGAAAAAGAGGCAATGAATTTAATGGAGAGTAGAGTGGGGTATATTGAGAGTGTTTGAGGAGATAAATGCAAGAGTAAAACATAATTCTATTGCAGTATCAAAAATAAAATACTAATAATGACAACCCAAGAAAAAGTTGTTATGGACTTGAGTTTCAGGAAAGTATGGAAAAAGTTGGAAGAAGATGACAGAAGAGGAACTGGTATGAGGCAAGAGAAGGGGGGATTTAATGCAATTATAATTTGATTAAAAGTAAAAGAACACACACAGCAAAATACAAATATTATTGTTGTAACCATTAAAATATATTGTTAAGTATTTGTGGCAGGGTCTCGCTTACTATGCTAACTGGTCTGTAACATGGATGCGGCCAGTGAAAGTGAAGAGCAGGTTTCTGGGGAAGTGGTATACATCGCCCCTGCTTTCTCTCCCCGCTGAGGTCACATGGCAACGACCGTGATATTGAAATGGCTTGGGCCATTCGAATAATCAGCATGCTGAACTCTATTACAAACTGATGTCCTCAGTCGACTCACAGTTCCTGAAACTCACTAAACTAGGTGACCAAATCTACTCTTGAGTTCCATGAACATTTTGAAAAGCTCAGGGTAGATTTATTGGACACAGAAGAGCTCACATCTGAATCAGCTAAAGAAAAGTGGAGGCCATTCTCCTTAAAATTTGAAGGGATCATAGAACACTATAACTAGGTGCTTTGCTGTGGCTGGATCGTTCCCAGGGCCACACCGAGGAAAACACCATCTTTGAACCCAGGTTTCAGTTTTTTGCAATTGGAATTGCTCGGCACCAGGAAGAGTGTAGAAAAGCAGTTTCCATCAGTGTTCAGGACAAAGAAGAGAAAGGAGCTGACAATAAAGAAGAGGAAGCTAAGAAAGGAGTGGAGGAGAAAAAGAGGAAGGAGCCAACAGAGAAGGAGAAAAGTAGGAAATGGAAGAGAAAAAGAAAACCCAGAGCCTTGACCTAGCTGAACAAGAATCAGGTACTGCAAGAGGACACCTGTGGTTAGATGACAGCCCTTATGCAAACAGAGGGCTCACAAAGACATCTTTCCAGCTTGTAAGAGAAGCTACTCTGGGCATAACAGCCTTAACACAATTAAAGCAGTCTTACTTAATTGTTGCTCGATTCCCTGTTTCTTGGCTGTAACTGTTGGTGAAGTAAGACAATTTGTAAATAAATTCCTTTTGGTTTGTATTACCTAAAAAAATACTTGTGATAGAATGTGTTCATGGCTTCTCAAATCTAGTATGACGGGAAAGAAAAAGTAAACATACAAATGTAGAAAAGTACCTAAGACTGCTGAAGAAATTTTTAAAAAGCGATCTAGAGTATGGGAGAAATATTTGCAAATTATGTGTCTCGAGAAGATTAAAATTCTAGACCATATTTAAAAGTTCAATAATTATATTTAAGTCTTAAGATTAATGATTAAAGTGAAGAAAACTAAGTCAATATTGGAAATGAACTCAGATAAGATTTATCTAAAGGGGAACACCTCAAATGCACTTAAATAAATGTAAAAATGAACAATATTCATTAGAAAAATCCATTCTAAACCACAATATAGTACCATTTCAGCCTTCTCTCAAAGCTCATATAGTGGTTTGAATGAAGAAAATAATCAGTGGTAAAAATACACATTACTTAGAACCCTCATGTTTCACTTGCTAACAGAGTGAAATTACTTGTCTACTGTATTGAAAGGTAAGCATTTCCTGAAAATATGAGGCTTACCTTGGGACTCAGTATGTGGCATTAGAAATATACTTCAAATAATTTGATACAGGACTTCATATAAATTATTGTCATCATTTCAACATGTACTCTACAGTGAGAACAGAGATATAATGCAAATAACCATTAGCGAAGAAATGTGTGCAACAATTGTGGTTGCTAGTTTTCTGTTGGTACAACACATACCTAAGACAGTCAACTCATGTGAAAACATGCTTATTTTGGATAACAGTTTCTGATCAACAGTTTCATAGTTTGAGAAATCCATGATTTTATTGCTTCTGTGGCTTTTGCGTTTATGGTGATGTGGCATACCATGATCTAGGGTGTGTACTGACGCGAAAGTGCTCAAAAGACCTCACTGGATTTCAGGTCAGTAGGAATCACATCAGTAGGACAGTATGGCTTCACATTTTAACATTTGGGAGACACATGAGATGCAAACAGGTGAGCTCTGTCCCTGGCCCACACAAATCCTGCCCTTTTTATAATGTCAAATGCAATCAAGCCATCCCCTGAGACTGAGTGTTAGACAAACTCTGGCTTTAGAGCCATCTACTCATAAAGACTCAGGACCTGAACTAAACAAATACAATTCTTTGACTCAGAATGGCAGATGATCCCAGATAGTTTCTCTTTTTAATCATAAGAAGTTCAATAACTTTTATTTTAGAGAATCATATGCATATTACTTTTTGAGTAAGAAAACTTAAAAACCTTTATTTCCCAAGATCTTTCTAATCCTCATAAGAACACTTTATAGTATGAAATTTTCATTTGTTAAACCTTTACAATTCTGAGTGTTTCTAGAACTGCATGTGTGGTATAAGCTACTCAACATGAACCATGTACAAATGAATCAAAAGATTTTCGGGGTGATATAGTTGATTATGTATGAGTTTATGTATGTATATATACATACTTATTGCTTTTTTAAATTTTATTTTGTTTATGAAAAGAACCAGTGTCATGCCACACACCCAATGAGAAACCCAGCTGGCCAGGCCCAGCCAGCAGCCCCTGCCCCTAGGCCCAGAGGTTCTAGGTGAGGGGTGGCCCTGCCGAGCCTTCAGGGTGGATTTCACCTCACACTTGAATATCCAGCCCACTCAGCTGTCCAAAGACCTAGCCTCTGCTTTCTGCTACTGTCCTGCCCTGAGCCCTGAAAGACCCTCCACCAAATGCTGGAACAGGCATCCTAGAAAGTTACCCCAGGCTACAGGGGCAGACGGAAGCCCCAAAGATTTGTCATAGAAGGAAGGAAGGAATGGATCCTCTCTTTGCTGGCCAACATAGGCCTGTGTGTTCCCTTCCACATTCATACGCCACTTCCTCCTCTCTGAGAATGGACCTAGCAGGAACCTCTCATTCCAGAAAAAAAGGAAAAGCAAACAAGTAAGGAAGGGTGATTAAGTACAGGAATTTCAACCCAGTTCCCTTCCCTAGAGTCCCCAGCTCAGTGGCCAGAGATCAAGCTGGGTAGATGCCCACCACAAGTACCCCTGGCAATGGCTGGAGCTGCTCTGTGCCACCCTCCTGACCTGTCAGGGAAACAGAGGCAGCTGGGAAACCGAGCTCTCTCCGGTCCATCAGTAATACTACATGATCGGCTGCCCCTCCCCACATTTATATAAATTCTCTCGTTCACCTTTGCATAGAAAAGAAGTGTTTGCTTTGTAATCAAAGCCTACAAAATAGCAGGGTGGTCTTCAGGATTCAAGAATCCTCCAATCTTCATAGGGAGACCAGGACAGATAGTTTCCCCTTGGACCTTTAGACTTAGCCTATGGGCTTGGCCTTCCTAGAAGGTTGCCGTGAACCAGGCCGGAGTAGAAAGCAGGACACTGAGAGATGGTGGTGTGGCTTGGGGTGCGTGCGCCACATGGTCCTGAAGAGGCAGGACTGGAAGAAATACAGCCCTGTGGAACTGGGGGCTGTAGCGGATGGAGGGGTCCCATCTTTGTGCAAGCACCAAAGAGAGGTTGCCAATGACTAGCAGGACAAAGACCGGAGTAGCACAGATCCAGATATCGGGCGGGCCGTTTCTAAGATGGTGCCTCACAAAGTTGTGGCCAGGGTGAGGCAGCAGTAAGTTTTTGATCTGGTCCAACACCTAGGAGGTATCCACATAAAAAAATCTCTTACAGTAGTCAAATGTCCAGAATCTGGATTGTGGCTTTTCTCCCTATAGAAGCGATGTCTTGTCACCCTCTTCCTCCTCTTCATAGCCAACACCTGGTCCCAGAACCTTAGACACGTGCTCCCGTGAAGTCAACTCATCACTTTGCCTATTGGTGACTGCACCTGGAGTCTCTGTCAGAAGATTTGTGGCTTCTGTGAACTCTAATCTGGTGTGGCCCATTCTCCGTGTGCCGACTATTGATTTTTAAAAGGTTGATTTTATAATAAGAAGAAAAACATTTTAAAATGCCATATTCTGCATCTCTGAGGTTTTTGAAGACCTTATCTAATCTATCTGCTGCACATAAGATAAATATTCCTGTGATAAAAATAAACTAGCAATTGACATGACCAAGATTTGATCAACTAACAATTAACTTGTATAAGTTGTTTATCCTAAGCAGCCTGCACTAACATTTTCAAAGTATTGGAGGTAAACCTTGTATTAATATTGATTTATATAGGTAGAATACCTCATATTAGAGTATACATATTATATATAATGTGTGAAGAATAATCATACATTTGAATTCTATATCTCTGTATCTAGAATTAAGCTTATTTTGCATATATATACAAAATTCCATATCAGTGAATTAAAAATAACCTTCTGAGTGACGACCGAGGCATTAATTTGAGGAGTAGATTCACTAATCTACTTTTTGTTCTATCTTCCATATATATTTCTATATTCTCCTCTTCTTTCTTCTCAACCCCTATCTCCAAACCTAAGAATGGGAGAGAAAGGAAAAGAGAGACATCACTGAGTCTAACCTTGTTTTCTCTCTAAATAAGACCAATAATAACTTGTAACAAACTCCGTTTTACAATGAAGCGTAGTTGTTTAGGGGTTAAAATGCTTTTATGTTAGACAGATGTTTTAACTTGACAGTATGTGATGGAGATTGGTTTACATTCAGAATTTTAGTGCCCCAAGATAGGAAAGATGTTTTCTTCACGGCTGTCAAATACAAATAGCCAAACCTCTAATGTAACAGTTATATAATTCCTGATTGTGTCATGGTTATTCTTGCTATAGGTAATCTATTGCATATATGTGTAATATACATATGTATGTAAGAAAAAAAAAAGATTGATTTTTTTCTCTTAAATTTATTCATTTTAAATACTAATTGCATTCTCTCCTTCCTCTCCTCCCAGTCCAATCCTCCCACCCTCTTCCCCCATTCCCCCCTTTTTTCAGAGAGGGGAGCTCCTCCACCCCACCATCCATCCAGCCTTCCCCTCCACTTCATTTGGCATTAGTACTAAGCCCCTTCTTCCACTGAGGCCAGACAAGGCTGCCCAGCTAGGGGGAAATGATCCAATAGCAGGCAACTGTTGCCAGGTCAGTGACAGCCACCTAGGTCCTGTCCATGCATGCACTTAGGTTGGTGGTTCAGTCTCTGAGCCCTCATGAGGCTAGGTTAGTTGACATTGTTGGTCTTCTTGTGGAGTGCCTGTCCTCTTCAGGTCCTTCTATCCTTCCCCTAACTCTTCCACAAAATTCCCAGATCTCCATCTCATGTTTGGCTCTGAGTGTCAGCATCTATTTTGATCCTTGGCTGGGCGGAGCTTCTCAGAGGTCCGTTATCTTGCCTCTTGTCTGCAAGTGTATCAGGGCATCATTAATCATGACAAGGGGTAGCTCTCTCCCAAAGGGTGAGTCTCAAGTTGGGCCATTCATTGGTTGGCCATATACTCAAACTCTGCTCCGTCTATATCCCTGCCTATTTGTAGGCAGGGTAAACTTTGGGTCAAAGGTTTTGTGGGTGTGTTGATGATGTCCTCCTCCCTCCACTGGAAGCTATAGGCATGGCCACTTCAGACTCCATATTGCCTGCTGCAGAGGAGTCTCAGCTAGAGCGACTCCACACCCTCCTAGGAGTCCTCCTACGAGATCTTGCAGGTCTCTAACTTGCCCCCAAGGATCTCCACCCATAGGCTTCCCATCTCTCTCCGAGCCCTACAGCCTCCCATCCCCAGTCCTACCTCTGCTTTTCAGTTCCCTACTCGCCTTCACCTCCCCACCTACTCTCCCATCCTAGTCCCTGTCTACATCTACTTCGGATATCAATAATTGCTAGCATGACCTTCCTTTCTGCATGGGAGACTGGAAGGAGCATTGAATAGTCACCACCCATCTATTCTCTGTTCTTTTGAACATTTATTCACCATGCTCTACTATGTACAGTCTACTGAATTATCTTTTGCTTGTTTCCCCAGATTTTTCCAGAATTATTGAACTGAAAACTTCTTACAAATTTTCTCCATGATCTCTCATATAAAATCAAGACACCTCAAAACCAATGTTGCTTACCAGTGTTATATCATTACAAATGTATCTTATCGTCCTCCCAAAAGAAGTTACATTTGGGTCCAAAGTTTCAGTAGTTACAGTTCATGATTTGTTGTGCCTGTCACCTATGGCCTGTGGTGACACCTCAGTGTAGGATTAAAAATAAAGTAAACTGCCTTGACCTGTTTTTGGAAAGCAAAAGAAAAGAGAGAGAAACAGGGAATGGGCAATAGTACCCTATTGTTCCGCACTGGCACTTCTCCAGCATGCCCTTTTTCTTACAAAGCCCACTGTTACAAACAGAATCCCATCTAAGGCAATGCCTTGCCACATACACTTCTGGAAATCTCACGTTCCAATCTTGACCTCGAGGTAAAGACATTGAGTGAGTGCTCTTTCTTATTTTTTTTCCTTTTTTAAAATTAATTTATTCAGATTACAACTCAATTGTTATCCCATCACTTATATCTTGTGAATGCTCTTTCAGTGATGAAAAATAATTAAATATTCTAGTACACTATATTGCACAAGAACTTGTAAAAACATATGAAAAGAAGAATTCATGTATTACTATATTTAAATAAAGTATTCAAAGAGGATAGAGGAAAACCTAGAGAAAGCAAGTTGATGGTTCTGCACACTGGCTGGTGATGATGGTGAGACGGTGACTAAGTGGTTAATGGACAGGCAGGCACATCCCGTTTTAGGGGACGCAATTACTGTAGAACTAGAGGTGATAGATGCACAATATTGTGAAAGATATCAATGCTAAGGAATTGCTAATTTTAAAATGTGCATTTTGTTATGTAAATTTATCTTCAATAAAAACATTTTTAAAAGAATTTTATAATCAGCCTTTTAAACATTGAGATTTTCCTCTGGATAAAATTACAGGGGATGACATTATCACACATGTCAATTTTAGACAAATGGCTTGGACAAAACCCATTAGACTAATTTAATTGAAGGATTTGATCAACATAAAGTGGTTTGAAAATTCAATAATTAGTTTCCTATAAAAGCTCTTACTGACATTAGATTGATACATAAGAGAGAGGGGCACACACACACAATATATATATATATATATATATATATATATATATATATATATATATATATAGCCTGGGTAATAAAATAAGTGTTTATAAAACATATATATATATTTATAAAAGCATTTATAAAAAACATATAATTAATGTTATATTAATAAACTCATTTCTGTTTTGGGGAGAGTTCAATCAGTAGTTGTCAAAGTCTTTTCTTATTTTTGAAATCTTTTCTCTATTTCTCTTCTCTATCTTTCTCTCTGTATATTTATGTATATTATATATATGCATACATGTTGTATAAATAAATAATTTCATTATATTTTCCATAGAGAGGCTAACAATATAAAACACAAATTCATGCCATCTTATCAGTAAGTAATATAAATTCTTGACACTTGATAAATTTTAAACTTTCTGAAATTTTTCAGAAAACGAATCAATTTTGTGTTTATTTAAATGTTAACATTTTAAAGAAAATTGTTTTTTTCATGAAATTTTAATTTTATATTGGCAGGTTCAACACTGAAGAAAAAAAAGAATTACATATCTACTCTAGGCTTTAGACCAGTCAGGCAAGAATTTCTAACATAAAACTCAGACTGTGTAACAAGGATCTCTCTCAAGTGCTGAAAAACACAGCCTTTCACTCCAGGTCCCCTGATCATAACCCCTTTCTCTATGCCTTCTTTGGTGCAACTTTCATGTCTTCATCTCTAATACATCTTCTAAATGAATCTCATTGATTAAGCAAAATTAGAAAATAAAGCCTAGCAAAAGAAGACTGTGACAATGGGATAAAATGTTTCACAGAAATAGTATTTGATCCAGTTTAGAAACAGTGTCTTATTTCCTACTTAGCTTATTCTTCTTGGCTCATTAGTAAGCTATTTATTTCTCTTCCCTCTCTTTTTTCCCTGTGTATGTATGTATGTATGTATGTATGTATGTATGTATGTATGTGTGTATGTACATGTGTAAGTTATATATATATATACACATATATATGTATGTGTATGTATGTGTATGTATGTATGCATAGTTTCTGGAGTCTACATATGTTGTGAACATTCTGTTGCTCACATTTATTTCAATGGTTCTGTGAACTTGTAGTTGCTGTGGTTACCACAGGTCTCAGTGATTTGTTTGTTTTTATTTTTGTTTTTGTTTTTATTCCCTCTCTTTTTTGTGATTGTTTTCTAAAATTTGTTTATTTTTCATTCAGACATATATATGAATTACAAGTTGACTTTCTGTCAGGTGTCCACTGGGTACTGATTGTCTTAGGGAAGTGAGCTTATCCTTTGTTTTAATTTTTTGTCATTTACTTTTGTTGAGTGCAAGCAAATTTTCTACTTCCATATAGTGATATATAATGTTTTATTTTTAATTGTTTTAATTCTACCATGGAATTAAAAAATATATTTTTTCATATAATAGCACTTGACATGATTTTTATCTATAACTTTGATTCTAACTACAATCTTAACATTCTCCTCAATAAAATCAGGAGTAACTCAGAATATTCCAAAGAGCATTCACCAATTTATTTATATTCGTAGCGTTCATGAAAACTCAACTGCCATTTATTTCATCCTCCATCATATATATTGTTAGATATATTGTCTTTTAATTACTAAAAACTTCACCTAGTATTTTGTTGTGCATTTTTAAAATCAGGATCATATATATAAGTACAGGCTGTCTTTGCACCAGTGAACCTTCTGACTTGGCTTCCTATAGGCTAAGATAACAGGTATGTACCATTTGGACCAATTTTCCATGAATTTTAAAGTTGATGATTCTGTAAAAAAATAAGCGTGAGTGAAGTTCTGAAGTCATATCTTTTGACATGTTATTTTATGGGAATGGGAATATAGTAATATATTTCAAAAATATTAAGTGTTTTAAAATATACTAAATAGAAATGGAAAATGCAATCTACTAACTTTTAGAATAAAATTTTAAACTCAGTTTTGACTGTCTGATTGACATCATGGTCAAATACATTTTGTTTGGTTAGTTTGGATGCATGCTACATATGCTTACACATCTGTGTCTGAACATGTACATGGAAGCCATAGGTCAATGGCAGATGTATTCTAGCACTTTATAACTTACTTTAGTTTGGTGAATCTCCCTAAACATACAAATCATCACTTCACCTAAGCTGGCCCATCAGTGGTCAATGAACGCTAGGAAGCCACCATTCTCCACCTCCCCACTGGACGTGGTGTTTTTAATGATGGTTCCTAACTCAGGAAATATTCAACTTCTGAAAGCCTGTTTCTTCCATCTCTTAACTTGAACTCATGTTATAAGGCTGAAATTTCTTATCACACAGTCCTGTTGTAGTCATCTGCAGTAATGATGCTGACTAAATATCACAAGAGTCACCATTTATTGTTTATATATAATCTGTCATCTGACTGAGTCATTGAATAAAGGCATGATAACTAAGTCCGTGTTGCTATTCTGCAGTTTACCTCTTTAAAATGCCTGCTGTAGGTGAGGGAGTGCAGCATGTATAGGATGTTTATATTATGCTGCTTTCAGCAATCTCACATAAGGGACTCAACTAGTCCAGGGACAGGCTCTTATCTTCATTAGTACCTTACGGCTGTGATTATTTCCAGATACAAAAATAAAAGCCTAAGGGAGCTATGTGTTCTATTCAAAGCTGATTTCTTTTCTAGTAGGCAGAAATAAATACAGAGGGAATAGATGCATGTTCAGAGAGAGAGCTGTTTTAGGAGATATTTTACTGTTGGATACTAGATAAATGAGAGACAGAATTTTAATTAAACTCTCCCTAGCCTCATCAGATTAACAGTGTTTAAAGCCGGCTTATTTATTGGGAAGGTCTGTCCTAGCTTTTCTGGATTAATCTCAATCATTTTCATTAGTGAAATCTTTAATCTGTTCTTCATTACAAATGGAAGGGGAGAGATTCACATCTATTGGATCCAAGATATAATCTTGGGTTTTAAGCAGCTTGGTGAATTATTTAGGCCCAGGCACATTAGAAAATTTAAAGGCACAGAGAATGAGAATAATATGTTACCCATCCTTACTTGAATTTTAAACATTCTGTGTATTAATCTGTGTGCTATTCTGGCATCTAGAGGAAGTTTGGGGATAGATATGCAATTATGTATGGAACTTTATGTATATTTTCTTCTGGTGGACTTTCCTAAATTTATAAATGCCCATATATTAAATGAACCAGAGAGAAAGAGCAGACTGGGCAATTTAGGATATTTTAACTTTTATGTACAGTTTACCCATAGATGATATCTTTATTTCTCCACATGAGAATCTAGTATGAATGCCCACAATTTCTCAAATCTCAAGTTAAAATCACACGCATACCACCTGTTTTGGCCTCTTTTAAAATACTTTTTCTACATAAATTTTTTTTTAAATTGCTGTGCTCAATTATTTCATCAACTTTCCTAACTGAGGACAGTTAACGTTCAAAAAATGAATGTAACAGACTCTTAGTTAACATACAATCAAGAATGCTGTAATGAGACATTATATGATTATTTCATATTTGTTTTGCATGATTTGAGAAGCAATTTCCTTCCTGTAAGGTTTAATTATCATGATTTATGAATATAAAATGTATAAGATAACCCTTTTTATTTTATAAAATTTGCAAGGTTTTATTACTGAGTATGAAATTGCTCTAAAAAATGCAGCACACTTTTAATCCCAATGTGCAGGAAGTAGAAACTAATGGACGTTTATAGACTTGAGGCCAGTCTGCTCTATATAGAAATTTCCAGACCAGGTGAGGCTACATAATGAGACCCTGTTTTCAAAAAGCCTTAAATGTAACACCTGGTAATAAATGCCTCTGAGAGAGAGAATTTTCATATTTTTAATTTCATAAAATTTTTAAGCTACATGAATCTTAATAGATATCTTCAGATGAAAAGATTTTACCTTCAATTTCTAAGAGATGTCTGACTTGACACAAGAAAATGACAGCTATGTACATCATTGCTAAGATACAATATTCTTCCCAAGTCTAATCTGTTAAAGATTTTGCATCTAGCTGATGGCAGTTCTGGGAAGACGGGCCCATAAGAGGAAGCAGATCTATACATACCCTCAAAGAGAAATTTGCAAATCCTCATTTCTGACCCAACCTTTCTTTTTAGCCACACAGGGGTGAACACCTCTGCTTTTCCACATACCACTGCCTTTCTTCCGGTGTAAGAGCTAGATAGCAAAACAACCTTATACTCAGCTCTTGGAAACTGGTAGAGAGAAAAACAGCAACTCTCTCTTAAGTTGTTTCTATCAGGCATGATTTTCACAGAGCTATAAAGCTGGTAATATAAGTATGCATGCTTAAAGGTCATTACAATATGTAAATGAGGTGGTTTGAATAAGGGTGATCCCCACAGGCTCGTATATTTAAATGCTTGGTCTGCAGTTAGTGGATACATTTTGGAGGAATTAGGATGTGTGGCCAGTGGGGCTGAGCTTGGAAGTTTCAAAAGCCCATGTCTCTCTTGGTGTCTCTCTTGCTCAGTTGCTACACCAGCAGCTGCCTGCTTGCGTGCTACCATGCTCCCTGGCATGGTTGTCATGGACCGTATCCTTCTGGAACTGTGTCCTCCCAAATTACATGTTTTGCCTTTTACATACATTGTCATTATAGTGTTTTATCACAGCAATAGAGAAGTAACTAAGATAATCATTAGTCATTACACGGTCGTAGATTTTCCTGGATGACTGCAGGCAACTGGTTTTGAAACAGTCATGCCCTCCACAATCTTGCAATGCTATTCCAGAAATGCTTTCTCTGTGTGTCTCTGTTACGTACTTTGTATTCTCCCACAGACAATCTGTGAAACTTTGGGCAAATTAGTTTCTGTCTGTGTTTCAGTAATTGCATGAGTAAAATTAGATGGTAATTTCACTTCATAGGGCTGTTTTTGGCATCATGAGCATATTGAAATCATTAAGAAAAGCACCTGGAAAAAATGATTTCTTAATAGTTTTTGAATAAATATTTGCAAATCAATCACCATGTATTAACTCCAATATGTTTTAAAACCATTATTCTTAATTATAGGAATGAAATATATTTCCCAAAGTATACACACACACATGTGATAATCTAACATCAATATTATTTGTATATTCTAAGAATGTGGTGATATTTTAGTTAAATATTTTGCATGCTAATTGTAGTGCTCAGTCTCTATTGTTAACCTAACAGGCTTTATCATCTCTATGGGAACACAAGTCTAGGTGTCCCTGCCAGGATATTTTCAGAAATGTTTAATGGATGAAAGAAAATCTATCAGAAAATGGACAACAAATTCTTATGAGATGGATCCTGAACTTAAGGAAAAGTAGAAAGTCAGCATTCCTCTCTGCTTGCTGACTACAGACACATTGTGATTGTGAGGGTGGCTTTAATTATCTACTTGACCCAACTTAGAATTCCCTGGGAAGAGAGTTGCATTGACAGATTACTGCACTGGACTGGCCTGTGGCTGTGCCTATCAGTCTCTGTCATAATTGTGTTAGTTCTCTTGGAAAGACTTAGGACACTATTGTCTAGGCAGGGGATCCTGAACTCCCATATACTTCAGGAATCAAGCTGAGCTCAAATAGCCCAGTAAGCAGGAAAACATTGGTTGATTTTGTTCTTTCTGTGTTCTTGATGGTGGATGTGACTAGCTACCTCAAGTTACTGTCTGGACTTCTCTATCCTTGACTGTGAGCTAAATACACCTTTTATGTGTTTCTATCCTTGTTATCTATTTATTTGTTCTTCAGCCTTGAAGGTTGTGGAAGTTAGAAGACCAGAGTAAGAATACCAGAGTGCGAAGAGTAGAGGCCTGGCTCATGAAGTTTCAGAGAGAAAGAGGAGCTGAGCTAGAGGTCAATTGTTCCATAGTTTGGCAATTAGACTGCATATGTTCTTCACATATTCAGACCACTTGAATGGTGCTTACTTCAAAAGTTGTATGTTCCCCAACTATCTGCACATTGTGCAGTTGTAGGCCTCATATTTATTTTCATCTCCTGTAGGAGGACACTCGGTACTAAATAGAATATCTCCATCAGTCACAGAACCTTGCAGAGGAGGAAGCAAAATATTTTAGGAGGCAGCAAGGATAGAGAATACCAAAGGAATAATTTCTTCTAAACATAGCAGTACTGACGCCACATATGAACTCACAGAGACTGTGCTAGAATGCAATAGGCCTCGATAGGTCTAAGCCAGATAAGGTCCTAGCACTGAGGGTAGAAGTGGGCACACGTCCACATCCCTACTCAGAGGTTTTTCCAACTAATAACTACTTTTAAATGTAGTTTTTGTTTTCTCAGATGAAGAGATGAGATGAGACCTATACTCATGCTTTAAGAATATATGTCTTGGGCTGAGCACAGAACATTCATATCCCTGTTCTATTTATCCCTAGGCCTAGGCTTGGATGCTACTTGCCTCCATCTAATCTTCTGCAAGCCTGGCCCTTGAAGGCTTTAGCTTCCAGCCTCTATCTGCTAATCTAGGCCTTCTTCCTTTGAGACGTCCTACTGAATAAGACTTACCTTTATAAATCTTTCTGAACTATGGCTGGCTGGTTCAATTCAACTGTTCTGGCTAAAACTCCTCCACAAGATAACCAGTTTAATCTCTCTTCTCTCAGCTTCTGACTGAACTGCTTTTTTAGGAAACCTGCCTCTGAAATCCACAAACTGAAATGAACAGAACTACAGGAACTCAACTGACAAAAACTATATCCAACTGAACTACACCAACTCAACTCCTCTCTATCTCCCTGCACTGGTCTTCAGTAGCTTCTCTTTCCTGTCTCTTCTGATGAGAGTTGGGCATATCCTATCTCTGACTCATGCTGGCAAATCTCTCACTGATTTGTCACTGTGTCTGTTCCTCAGTTAGATGTCATTGTTTGGGATTAAAGGTGTGTACTAAAGGCTTGTCTGTATTCCAGACAGAGGAATTAGATGTGTGTTGTATCTATAGTCCATCTAGAAGGAGTAAAGGTATGAATTTTAGTCAGACAGATCAAAGGTGTATGCTAAGAGCTTTTTCTGTATTCCAGTGGGATAATACAGACCTACGTCTTTGGATGTAATACTTTGCCAGAGTAGCCATGTTGCTCAGGACAAGAGTATCAGCTGAAGCAGTTTGTCAGGGAGAGGTATATCATAAAGCTCCTATGCTGTTGAAAGAAAAGCCTCTGAAATCTGGATTATGACAACAGAAAATATATCATGAGGTTGACAATCTATTTACTAAGGCTACAACTTGAAAAAATATAAATTCATTTGCAAATAAAGAACCTAAACTAAAAATACCATAACAAAGATTTTATGATAATTTTCATCGACATCATCATCATCATCATCATCATCATCATCATCATCATAACAGCAATAGCAACAACATTTTGTAGTGATCCCATGAAATCACTATTCTAGTTACTTTTGTTAACTTGAAACAAACTAGTGGTATGTGGGAGAAGAGAGTATTAATTAAGGAATTGCTTTTACTAGTTTTAACTGTGGACATGACTTTCAGACATTTTCAGAATTAATGATTGACATTAGGGGTCTCAGCCACTGTGGCAGTACCATACCTTGGCTAGTAGTCCTGGGTTGTATAAGAAAACAAGCTGAGCAAGCCATGAAGAGCAAATGAAAAACCAGAACTCATCTGTAGGTTCTGGTTCATTTCCTGCCTCACATTCCTGCTTTGGTGTCTGTCAGTGATGGACTGAAAACAGTAAACCAAATAAGCCCTCTCCATGCCATGTTTGCTGTTGGTTAGCTTTTATGATGAAAAATGAAAGAAGAATTTAATTTCAAAGGCAAACAGAAGTCACTGTAAATAGGTCCTAAAGGAATGTTTACATCCCAGGGTAGAAGCAAGATTTAGCATTGCAACACAACTTGGCCTTGCTATCCATTTGGTATTGGTTTTATAACCATTAAAGGTACACAAGTTCTGTGGACATTCTGGCTTGAATAATGTTTCACAAAGCTGATGAGACCAGGCTTTGTCTACCTATGCAAAGAAATTATGAAGGTCTCTGGCAATACAAAGCAAAGTTTTGCCACAAAAAAAAAAAAAAAAAAAAAAGAATGACCCCAGCATGTGTACCAGGGCCTTAAGGGCCTTAGTATGACCTAGGACCTTAGCACAGCTGACCTGATAGTGGAAAACCATTCAGGAAGTAAAACTCAGCACATAGACAGCACCACCTGCTAAAACTAAAACAAAGGCCGAATTTATCGAAGTGCATGGTTCTGAGAAAGTCTCTAAATGCACTAACCTTGCTTTTTGGCCTCTGTAGTACTGCTTATGGCTAACTGTTCTTGTTATCTGAATTATGTTAACACAAGACATGGTTGCTGTGCTAAAAAACAAAAACAAAAACAAAAACAAAACAAAACAAAACAAAAAAATAACCTCATTATGAGAAAGGCTTAGAGCTAACCTAGGATCCAGAACTTTGAGTGTAGTTGAAGGATGGCTAATAATGACTTTCTTTTGGAATAAACCCATATCTGAACAGTCTTCTCCCATGCAAGCCACACAACAGATGTCAGAGATGATAGGACAATGGGACAGATAAAAAAAGTTTTAGGTATGGAGTGGAGACAGCTCAAGCAAGTGTTTTTATATGCTGTAGGAGGCACAACTGGAATTATGTGTCTGTCCCAAGCTTTTGGAATACAGATCATTCAACTATTAGTTCCACAAGTTATACATAGAAGTGCTGGCTTTATGCTTAACCACCTCTACCTTTTTTATTTAATTGGCAATTTAATGGAGTTTTTAAAAAAATATATATCATACAATCCAGCTACTCTTGGACCCAATCCACTACATCAGGTCAAAATACAAGTTTCCTTCCTTCACCTGTTTTTGTTGGTTTGGGTTTTGGATTTTGATACAAATAAGAGTCCAGTTAGTGTTGCCTTTTTAAACCTCTTTAGTCTATTTATTCAGGGCTATCCTCAACGTTTCCCATTTCTCCTTGAAATGAGCATGTTTATTATGAATTATTATACATTTAAAATATAGAGATTTGTTTTCTTTTGTGAGAATTCATATCTAAGAGATTTTCTTGAAAACATCAAAAAAGTGTTGAGGTTGGGGGCTTCTGAACAGCATAGGGACTCTCAGTGATTATAAGATAGTTTCAACACATTTTACATTGTGCAATGAGAATGGGACGGTATGGGTCAGGATGACATATTTATAACATGATGTGCTCAAGTGTTGACAAGAGGTGTAGTTGTGATGGGTAATTTCCATTGCCAACTTTATTAAATTTATGGTCTCTATGGAAACACACCTCCAGTGTGTCTAATATCATGTCCATTAAAAAGTTCAATAAAACAGTAAAGATAGACCTCTAAAATAGTACAACATACCACTTTCTGAGAGAGAAATCATGAAGCCCTAGCTTCACTCCCACAGCATTAAGAATATAAAACGTTTCTTGTCTGAACCTTGCAAATAATGCAAAAAGAAGTCTAAAAATGCAACCCTGAATGGAGCAGGTCACTATAATGAGCAACAATAAGGTCAGTTCCCAGTGGTAGGGGGGAAATCCAAGTTTATAAAGTAATTTCTCATGCTTATCATAAACACAACTATAATTCACGCCTACACATCTAGGTAGCAGGATAACCAACCAAACAGTTCAACATTCTATATGAAATTTCTCAGGTGTAGCACTATGCTCCTAATTAGTAGCAAAAGGCCTGTGGATAAACCTAACCCACTTTACAGCCATCAGACATGAGCTGTACAGCCATCAGAGATGAGATTTGGAACTTTTATTTACTTTTATTTCTTCATTTATTTATTAATTTAATCTATATAAAGCTTCATTCCAGTCCTCAAGGCTTTTTACTCCTTTTACTCAGAGAAATGGAGGCCCCCAAGCTCTTTTATCCCACCCAGGTACCTCAATACATGCATATCACTGAATTAAATTCACAAACCATTTAGATTTGTTATGTATATATGTTCTCTTGAAATCAGTGAGGAACCTTGCTACCTCCTGCTCCAGTTGGTGACACAGCCTTATCTTTTAATTGATTGTCCAAACGAGCAAAGAGCTTCTTTTACACAGAAACAAGAGTACTTGATTTTTTAGCTGCTGCCCTGTACTTTGCCTGTGAACTGTTAATCTGTTTTCTGTGGATAGAGATTACAGTAGGGAGTGCCAGGGCAGTTACAGTTAGGTCCTGACACCCTGGCGCACTGCCTGAATGGATATTGCAATCCTCTAAATCTGCCTGTCAGGAGATGGGACACAAAGGTAACAACTGCCAGTTAAATCAAATTGCTTGGAGTAAATTGGACAAATTTCGTTAGCCTCTTGCCTACCCTGGCTCAGAGCCACATCAGCAAGGGCAATGATGTTAAGTTTGGGATTGAACTAGTGTCCCAACAAAACTAATTTAGTAGATGCTTCCAGCAACTGTGTTAGGCTGATTAAAAGCAGCCCTGTGGTCAAGTCAAATTGTTTTATATATTGATGTCTGGTTGTCTCCAAATGACCCATAGTTTCCTGGTGAACAGAGACAGGGGTCCAAATGGCAACGCTTCAATCAGAGTGTTTAGCCGAGGAATAAGCACAGAAAGATGCTCAAGTTCTATGGCTTGAATCTGAACTGTATGAAATGTTTGATTCAAGCAAACTTCTGTGACTCAGGCTTTTTGTTTAATTACAAAAGCAGACCAAGTATACTGTGGCAGCCTGTCGTCTACCCAATCAGATAAGCTGCTGAAATCCTTAAAGCCACAGGCCATGGGATAGGATTCAACTACACTAATAATATGCTTACTTGGGAATCTATTCTTATTTTGGAATAATTCTTCCTGGCAAGAAGGGTAGGGCTTAAATGTGTTTGTTCTTCTCTATTGCTGGCCCATAACAAAGTTGAGGCAAAGTTTAATTTAAGAATTAGTCATTATTTAAAATAGTAGCTATAATATTCAAAATCCACTAATATAATAATGTAGAGATGAACAAAAATATTCAACATATTTGTGCTGTTAGTGATTATTTTAATGCAATTTGATGGGAAAGGAGACAGTACATCTTTAACAGTAAATTCTCACACTATTCTGTTGAATGAAAGTTTATTTTTTCTGTATTAACTAATGCAGTAAATTATTAAGGCAGTAGTTTTTTTTAACCCTCTAGTTCCCCAATGACAGACACAGAAATACTATGATTTATTTTGAGGTTGTAAGCACTATGCTGAGCACAATCTGAGCTACTCTAATCCTAGTATCTTTAAAGCCCATATAAAAACCAGTACCTTGCCAGTGTGATGACTCCCACTGTGGCTTCTACTTTATCAGCTATCCTCACAGCATTCATGAACACATCTCTTCTCCTCAGTGTCTCCTGTGAAAAGACCTTTTTCTCTCCCTTCCCCGAGTTTCTTTCCCTCTACCAGGAAGTTGTACCTTTCTCCCACTTCTTGTCCTCCTGCCCAGTGGATTGCCCAAACAGCCTTTATTGACAACTGCTACATCCACACAAGACATTCCTCCATAATTCCCCCTTTTAGTATAATAAAAGGCCCCCTTTTACACTATTATTTCAAGAAGTTTATGTAGTTGGAAGTTACACATAAGCCCTTAATGATAAAACATGTACACACACAGAATCAAAAGGAATTACATAATTCACAGAACCAATTCACAACTACCATTATCTTTTAGCTGAAGCAATATAAATTACTTCATGTATTCATGTATTCACTTGATTAATTATTCTTTGAACTCATAAGGAAAATTATTATTGGTGGTATCATTCTGGAAGAAAAAAATGTAAGATGGGCATCAACTCTGTAATCCAGACATTGAAATAAAGTGGAGACAACAAAGAAAACCAGATAGGATAGCACCTGTGATCTCAAAATGTGAAAAGGGAAGAGAGGAGAATCATGAGTTCAAGTTAACCCTTACCTACAGAGGAAGTTTGGACCTAATCCCATGAGACTCTACCTCAGACAACCAAATAAATAAAATAACAACAAAAAACATATAAATAGGTTACATGAGTGATTTTGTAAAAGAAAACAACAACAACAAATGGAAATCCATATGTTACAGTAGACCTGTATCCCGTGGAATTTCAGTAGAACAGTTCACTCTCTTTTCTTTCTTTAGTCAACATTTTATATTAATTTTATAGAGGAGAACATTCTTAGAACCAATTATTGAATCATGAAAAAAATAAATAAAAACTATAGAAGATGATGCCAGTGCTAGTGTAGAGTTTTAACCTCTCACTGTTTTCCATTGGTATCTGTAACTGACTTCCAAAAGGTACCACTACAGCTTCAGTTGAGCTGAATAATTTAAAACATTAACATCCTAATTTTGAAGCCATTTAAAGATTTTATCTTAATGAAACATCCCGAGTGTAACTCATTTAATAACAACTGCTCCCATATTACTTGAACCTCTTCATGTCAATGCATTTTAACTGATCTCCATCTGCTGGTAATTACAACTTCTATCTGAAAGCCTTTTTTAGGACCCTGGTAGGATCATCTACTCAGAAAAATGCTAGAACAAAATTGTTCTCCATCAACCCCTAAGAAACAGACTTCCGCTTCGATTGTTTGTGGCTTAAAATATCTTATTTAACCCCCACAGACATGCACACCGTGTGTATCAGCTGGGTCTCTGCTCATGCCGGTGTTTTGCATCGCTTCTTCCTGTTTCCTAGATGAGCTGTCCGTTTTCTATGCTGACTCTCCATAGCATGTCTTTTGCTTTGCCCTAGTCCAAGTTGCTGTTACAAAGGGTTAGAGACTGAATGATTTCCATTCACAAGGTTGCTGTCTTCAACACAACGGTGGAGGATGAAAAAACTGGACGGATGTTGCCACCATGGCCCCTGTCTGGTTAAGTATCTGATTCCTCTTGCAGACTGTGAGCTCCTGTGTCCTTCCATGGTAGATAAATGGCAGGAGAACTTCCCACTATTTTTCCTTAATGGCATTAATCTAAATCCTGAGTATTATATTCAATTGGCCTATAACCTCCTCAAAGTACCCACCTCATAAGAGAATCCCATTCAGACTTAAAATTTTAACACATGATTTAAGGAGGTAGAACAACTCTGTTGGTGTTTGGTTGCTTTACCTTCAGTGTGTCATGGTTCTCGTGACCAGTTACCCATTACTTTTCTTGTTTTGTTGTTTTGTTTTTCAAGACAGGGTTTCTCTGTGTAGCTGTCCTGGAACTCACTCTGTAGACCAGGATGACCTTGATCTCAGAGATCTACCTGCCTCTGCCTTCCAAGTGCTGGAATTTAAAGGCATCCTCCTCCACCAACCAGATTCCCATTAATTTTCTAATGCACACCTTTTACTATTTTTTTTCAGTGTTTACGGGTGGTGTGTATAATGGACATGTGTCTTCATATGTATGTGAGAACATATGTGTTTGTGGATGCATGTATGTGTGTATTCATGTGAAGTACAAAGACTTAATACCAGATGCTCTCTTGATTAATTTCTACTTTTACATTAAGTGATTCAGGGTGTCTCAGTGAACCAAGAGCTTAATGATTTGGACAGTCTAACTAGCCGTCATGTCTCAATAATTGCAGGTTCCTGCTGCCTAAGTGGTGGGATTATACACACCTTGCCAGCCAATGATTACGTGGGATCTGAGGATCCAAGTGCCAATTTTCATACATGGAAGCAAAGGTCCTTACCTATTGAGGCATCTCTCCAGCCAAACAGCATTTAAATCCCTGCTTCTGAACTAACTTTCAAAGCAATGCATACCAAAGATGCTGGAGTTGCTTTTAAAGGGGGCCTGGGAGGAGATGCTGCAGGTAGACCTCTGTGAGTTCAAGATCAGCTCCTGGTCTAAAGAGTGAGTTCCAGGACCACCAGAGTTACACAAAGAAACCCTATCTTGAAAACCAAACCAACCCAAACAAACAAACAAACAAACAAAAAAGCCAGAATCCGTGTGCATGCTTGCAATCCCAGCACTTGGTAAAACAGGGAGGCAGATCTCTGTGAATTAGAGGCCAGCCTGAATAAAACTCAAGTCCAGGACAGCCAAGGCTATACAGAGAAACCATGTCTCACAAAAAAACAAAACGGGGAAGGGATTCTTTACATAATTAGCAAATTATTGTATGGTAATAATTCTTATACTCTGTAGGCTTGAATTCTATGTTAACAGGGTAGATAGTAGTATATCTAGTTGGAAAAAAAAACATTTGGCTTCCTAAATTTAAAATGGTAAAGAGATGTTTTAAACTATCTCAACTCAGTTCCCAGTACCTGAACGTTAGATATTGTGCCTTAATTTTGTCCTTGCATTGCATAGTCATTGTTGAGTGCCAGTGACAGACTGAACTCTGGATCCCCTGGACATAAAAAATACAAGAATGGTCAAGCATCTTAGATGCTTGTTTGGTTTCTCCATAGAAAGTTTGTACATTCTCTCATACACTAAAAGCCATCTCAGGGTTCCTATGATGCAAAACACAAATGCTCTGTAATTTGAAATGAATAAATAATATTTAATATAAAGATTTATACAGGAAGTCTATCTATAAAAATAAATTCCAACAAGTAACAGAAAAGTTTTGCGAGGTTTTTAAAAAACCTCAACTATAATAATTACTTTCAATATATAAATGAGAAAAAATAAAATAATAAAACATGGAATATTTTCAAAAGCAACAAAAATGTAACACATCTGTGGATAAACGTAGAAATGATATTCCGGTGTGTGTGAGTAGCACATTCTAAATAGCTGTAAAAGACTACACAAACATTCTAAACAAATAGAGAAAAGGCCAATGTTATATGTTTCAATTTTAGAATCATGAGAATCTTACTAAAATTTACAATCAAACCAACACAGTTCCAATCATACTGTCATCAAGATGTGTTTGTTTTTTTTAAATAACAAATATAATGATATTTGAAAAGCTTCATTAACATGAAGCATCTATATGGATAACTTCAACTCATAATTACAGCTGAACTTGAAGGAAAAAATGAAGATAGGAAATTTCTCCTAGGAGACATAAAATCTTGTTTAAAATTTAGTGATCAAAGATACATTTTTCTGGCAGAGCAAGAGAAAAGCAGTAAAACAAAAAATTGTTTGGATAGTTTTCAACCAAATAGATAGTCCAATAACCATGGCATTTTAAAGGTGTCCTTGCAAATCAGTAGCAAAGTAAGAACTTCCTAAGAAATGCAACAGGATAAAATAAGTCTCAAAAATAAAGAATATATGCATCTTTTAAAAATTATATCTGTCAGAGTCAGTCCCTACTCTCCGCATAACTGTGGAGAATGTCCTGTCTATTAGTTAGATCAGAGTAGAGGCTCAATGTTTACTACTTGTATTGTCCTTGGTTAGTGCAATAGTTTGAGCAGAACCCCCCTGGGCTGCGATCCATCCAACACAATGTTCTTCTTGTAGGTTTCTAGGACGCTCTGGGTCCTTCTATTTCCCCATCTTTGACCACTTCCTCTTGGCAGGGAGGACTGATGGCACTCAAAGGAAGAATAAACAGACTACCAAGATGAGACTTAATAGTCTATGACTACTTAGTGGGGGAGGAGGCCCCCCTCGGTCTTATGTCTAGGGGAGGGGAACAGGATGAAAGAAAGAGGGAGGGAGGAACGGGAGGATACAAGTGATGGGATAACAATTGACTTGTAATCTGAATAAAGTAATTAAATAATAAAAATTAAAACAACTATATCTGAAGGTGGCTATCACTACCACATAAAGATAGACTATATTACTTTTAAAAATAATGTGAAGACCAATAGCCAATCAAGAAGATAATATATTTGACTGTGATAAAATAAAAAAAGTTAAAATGAAGATTGAAGATTGTACATATACTTACAAGACAATATAACCAATAGATATCTAGCACAAAGAGTAAGTTGTAAAATATAAATAAAATCATCACAAACAAATATGAATTTAGTAGGTGAAAGTGAAAATAAAATAATCACTAATAAGCATATGTCAGTTTGTATTTTAATTACATAACTTGAAATTACTATTTCAACTTTTTATGTTAATTAATCCTTATGCTGAGTTTTATTTAGTTTTATGTGTGCATGTATGTGTGTTTGTATACCTGTGTATCAGTGAGAAATGAACCACAATTTCAATGTATTCCTCCCAAAGTATAGCACCATACCTAAAATGTAAATAATCTTTGTAACATGAAACAAATGAATAAAAATCATGAGAACAATTTATATTTTATAGCAGACAGATAACTTAAAGTGCTTTCAAACGAATTCTGCTTCCTAGAATCTATCCTTCATATAGAATCCTTCCTCTTTTAGCAACAGTTTTTGGCCAAAAGACTATGGCAAAAATTTTGTTGTATTGCTTTCTTAAAAACTATTTTAAAAGACTTTTTTTTTGTATCATTTTATGTGTGTGTGTGTGTGTGTGTGTGTGTGTGTGTGTGTGTGTGTGTGTGTAGGATATGTATACATGTATACATGAGTGTGGATGGCCAATGATGCCAGAAGGAAAGGAATATCAGATCGACTTGACCAGGAGGTACAGAATGCTGTGAGCCGCTTGATGTGGGTTCTGGTAGCACAACTCAGTTCTCTACAAAAAAAGGAAACCTTGGCTGCTCAACTAACCCATCAGTGCCTATGGAATTTCTTTCTCATTATTAATGTATAAAATACCACAAAGATAATGAGATATTAATGAAGAACCTCTCAGTCACTATTGTCAAAGGAATTCAGCTTCCTAATATGAATGATATTGTTGTGTTTGGACTGTGAATTATATATGTCTCTATGGCTGAAAAGGAAACCAAAGCAGGAAGGAAAAAAGAAAAAGAGTGGAATGAACTCTCTGTTCTATATCTGCCCAAGAACAGATTTATGAAATTCAAAAGATGTCATGCAGTTGGATATTTGATGCAAAGTATGTAGAACAGGTGATGCTTATGAACATACTTTTGTCTTTTAGTGCTGGGTTCTTATCAATGGCAACTTATAGATGTAAAAGTTAAAGACTTCTAGAACTGAGACAACAGGAAGGGTTAATCCTGGCATAAACACAAGTGATCAGAAACAAGAAGTGAAAAAAAAACGAGCAGTGATCCTCTACAAAGATTCTACCCAGCATTAACTCAGAGAGTTACAACATTTTTTTATGAGAAAAAAACCTTACTGTTCCCCTGGCTTCTTTTGTCAATTTGCTCAAAATAACTTCAGAAGGAGTTGTAATGACTGAATGCAATTTTACAAGTTCCTAACCAGCAAGCCCAAAGACAGGGCATTTACAGACTTGGAGGGACTTGTTAACAGGATGTCAGTCGCCACTGAGGTTTTACAGTTTTGTTTTTGACCCATACAGACCTGTGTCTTCCTTATATTGCAGTTTCTACTGTGATAGCATATGCTAAATTCTAGGGAGAAAAAAAGTGTAGCAGATAATAATTTACAAACTGTTTCTATTTTTAAGACTGAGAAGTCATTTTATTTTAGCGGTATGTGTGTCTATGTTATCCAGAGCTGAAAGAAAGGTAGGGAGTTTAAATTATCACTTAGAAGAACCCAGAGAAAAGTCAGCTGTCAGTCAATTAAGACCAGCTGAGATCATGTTATGGTTTAGGAGAGTTTTAGGAGCCTGACCCGTTGGAAATCATTTCTGAAGGTGACAGGGGTATCTTAGTGTTTGAAGGCATGGCTAAACTGAGAAAACTTGGGAACTACCTGATCGAAACACTATCAGATGTGTGTCATTCTGAAACCTCTACTCAGAAAACATTTTTAAAATGTGCCAGATGAAAAACTAAAACCAGAGGCCAACATTGATGATGCTTATGAGTCAGTCTGACTGAGAAGAAAATTTCAAATTCATGACCATATAGTTCTATGCTTTGAACAAATATGGAAATAAACATACATTGATCAGGCAGAACAGCCTGGAAAATCTAAGAGTAGTAAAAGACATATGACAAGATACTTATGCTTTTGACTTAAGCAAACACTGAGAGAACTACACATTAAGAGAAACAAGACTGAACAGAAAAAAAAAAGGGACAGAAAATTCTAGAGAGAGCAAAGCATACACCATGAATTATCACTCACATCTAATTGTAGCGATCAGGAGTTACAAAGCTAATCACCAATGTTGATTTTAAAAAAGCTGTTGGCTTAGGTTTTACTCTATTTAGAGTTCTCTACTTTATTTAGAGTTCTTTTGTGTTTGTTTTTGTTGTAATTTTTAATTAAGAATTAATTAATTTTTACATATAAATTTATAGTATTACACACACATATATATAATAAACGACATACTGCAAGTTTTTGAACACTTTAACCTCACTTCTAACCCACTTTCCAGAGGAAGGGGATAAATAATGTTGATAGAAAAAAGGTGTTGCGGATCTGTTTAGACTTAGTTCCTTGGACCATTTCCACTCTGCATTGTCAGGATACTAGCAGTCAAGTTCAGTAGCCAACACCAGCAGCAACAGTACTCTGTAGTGGTGGCACAATCCAGAAGAAATAACAAGGCTCCACCAAATTAGCATAAGTGATCTGAAGTGCCCAGAATCAGCCAGAGTACCATGAGAAATTCTCCGGAATGTTTCGTCTGCAAAATTAAGAGCAGCAAAGACCAACAGAGACCAGCGAAGAGCTGCAAGGCACAGCGGTGCATCAATGCAAAAAGCATCTTCCTTGGCGTTCTATTTATACTCCTTCCAAACATCACACAGTGTCCTCAGGTGTCTGCTTCCAGCAAAACATCACATGCCCACTCACAAGCCCGGTGCCAGAAAAACATCCATGACATAACTGAGTCTTCAAAGAAACCAGAAACTTCTACTTCAAAAACCCAATTATGCCAAAGTAAAATTTGAAAGAAAGACATCATTTGTTTACAAGTTTGAGAGTTAATTAAAAATATCTTTCTAGCTTATGTTTTGTGTGAAAACTAGATTTATATAACTCTGTTTTGCATAGCAATGCATATTTATTTAGATGGGAGCAATTAATACCACATAAATACAATCCATAATCCTAAGTAACAAAGAACAGTGTGCATTTAAATATCATGTCAGAGAAAATATTAAAGTACAATAAATCTTACACCAAATATTTAAGCCCACTTCATTAGGTGGAAGTTGTATCTAACACCACTCAAGTGACCAAGAACCTGAGATAAAAGATAAGCTAGGCACCTAAGGGACAACACAATACCACTGTTTGGCTAAAAGAACGTAACTTTAAAATGACACTTAAGGACATTTTGCTATACTCACATTCAATGTATTGTTTAGCCATTATCAGGGAATCTTTGTCCTAAAGCAGATGGGAAGAAATACAGAGACCCACAGCCAGACAACATGCAGAGAGTGAGAATGCTAATCCCCAAGTGGGATGTCTCTTTTCCTCAGGGCTCAGATTACTCTGCAGAAAAAAAAATTTAAGAGCCAGAATGGATGGAAGATATCAAGGGCACAGAGCCCTCTAAACACAGTACTACCAGGCACATATGAAGTCAGGGAGGTTGGGGCAGCATGCACAGGGCCTGCCTGGAGTCTGCAGCAGAGAGTGTCCTAGAGCAGAGAGGAGAAATGGGCACATATTCTTATCCCTAACCAAGAAGCTAGTTCCAATGATAACCATTTGCCAATGGAAAATGAGTTTTCTCCAAAGGAGTCACAGGAAAAACAACCACTCTTAAGTTTAAGACCTCTATACAGCACAGATGGCCAGTAGAAAATAAACTGTATGGTATCTTTGGCGTGTTTTATCTCATAATGTTGTGTCAGGGCTTTTTTTCAGGACTATAGATCCTCCTCTTAATATATATTGTGGCTTCTGATTTTTCTGAAAATTATGAATTTTTTGTATGTGCCAACATGTGTGCCTATATGTTTTCTTCTGCCTTTTTGCGGAGAGAGGGGGACTCTTTTTCTTCTGTTTTGTTTGCTTTTCCCTATTCCGACTTGACTTTTTGATTATTTGTCTGTTTTATCTTATTCTCTTTTATGTTATTTTTATTCCTTAGATGCCTATTAGCTTTCCAAGAAGAGTCAGAAAGGCTGTGGATGAAATAGGGGTTCTAGGGGCATCTAGGGAAGGGGTATCTTTAATCAGAATATACTGTGTTAGGACTCTGCTGCAGTCCGCCTACCTGTGACGTCACTGCTTACCTGCCACGGGGGCGGGGCCCTGCCCAGGGCCAGATAAAAGAACAGACCCTCCTCATGGCTTTCTCTATATCTCTCTCCCTTTCTACCTCTCCTCTCTACCTTTCACTACCTCTCTCTCTCTGTCTCTCTCTGTCTCTCTCTGTCTCTCTGTCTCTCTCTCTCTCTCTCTGTTTCTCTGTCTCTGTCTCTGTCTGTCTGTCTGTCTGTCTGTCTGTCTGTCTCTCTCTCTCTCTCTCTCTGTCTTTCCACATGTGTCTCCAGAGACGGTTCCTGTATCTCCTTATTAATCCTCTTAAGTGGATCTGTTGCTTGGTGTGATCCCATCCCTCTGTTCAGCTCCATTGTTCACCTCTAACCTCCACTGCTTAGCTTTTTACATACTGTTTAACAAAATTTTTTTTCAGTAAAATAAAAAATGTGGGAATTTAATTATATTTTGGTTATGGTGGTTGAATTAACTATTCAGAAGTTACTTCTTTTTTTTTTTTCTTTTTGGTTTTTTGAGACAGGGTTTCTCTGTGTAGCCTTGGCTGTCCTGGACTCGCTTTGTAGACCAGGCTGGCCTCGAACTCACAGCGATCCGCCTGCCTCTGGCTCCCGAGTGCTGGGATTAAAGGCATGTGCCACCATGCCCGGCCAGAAGTCACTTCTTAAAATGTGTAATTGCAATAATCTTTATCACATTCAAAATGTCTTGACACAATGAAATTCTATATCACAAGGGACTGTGAGAGTTCAACATCCGTGCTAACAGTACTATATACGTATTCAACTATGAGTAAAGTGGGAACAAAATAGATAATGAAAGGGAAAATTTTTAATTAGCATTAAAGCAACCAGAACAGCAGAGCTCTCGAACTCATAAGTGCAGGTCGACAGGTATGCTAGCCCAAGGTCCCAGATGATAAGTCACAAAGAATGCGGTAGGAGACAAAGGCCTATTGAGTGTTCCAGGGACCGGCTGGCCATAAAAGATAGGGAGTATACGTGAGTAATGAGCCAAGACCCCTCATCCGATCTTATGGTGTCTGCTTAATCTCCCCCCTGAGGCACGCACACAATGTTCCAGGTTTGAGTTTAACCAGATGTGTCCTTAGCTCAGATAAACATCTACCCTCAGGTTCCAAGAAAGACAGGAACCAAGGACTGTACCCATGTGATTAAGTCTGAGCTTACCCCAGATCTGCCTATGCAATTTGCTGATGTTCAAATGTTTGAAACAACCAATCGTGTGTGGCCGCGCCAAAACTTCCCACTTCTCCCGACCCTTGCCCATATAAACCCCTAACCCCTGGGCTTCTGGGTCGACCCCTCTGTCTCCTGCGTGAGATACGTGTCATGTGTTGACCCGGAGCTCCGCCAATAAACTGCCTCATGTGTTTACAACAAGACGGTCAGGTCGTTTGTGTGTCTTTGGGTGCGCGCCATCCCGAGGCTTGAGTGAGGGTCTCCCTTCGGGGGTCTTTCAATACTAATGTTTTTAAAGTAACTTGTATGATATGGGATATATATTTTTACCTTTCTTATAAATATAATACTTTAATAATAAACATTTCTTAAATTTTAAAGTTACAATATATTGAAATGTTTAATGTGATATATTTAAAAGTAACTATACAAACATTATCCTAAAGTAGATTTATTTGGCTTATTATAAAACATCATACATGTTTTTCAAGATGGAAACACAAGTTTTATGTAATTTACAGCCCTCAGTATAAAGATTTTATGTATCTTCAAACCATGAACATGATTACTTACATTATTACATCAAAATTTGTATAAACTTTGAATGAAATCATAAAGCAAAAAGTATTGCATTATACTTTAAGCTAAACATCTGCAAGTTGGAAATATATAAAAAGCCATGTTCCTTAGCCATTAAATGACTAGTGGGAAAAAAATCTAGTGGGAAATGTTGAGTTTCAAAAAAGAAAATGTGTAGATAAAGATACTTTATATTTGCAGTGTAGAGGAACGTTACCCAACCTAGGAAGTCTATGGGAACCTAACTGTGAAACGATATTAAGTAGTCTTGAAGAAGTAGGGTGCTTCGAGGCTTCATAGAGAAAGAAAACAAAACAAGCCTAGGAATAGAAATGAAATTCCATTGTAAACATGTAGAAAGACTCACTAATGCAAAGGGATTGCCAAGGGAAATCAATCAGCTTAGCAAGTTGAAATGATAACACAAAGAGAAAGGAAAAGAGCAGTAACAAAATCCAGAGATATCAAATATATCAAGGAAGACACATTTATTATCTATAGTTAGGTATATAAAAACTAAAAAAAAAAATTTTTTAAAGTATAATTAGCATTTTATATAGGTACAGACGGGAAAACCACAGAATGTGCTGTATGGCTAAAATTATCTAAGTATCATTAAATTTATATTATTAACTTGATGATGTGAAATTGATTCATTAAATTAACATCCAAACCCCATGCTAAAAAAATTATTTGGGTATGAGAGGGTTAATTTCATTTTTCAGCTTATAAATCCACCATTGGAAGAAGCCTGGGAAGGATGACACCTGATAGGCTGTGACCTCATGGTGGGGGGATAAGGGGGCAGAGGTACCCTTCTGTCACAGACCTAGGGGAGGGGTATAGGGTGAAAGAGCAAGGGAGGGAAGAATGGGAGGATACAAGTGAGGGGATAACAATTGAGATGTAATCTGAGTAAGTTAATTAAATAAAAAAATAAGAAAAAGAAAGACACCTGGGAAGGAACTCAGCAGGATGCTGGAAGGCAGAACAAAAGCAGAAACAATGGAGTGATATTACTCACAATTTTGTTCCAGGTGACTTCCTCAGCTTGCTTTCTTAATCACCCAGGGCCACTTCCAGGGAATTGTACCCTTCTAGATCAAGCATCAATCAAGAAAATATCATAGCCTTACTCAGGCAAATTTGTGGGACTATTTTCTCAACTGAGGTTCTTTCTTCCAAAATTGCTTTAGATAGATCAAGTTGATATAAAACTAGGCGGAATAGTTGGCTTACTTGTTATGTTCCTGTGGTGTTTTGAATAAAAATGGCCCCCACAGGTCCATGAGGATTGGCACTATTAGGACTTGTGGCTTTGTTAAATTAGTGCATTACTGGGATGGGCTTTGAGGTATCAAAAACTCAAACCAGGGCCAGTGGCTAACAGTATTTCCATGGAATGTAGAACTCTCTGCTCCTTCTCCAGCGCCATGTCTCCCTGCATGCCACCTTGTTTCCAGTCATGACTACAAAACACTAAAGCTCTGAAACTCTAAGCTAGCACAGGTGAAATGTTTTGTTTAAAAAAGTTTCCATAGTCATGGAATCTCTTCCCAGCAATAGAAACTTTAGGTAAGAGGGAAGCTGGTACCAGGGACTGAAATATTGCAGTGATAGGCCAGAACATGTTTAGTTTGGAGGGATGCAGACTTTGGGACTTCGTATTAGGAAAGCAATGAGATGCTCTAAGTGCAGCTTAAACGATCATACAAGGAGAAGCCCTGAAAGACAGTGGTGTGGAAGGATTTGTAGTGTGGAGGCCTGGCTCAGGAGATTTCGGAGGAGAAGAATGGTAGTAATGTAGTATGGTGAGTATTCTTGTGATAGTTTGGAGAAGAATTGGCTGCTTTCTGCCCTTGTCTGAAATATATGACTGAGGCTAATGTGAAGTGTTCTGGGTTAATTGTGTTGGTAGAGGAAATCTCAAAACAGCCTAATATCTACTTTGTTGTGTGATTACTAGTGGTCATGCTTAGGTAGATTTATAATGAAAAGAAAGAAGCTGATCGAGAAAAAAAATACAAAATGTACAATTTGGGGGAGGAAAAAGGTGACCTGGGAAATTGGATGAAACTATGTCTAAGGAGAAAAGCAGATCAAAGAAAAGCCTGATGCTAAGTAGAATAAATAGTGTGGTGACCTGAAAACAAGACCCCATCCAGCTAAGTTTCCAGCTTCTGAAAAGAAACTAAAGAACAGTTTAGGGCCAGGTGTAGTGGTGCACGCCTTTAATCCCAGCACTTTGTAGACTGAACAGGTGGATCTCTAAATTCAAGCCCCTCCTGGTCTACAGATTTAGTTTCAGTACAGCCATGTTTAGGCAGTAAGGGAAGCCATCAATATTGGAAAGCTAAGGAAGATGTAATTGGACAAGGGCCATTGTTCCAGACCCGGCAAGCAGCAGAACTTCTTAGCTTCTGCTACACAGTTCTGGCTTTAGATTTTAGGTAAGAAGAAAAGTGTTATGGAGTTTCTTTCTGCAACCAGGGAAGCCTGCTGTGGCCAGTCATGCATCAGGGCCATTCCTGCATGAAAACGCAGAGAGACCACTGTGTGAAGCTATGAAGGTGAAGCCTGGATTGCCTTTGACACCTCAAAATGTTGGGGATGTCAAAAGGTGCTAATAGGTTATGGAAACAGCCCAAGAATATGTTGCAGTCAACAAAGCTGAAAGGAGTTGGAGATCCAAAGAGCATGGTGACATCAGACATGGACATACAGAATTTCCAGAGTTTGAAGCTTGTCTATCTGGTTTTTGGTCTCATTTATTTTTCCCACAAGTATTTCCTGACTATGCACCTTTTTAGAATGGTAAAGTCTCTTGTGTCTTTGTATGTTGGAAGAATGTGATCTACATTTGTTTTCATTTTGATTTTACAAGAGATTACAGTTAAGGGATTTTCAAGAACCTCAGGAGAAACTTTGAATTTTGGACTTCTAAATAGTGCTGATATTGTGAGTATTCGGCCTTTTGAAGTTGGACTAAGTGCCCTTTGCATTATGATATGGCTATATAGCCAAGGGGTCAGGGAGTGTACTGTGGTGGTTTGACATAAAAAATGGAGCCTGGCTGTGGTGGCACACACCTTTAATCCCAGCACTCAGGAGTCAGAGGCAGACGGATCGCTGTGAGTCTACAAAGCGAGTCCAGGATAGTTCAAGGCCACACAGAGAAACCCTGTCTTGGAAAAAAGAAAAAGAAAAAAAAGAAAAGAAATAAGTAAATAAATATAAATAAATATAAATAAATAAATAAATAAATAAAAATAATGATCCATAGAGAATGGCAGTATTGAGAAGTATGGCATTGTTGGAGGTGGCATGGACTTTTTGGAGGAAGTGTGTCACTACTGGGTGGGTTTTGAAATCTCAGAAACTCAAACAAGGTCTATTGGCTCATAGTCTTTTCCTGCTGCCTGCAGATCAAGATGTAGAACTCTCCACTTTTTCTTCAGAATAATGTCTACTTGCCTGACACCATACTTGCAGTCATGAAGATAATGGACTAAATATCCAAGTCTGTAAGCCAGCCTCAAGTAAATGCTTTCCTTTATAAGAGTTGCCATGGTCATGGTGTCTCTTCACATGATAGAAACCCTAACTCAGAGAGTTCCTATAGTCAAACAATAGCTGTCACACTCTGGAGAGATCAAATCAGATAGATGTTCATCCTTTAAGGCTGGATGACTTACTAGTCCCTGTCTGCCACTGAAGGACTGTAAGATTTTTGTGGCAGTCCTGGGCTTTCATCTATCATGGAAACCCAAAGAAATTAGTTTGAATATACATTTTGGAATGAGAAAAGAGCATAGAAGAATTTGGCAGCAAGAGTTAAGGTAAACAGGAGAAAAAGAGCAAAGTTTCCTTTTTATCTACTTTTATCTAGGATGCCACCAAAGGATATCACCCACCTTTAGTGTAAGGCCTCCTGCCTCACATAATCTAATGAAGAACATTTCACAGGAGTGTTCAGCAGTTCATGTTTCAGTTGATCTAGATCTAGTCAAACTGACAACCAAGATTGGCCACCACCTGTGATTGTACTATTTTGACTTGATCATGTGATTACACTACTCACCAGCAATGAAAAAAATAGTAAAACCAATACGTCTAGTACCATGATATGAACACAATGATACAATGAATAAGAACATGAGATGAGGAACAGACAGAAAGACAGAAAGGAGAGATAAAGCCTGGAGACCTGGTTTCGGATATGTGGCGTCTAGATATTTTATTTCAGGCTTTAAATTTGAGTGGTAGGCTCAGAAACTGGATATTTAAATAGCTTCTTTTTTTTTTCTTTTTAATTTTTCCTTCTTTCTTCTCTTTTTCTTTTTTCCCCCCAGAAAGCTGAAAGCAACTTTCCTTGTTCATATCCTTGGAGTGCAGCATTATTAAATCAAACAGTAACCAAACTTGTTATTTAGCGAGGAAATAAATTCTTTGTATATTTCTCAAGATAGTTTGTGATTTGAACACTGAAAAAGTCCCACCACAGGAGGGAAATCTGTGCTTTTGTTCACAGGATTTGGATAAGTTTCAGAGATAAATAGAGAATTGCCCTCCAGTATGCATAGGAATGTGTGGAGGGGGCGGGGAGAGAAAGAGTAGATATGCATAACAATAGAGGAATTCCTTGAAGAGGCTTCCTTGTTATGTAATAAACGGCAAAGAGAAACATAAATTAAACTATAGACATTTCCTTGTTGATTTTGAAAGAGAATGTATACACAACTTTCTGAGTTATGAGCATTAGTGAAAGTGAGAACTTAGGAATCAGCCCCTGGCAGGCATGAGAAGGCTTTAGGTAGACTGATGTACTTTTCACTTAAGCATTTAAGGTGGCTAAATTCTTGCATCTTCCTTCCCTCCCAGGCAGACTGTGGATGTTTTTTGACCTGGGAATTTTGTCTCTTTGCGTTCTTTGATGTGTTGTATGTGCTTTTCTTAAAACAAAACAAACCAAACAAAAACTCGAGAAAACAAACAAACAAAAACAGCTGTCTGAACTAGAAGAGCTTGCTTTGCCTCCTTACTTTTAATTCTTTAAATCAGAGAGGAGGAGAAGGAATCCATTTCTGCAAACAAAGATTTCATCTAGATAGTGTTGGCTCTATTTCTTAACAATTAAACTTTACTATACAACCCAACTATCTTACACAAGAGGGAAAAAAATTTAAAGGGAACAAAAGTAAACCTTCTGGTATCCATTCCATGGGACAGATCCCTAGGTGTCTCTGGCCTGAGTGCTGGTCAGGTCTGTTTGCTGATCCTTTTCCTGATCCTGAACCTGCTGCTAGTCTTCTCTTCCGGTCTCTCACAGGCAAGGGACGGTCTCCTCCTCCCATCGATGGTCAATTAGAAACACAATAGTCCAGGTGGAGTCCCCCAGTCCACTTCCTGGATTCCAGGCCCAGGATGGCTCCACCCAGTCTATCTCAAGGTTAATCTCAGGGAGTATCCTTGGTGTGACCAAGGACAAAGCCTGGCAAGATTGCTTTCACCTGTGACAAAGTTTACAATCCTTCTCACAAGATAGCATCAATGGAAAAAGCAGAGCTGACCCGAATAGGAAGTTATGATTTCCATCTTAGGCTTAGGGACAGTTACTGAACACCCTTTTTGTTTGTTTGTTTGTTTTTTCAAGCATAGCCTTGACTGTCCTGTTCTCTCTTTGTAGACCAGGCTGGCCTCCAATTCAGAGTGATCCTCCTGCTTCTGCCTGCCAAATGCTGACATTAAAGGTGTGTGCCACCACCACTGGCAAACACCTCTTATGCATATGTTCATTGATAACTAATTTTGTCATTATAATTCTTATGGGTATTTCAATGAATTGACTTTAATCATATGCTATCTGAGAGGAATTTGTGCTTTTTTTTTTCTTTTAGTCTTGAACATTTATAAATGGAAGGATGCTGGGTAAGTAAATACAGTATAGCATTCTGTATATTTGCCTAACTTTTATTTACTTATCACCCACTTTAATCTTGTACCATAGAGTAACAGTAGATCATATGGACTATCTTTGGGGCAATGTACAAATTGGAAAACTAAATTTGGCCATTCAATGGCAGTGGTCATGCAGCTTCTGCAGGGAATGGCACACGAGTCTTCACTAATGGGACTCCATTGTGTCAAGGCCCTTAGAAACCCATTGGACTCTACTATGGCAAGGCCATTAGACACTCCTTCTTAATTGGTAAGAACCAGTAGTGAATTTTAATGGCCTCTTTGCTTGTTACCTAGGTAGCGTGTACTACAAGCACTCGATATTCTTGCTATATTGTTTATACTCTTAGCAATATACTTTCACTTTGTTATTGAAAGGGAAAATTTTTAATTAGCACTAAAGCAACCAGAACAGCAGAGCTCTCTCACTCATAAGTGCAGGTCGACAGGTATGCTAGCCCAAGGTCCCAGATGATAAGTCACAAAGAATGCAGAGATAGTGAAAGACCCCATTTCTAAATGTTGTTTAGTCAAATAGTTTAAGGCTTGTGTAATGCTATTTTGTAAGGCTTGTACAATGGTTCAGGGAGGTCACCTGAAAGGCCCAGTCAGACTGAAAAAAATACCACCATGTCACAAGGCTCGCAGATGTCACAAGACTCGTGGTCACCCACCATTTCACAAGGCCTGCACAAACGGTTCAGGGAAGAAAAACAGGATGTAGAAAACAGGATGTATGATCTGTGAGTAGGCTACTGGTAAAAATAGCCCAACCATTTCCTGATTCCAAAGCCCTAACCAGAGCTAAATCTAGCCACATTAAATTAGCCAATCAAGACCCTGTAACTATGCCTCTCGCCTCTGTAACTCTGCTTCCTGCTTTCCACCCTATAAAAGGGTCTCCTCCCCTTCACTCGGCACGCCAGTCATCCGATAGACTGAGTCGCCCGGGTACCCGTGTATTCAATGAAGCCTCTTGCATTTGCAACCGGACTTTGGTTTCGCTGGTTCTTGGGAGGGGTCTCCCTGACGAAGGACACTCTGTGAGGGGGGTCTTTCAATAGGAGACAAAGACCTACTGAGTGTTCCAGGGACCGGCTGGCCATAAAAGATAGGGAGAATACACAAGGACAAATTCCTGAGAGAAACAGGAAACAGGTACCCGACATGGTCGAGTGAGTAATGAGCCAAGACCCCCTCATCCGATCTTATGGTGTCTGCTTAATCCCCGCCCCCCCAGGCACGCACACAATGTTCCAAGTTTGAGTTTAACCAGATGTGTCCTTAGCTCAGATAAACATCTACCCTCAGGTTCCAAGAAAGACAGGAACCAAGGACTGTACCCATGTAATTAAGTCTGAGCTTACCCCAGATCTGCCTATGCAATTTGCTGATGTTCAAATGTTTGAAACAACCAATCGTGTGTGGCCGTGCCAAAACTTCCCACTCCCCCTGACCCTTGCCCATATAAACCCCTAACCCCTGGGCTTCTGGGTCGACCCCTCTGTCTCCTGCGTGAGATATGTGTCGACCCGGAGCTCCGCCAATAAACTGCCTCATGTGTTTACAGCAAGACGGTCGTTTGTGTGCCTTTGGATGCGCGCCATCCCGAGACTTGAGTGAGGGTCTCCCTTCGGGGGTCTTTCATTATGGGCAGATACAAGACCATGCAACCTGAAAGCCCTGGGGATGCTTCTATTTTTCTCAACACTCTTTCCAGGAGTGAAACCCTGGAATTTCCTCTCCCTGTCCCTATCGATCCTCCAAATGTGACCATTAATCCTAGATATCTGGGGACATATAATCATGTCCCTAGAGGACCAGCTATATTCACAGTGAATAAGCTTACGGTAGTTGTAGAGAGTTACAGATCTGATCAACAGAGACTTAGAAAATGAGGATGTTATGTCTGATCAGCAAAGACTTTAAAAATGGGGAATCTGTGCCTGATTGATACTTAAACAATGGTTCTTAGAAAGATGGTATCAGAAATTGATAGGTGTATATCAGGAAAGGTTGCTTGGTACAATGGGCACATCTCGATCTACAGTTCAAAAAGTATTATGACGGAGGGATATTATTTGATGAATTGATTCATACCCACAAATGGACAACCGGTCCCTCACCTTGCATGACTATGTAGCTGCATTTGCTGCTAGCTCATATATGTGCTCATGTCCACAAAGACGTGCCTGGCTAGGCATTTATTTTTGGCTTGCTGAAATTGTGCTTTGCAGTGAAAAACATGATGGGGGTGTGTGTGGTTGACCCAGTGGGATGAAGGAGGGAAGAAGGGAAATTGTTGGGGGCTTTTTGTAATGAGGGGCCGTATGCTTATGTTGATGTTATGGTTGCCTTAAATAAAATAATCTGTGATGTCACTGCTCAGATGAGCAGGATTGTGATTGGATAAATGAAGATGATGGAAGCTATTTGGGGCCACTTGTTTGAAAGCCAACAGGTTATCAATGTCTTCACTTTATAGAAACAGATATTGTTGTATTAATTCTTAGTTTTAAATCCCATACACGTATGTAATCTCTCTTGATCATGTCTAGTGCCCATTTCCTTCCTTTAACTCCAATTTTATCTACCCTCCCAACATATCTCTTTATATGTTGGGCTTTTTATTTTTTGGTTTTTGGAGGGATTTTTGGTTTATTTTTTCTTGTTTTTGTTTGTTTGTTTGGTTGGTTGTTATTTAGAACCCACTAGTTCCAATTATTTCTGCCACATGTGTATGTGTGTGTCATCATCCACTGGAGCATAGGCAACCTTTGAATGATTTCCCATCAATAAAAGTCACTATTCCTCTCTTAGCACCCATCAGCTGGCATTAGCTCCTCATTTAAGGATGGGATAATGGAGCACATCCCATTCATGCTGGACTTTTTTTTTTTTTTTTAGCAGCTTGATTAATTCAGTCTAGACTGATTAGTGTAGGTCAATGCTGGGAATCACAGCTGCTGTGAGTTCATGTGTAAGAGATACGCCATATTCAGGGTCCAGCCCATAAGCAGTTCTCTTCTCATCTGTCTCTGACTTTCTTTCAATCCATTCTTTAATAAGCACCGAGTATTGTTCATGGTGGTATCACATAGGTTTTCCATCTATGACTAAGCACTCACAGTTAGTTGTTATCAGCATTTTCAACAGTTATGAGTTATGAGTTATGAGTTAGTAGACATATAACCACTGTGCTACACTAAGAAGCCTTTGTGATCAAGTTTGAGAGCCGCACACAACTATATAAATAATTTAAGTGGAGTTGCACAACATGGTCATTTAGCAAAGCAACAGCCATATGTTCTCCCCTGGAACCTGTGAATTCCTTAACTGTGTTTTTTGTCAATGTTTCAAGCACCAAGCTAGAATTCTTTGGTGGAGTATGAGTATACATCTTTCTCTCAAGTATAGTTATAATAAACACAGCTAGTTTTAACACAGCTAGAAAAAGCACCAGAGAAACGATATAGTAACAACTGGTGTGTTCCTAGAATTCATTTTTTTTAAGTAGAGAGGAATAAATTAAAAAGAGAAGCACATCTTCACTCTCAGTTTAGAGTTATGAAAATGGCAAAGAAATCTTGATTCCATAGTTTCAAAGAACTGAATGATTCAAATGAAAGACTCGGGAGGAGATTGGAGTTTCTCCTAGAGGTTTCACAAGACAATATGACTCAATGACCTTTTTATTATAGCACAGTGTTGTCTGAATCAGTTCTTCCTAGAGCTGTAAGGTGACTAACTTAATATCAAAGCCTTTGAGCTAAAGAAATGTTAGAGGTATTGTAGAGAAAGAACATATGGTTCTTCTCCTTCCCTGGACTCAAAGAAGCATTTTCCACTATTAAGGCAGAATGCACAGCATAGTTTCTATTCAATAAAGTTATTTTCCAACAATGTTTCATACACAGATTGAAGGGAAATTTTAATCTATAATTTCACTGTTGACCTTTTAACACTGCTATTGTGTGAAATAAACTGACAAATATAGACAGGAAGAAGGAAGAACACATTTTACTGTCTAACAAATATAAATTATACACAAAAGGAGAAACTTAAAGATATCAGAATCTTGTATGGGACTTGAGAAACATTGATCTTCTAGGGGAAAGAAAGTTTTTTCTTTGTTGTTGGTTTTTTTTTCCTTTTTTTTTCTGTGAAATGCCAGGAAGAAGATATGTAGAGCAAACCAGCAAACAAATATTATGCAAATAGAGACTGCCTGGCAACAATCACCCGTGGTTCTTTCTGTCTGAGTTCTGTATGAGACTTCTATTTCTCTTTTCAAGTGAAAAGGTCTTTCTCAGTGAGAAAGGGGCCAGATATCACACAGAAAAGCTTCTGTTTACATTACTTATTTGCTGATGTGCATAGATACAAATTTCAGCAAAGGACATTTTACAACAACATGCTTGTGTCTACAGAAGTTTCTAATTTCTCTAAAGAGCCAATTTAATATATTCTAAAGGAATGTATTTGGCATAGGTATTCTCATCTTCATAGAGCCTTATCTACAGGAAAAGGTCTTTTAAAATTTTTTAAAAAATTAATTAAAAATAAATAAATAAGTTATCTAAGTAGGACTACATAAAGGCTATACATACACATGTTATGAAAAAGCATCTCATTTAAGATACTAACTGGAAAATTACACAGTGTAGGAATGCTGTTCCTACCAATGCTGTGCACATTTTATGTCAAAAAGATAAGGATATCTCAACTGATAACCACAGTATTGTATCCAGATAACAAGAAGGGAAAGTGCAAGGCCGCCTCTCATTATAAAATACAGTGGTGCTTGTTTGTATTTTCGAATTTCCCTATCTTGGGATGTTCATTCCCTTGCTTTAGATGTTTTAGTTTCCACTGAATGGATTTTATTCAAGCTTTTAAAATTGTGCAGCTGAATTTTACAGGACTCTAACTTTATTACTTGAAGAGTCATATGTTTTTAAACCATCAAACAAAAATGGGTTACTCTATTGCTTGGCGCAATTGTGTATAAATTTCAAGGGAAATAGGAAACCATGTTTAAAATTTAGGGAATTCTACCAACCTATATTACTCCCTGTATGTACAGTAACCACAATTAATAGAAAAATGGATCATTCTAAGTTCAGCATGGCTTAGTTAATGAAGGTGAATGAAGCAACTGAGGTTTCAGGGTGGATAGGGGAAGTTAGAAACAATTTTGCCGACTTTCTTTTATATGTGTGTTGTGTGTCCATACTTATTAATTACACCTTGAGGTTTTTCTTTCTTATTCAGTTAAAAGAGTTATGTGGCTAGAAGCAAATGATTACATATTGGCAAAGTATATGAATTTCACTTGTATGAAGGACAGACACATCCTTTAATTGAGATATTAATGAGTTTTGATATTAAAAAACACTTATAGTACTTATCAGCCCACAAAGAGTAATATGTTTTCTTTCATATCATTTAAAAGAAAAGAGTATGTTAGAATTATTTTTGGAAAGTTATATCCAACAAGTGACTCTGCCAGCACTGGCGTACATATTGGAGAAAAAAGAACTTTTTTCCATAAACATAGGAGCCTCTGAAGGTCTGCACAATATTTGGTCTGTCATCATTTCTTCATGGTGTGGGGCCTCCTGAGGCCCACCTTTACCTAAGGGAGTGTGATCAAACAATGGCTTTATGAGGGAAGGCTGACATTTTCTTCAGTTCTACAAACACTGAAAGGTATCCTATGTGCCAGAAGATACCCACACACACATGCTCATGCATCAGTAGAGCACACACAAAGATTGCCATGCAAGTAAGATGGGGACTTTTTAGAAAAACAGTTTCTGTGAGAAAAGAACTGAGGATGAGAATAGATATTGGTGGTAGAAAAACAAAAATCATTTTGTATATGTATGTTACTATCAATAATAAAGAAATAATTTGTACTTAGAAATGTAAATAAAACATGCCAGCTAGTGGATTAGATTAAGGAATAACACTACAACTTTGGTGATACTTCCCAAGAAACCTAGTTTTTGTTTTTTATAAAGACAAGATAGAATAAGAGGGAATCATTGAGAATTCATAACATATTGAATTGTGAAGCTATCCATTTAACATAGAAGTATGTCCCTTTCCCTAAAGGCCATTATCAGCTAATTAGGGATACAAAACAGCCTAGTCATCAAAATAAATGTGTTCTGGAAAAAACAAGTTACAACAAGAATTAGTTGAAGCAGACCCAGGGAATACATTTGGTAGACTATAAAAGAGAGATGTCATGATAAAGGATGAATATAACACCATGGAATATAGTTTTTTAATTTATCTGATAAATTTAATTTATCCTCATGGCATTCAGGGACAGGCTTCAAACTCCGAATGTTGGAGAAGCCTATCATTTTAGGCATGGTCCAAAGGTAGTTTCTTTAGCATGTATTAAAAAGAAACCACTTTGGTAGAAAGTAAAATGATAGCTAACAAATTAAAATCCACAATTTATTTTTCTCTTTTTAAATAATGGATTTCACAAACTCATGATGTCACATGCATGGACTTACCTTATCATTCAATGTAACAAATACCCACTTTCCACACCAACATCTCCCTATAATGGTTCTCTACTAAGTGACCACATGTAAGTTCTCTATGAAAATTACCTTCTTTCTGTTCTATAAGTGACACATAGGGTTTTTTTTTTCTTCCCAGTACATCAACTGTGTTATTTTATTCTGAAATTTCCAGCCTAACTTATTTGAATAATTTTAAAATCACTTTTGTTATTTGAGGACTTCACATTACACTCATTCCCTCTCTTCCTGCTGTTCTCCTAGCCTCCTGATTGTTTTCCTTCTCAAACTGGTGTAGTTTGCTTGTGGTTTGGTAATCCCCTGAGTCACTTATTGCTCTTTGTAAGACCATGTATTTGTAGTATGTACAGCCGTTTCCAGATTCCATATTTGAAGAAAAAAGTTACCTGGAATGGGGGTTGATGAACCCTTGCTACTTCCGTGTTAGGATTTTGCTGACTTGAGCTTTGGTAGGAACTGAATATGTAGTGTCACGGCAGCAAGTATGAATTCACATGGGCAACGACCTTGCCACGCTTATAAAATAGTCTCACTCTAAACGTTTACTCCTTCTGGTTCTAAGAATAGCTCAGTGTTTATTATGAAAAAAAATTATCTCCCATGTCACTAGGTTAGGTACTTATATTCTGAAGTTCTTGCATTTTATGACGTTATGATAAAAACATCGACTCCAATGGAAAAAGGTTTTAATTATTCAGCTCTTTTATGTGTTAGTGATTAGTACTAACATGTTGAGCTAGCTTTCTGAATATATAAAGTTCACATTAGTATTGCCATTTCCACAGATAAACAATATCTGTTAACTACATGTGATGTCCCTTTGGCGTAGAGTATATAGCTATGTCCCAGAATTCTTTTCATCACTGTGATCAGTAACGAAGGGGTGAGTCAAGTTTCCTGACGATTGACATAGATTTTTAATCTTTCTAATTATACTTCTCTGTCTTGTACTTTTACTTCTCAGTGATTTAAATGAAAATAAATACCTGAATAGTCTTGATGAAAACACTGAACAAGACAAGTCAGCCTAGATTATATGGATGTGACAATAATAAATTTTTAAAAGATTTATTTATTTATTATTATATATACAGTGGTCCTCCTCCATGTACACCTGCAGGCCAGAAGATCACATTACAGATGGTTGTGAGCCACCATGTGATTGCTGGGAATTGAACTCAGGACCTCTGGAAGAGCATACAGTGCTCTTAACCTCTGAGCCATCTCCCCAGCCCCAATTTTTTTCAAAGACCATGAATTTGAAAGGTATCAAGTAGGTTATACAGAAGGGTCTGGAGGGAGGAAAGGCTAGGAAATAATGATGTAATTATACTATGATCTTTAATTTTTTATATAAAGAACAATCTACACCATTAATACTGTTCTTCTGTATTTTATTATGTTCTTTCCCGTGTATGCAAACTGCATAGGTGGTGGTGATGAGAGATGGGATACGTAGGCTCAACACACCCATCTAAAGGATCAACAGTAGTCTTGGTTTATGATTATGTCCTGTGAAATGAACATATATTTCTCCCAAATTAAAACAGAGTCTTTATGTTAAGATTAACCAACTGTCCAGTGGTTCCTCATAATGAGTGTTATTAGGCATACTTTCTAGTTAAGAAACCACAGTCTCCAAGAGGTTTTCCAATAATAGCCTGGAAAATAAATGCCATATCCATGACCAAAATCTACATGTTTTTAACTTCAGAAGTAATTTTCTCTTCTTAATGTCTTTCACTTATTTTAATAAAGATAAATATAATCCTGTTTACTTGTTGGTAATATGTTTTCATTTTTATTATCACATTTGTGTATTTTTAACAGATGAGCATCCAAAGCTAATTTTTTTCAAAAGTTAATTTTTATCCAGCACCTGATGTACTTTGAAATGTTTAGAAGTGACTTTTTTCTGAAGCTCAAAACTTTATCCTCTTATAATTTTTCTTTAAGCATAAGGTTACTCTGACATTAAGTACCCATTTGGCAAAAGATAGACTTTGGAAAGGCAATTTGCATCTTTTCTGACTTACATGTTAGTTAAAAAATTTCCTACTGTTAGTCATTTAGAAAGTGGTTGCACCAACTTGAAATAGAACATTTTACTTCATAATCTTTTCTTGTTGTCTTCTGGTATATCATTAAGGATAAACCACTTTTTCATTGCATCTTTCAGGACACAAAATGAAAATCAACCATATAGGGATTCTTCTCGTGGAGTCACCAGAATAGTGATGCTGCACTCTAAAAAGTTTATTCATGTTTCCAATTTGTAAATTTCAGTGATGAGTGAATATCTTGTTTCATATACATTATCACAATTGATAGCTTCATTAACAAAGCAGGGTGAGGTGTGTTGGTATACACCTGTAACCACAGCACTAGGAAGGCTAATTAATGGGGATGGAGAGTTACAGGCCAGGGTGGGTTACAAAAGGAGATGCAGTATTGCACCTGTATAACTCAATTAAAATACAAGCTTTGCTTCCAATACGTTGAAAGTGATATTGTAGGTTGTTTAGGATAAATAAGTTACAGGTTAATTTTTAGTTGATCAAATCATGGTCCTATCAGTTACTAGTCTATTTTTATCACAAGAATATGCATCTTAGGTGCAAGAGATAGATATGATTCTACAGAAAATTAAGGTAAAATACTTAGATACCATCTTCAAAAACCTCAGAGACATACAGAATATGGCATTTAAAAATGTTTTTTTTTTATTATTTTAATGGTTCACAGACAATGAGGCAGGTTAACTCCTAGCAACACCCAGCCTACCTCACAGAAGATGATGAGCATCAAAGATCCTCCTTATAGAGATGGCTTCAAATGTGTCAACCAAACCATTGGGCAAAATGTCTTCATTTCTACCACAGACAAAATTCTGCCTAAAAAAGGCAAGCTTGGATGCTGGTAGAGTTGAAGGTCAAATTGCTAAGTCAGGGTAAGCCATTCCTCAATAGTTCCTACCTCACATATATGTCTGTCAGATATATTGTGCCAGAAGGCTGAAGAAGATGCTCCAACATTATAGAGAGTATTGGGTGACTATTCAGGTAGCAAACTGTCTCTTTCACTTTCTCATTTGGAAAACTATCATCCTTCACTCCCCGGTATACTCAGGTAATCACTTTCATTACTTCTCAAGTCTCTAATGGGGTTGAAACTAGATAGTTTAGTTTTACAACTAAGTTTAGTTGTTTAAGGGTCAAGATGTTTTTAGGTCTGGATAGATGTTTTAGGTTGATAATGATGAGATATGATAGATATTGATTTACATTCAGAATTTTAGGTGCACAATGAAAAGAAAGATGTTTTCTTTAAGGTGGCCCAATAAAATTAACCAAAACATTAAGAATGTAACATTGATATAATTCCTGACTGTATCATGGCTCTTCTTGTTATAGGTAGTTTATTGTAGATATTTTAAATAATATAAATGTGTATTTTAAAATATTTAATAAAAAAAAGATTTACAAAAAATACCACCACCACAACCAACAACAACAATCACTTGAAAGAGCTGCTTAACACATATACTCATGTAGCAGGTGCAAACCCTGGAGTTCTATTCCCAGCCCTGAAGGATGAAAGCATGATTATACTCTAAAGGGATATATAACAAAATTGTGATGTTTTATCATTGACTTTAACTTCATTAATGTGCAATAAGTACTAGATGTTTGTATATGATATAAAAATGAATTAATCTGTAACTTATCTTAGTTATCAATAACTTTTCCAACTAGATAAAAAAGCCACTGATAGTTTGCTTATAGAGAATGAGGAATATACTGAATAGATTAGTTATTATTCATGGGGAAAAACAGTAAGCATCCATGCTAAATTTTCAATTAAAAATTGGTTTAAACCAGGAGTGTTGGCACCTGCCTTTAATCCCAGCACACAGCGAAGCAGATCCAGGCAGATCACTGTGAGTTCAAGTTTAGCCTGGTCTAGAAAGCAAATCCAAAACAGCCAAGACTACACAAAGAAATACTCCAAACAGTGTACCCAGGACACCTATTTTTTCAGTGAAAAGCTGTGCAATCTAGGCCTTTATGTTTCAGTTTCAAAGAATTCCAAATTAAAAAAACAAACAAGCAAATAAAAACCCCAACAACAGCAGTAAGTGGTGATTACCACAGAGTCCCACAATATAAGGAACATGTAGACATTGAAAGACAGAAATTTTCCTCCCCCAATGGGACATATATCAAACATCTTAAAACACACAACATTAAGGATTTGTGATTTTTACTTTTGATGTCATAGAAGACATGTGATCAGGACTGGGAAAAAGAGAACAAGTAGAGAGCAGCCTTAGTCCTGGCAACCACACCACCTCTAACAGTGATTTGGATTTATGTGTGGGTTCAATAGAGACAAACATTCTGTGAGAAGCTCAGTGAAAAATACCTACTTGCAGATTTTATCAAATGTCTAGCACTTTGAAATGAACAAGTCTAGGGTTTATGTGGTGCCAGGCCCTTTTTATTTATGCAGATATCACTTCTCAGTGCTATTTGTTGATCAAAAATTTTAAAAATCTAAAATATCGAATAGACCTTGCAAAACTATAAAATGTCTATATTGCAGATGTAATAGACCTGAAGAGGTAAGTTTCGTGTTAAGCTGATGCAATCATTATTAGTGGATTCAAATGAAGTTACATGCTTGGTAAGGGCAAGTATCTCAAGTAGGATTGGAAGAGTTGGGATGATGAAGTCAAAAGGTCGAGGAACATCGCTCATTTGTCTAGCATGTGCAAGGCCTAAGATGTACATTCTGAAGTATATATTAAATTTGAAAACTACACTGTCAGTAATTTGGGACACAGTTACATTTATGCACAGCACTGAAAAAGCAGAGCAGTGGAATTTTGAACTATTAAGACCAAAATTCCAAAAAAAATAAACCTCCTATAAGAAGCCTAAAGAAATAAATAAAGGAAGATAGATGTGAGTAACGATAATTTAAAGTGAAAATGCTGTGGCACAAAGTCACGTGAGCAACACAAAGAATGAATGGGTCATAGAAGAAAGACACAAACACACAGTAGCTAGTGATAAGAAGAGTCAGAAGATTTATTTGCTAATAGTTTAAAAGCAGAGTATTAAGTGATAAGAAGGATTCTCAAAGCACAGGGGGAGCAAGGACTACATGGATCATAAACGAAGACACATGTGATGGAAGAAGCTCTGAGGAAGGTGAGAGGGTATGATGCGAAGCTAACACAGGTAAAAATTACTCCTTTTGTGGGACTGTACAAAATCATTAATTGGAAAAGGAATAAACTTGACACATATACGGTCCACAGGAAGCTCAGTGAAGCACATAAACATCTTTGGGTTTGCTCTGACAATCACTGGATAATAAATTAGCCTTATTACGTGGACCGAAGGTGCTTAGACCCTGGTAGGTCTGATGGGAGGCCCTTTAGCATCGCCACAGCATCTCTATCCCTCTACGGCGACATCGCTTCCACTTCCATAGAATTGTAATTTGCACTTATTCTACATTTTTTCATATGTTTTGAAGTTGTGAGTAAAGTAGAACCGTGGACTAACTACTAAAATCCCGGCCACAGGCCCAGGAAACTTCCCCTCCAGTAGTTAGGTGGGTCTAGGAGATCCCCAAACAATGGAGGCTCCCATCGTTGGCCTTTGTTACTTCCCTATACTTGAACGTGAGACATTATTGCTAAAGACAACACAGTTTGGTCATTGTACACACTCCTAACTACTGAGACATCTGCCTTTCCCAGATATTTGTTTATGATAGCACAAATAAAATGACTAGAAATAAGCATTTCCTTCATATTAAAGATATGCATTGATCAAAAATATTTTTTAATTTAAAAACATATTGTTCTCCTCCTCAAATGCCTTAGTGAAATAAATAATAATTATGCTTCCTGGCTGAATTGAAGCTCGATTAAAAAAAATATACAGAAAGTCAAAAGAAAAATAACTCAGTATTTGCTCTGATGATCAGATGTTGTTAACTTTGGAATTCTTTGAAACTGAAACATAAAGGCCTAGATTGCACAGCTTTTCACTGAAAAAATAGGTGTCCTGGGTACACTGTTTGGAGTTAGGGAGTAGGTTTGTAAAAAGCAATTTCTACCAGGTTTGGCTCTTAGTAGAAGGTCTCTCTCTATTCTCAAATCAGATTGACTCTTCTTAGAAAGCAAAGCTTTTCAACCTTGCAGATCTCCTCCCTGGGGCTAAAGATCAACCACCTCCAATAAAAGAGGATTCACTGGAGTCCTTCCCCATAGAGATGCGGGCGGCTTCAAGAGTAAGTGCTTCAAACAAGTAATTTACTTTTATAAACAGTATAAATAAAACAGAAATAGGAAAGAGTTCACAGGCTTACACCATTTCGCTCTTTTACAGCACTCTGGATATTTTATTTTATTTCATGTAGGAGGTCTGCAGACTGTTAGAGTTGCTTATCTAGAGGAGGTCTCCAAGCTGTTCAGGGATAATTCAGAGATGTCAAGTATTCTTCCTAATGGAAGTTTTATTTAAGATATAGCCTCAAGGCAGTACTTTACTATTGGAATAATTATAAATTAGTGGCATTTGATGAAACACGTACTTTAAGAAGATTAGAACACTAATGATTTTTTATTAAACATCATGACTAATATTTACAGATACATTTCATCCTTGTGTGTTTATCTGTACCAGTACTTCTGAAGTACATTTCACTGAGCACTTAATATGCTAATGCGTGTTTTTAAATCTTTAGCTGCAATAACAGTGTTTCCTAAATTCAAGTTCCCCTCCCTCCCGCCCTGTTAATAGAGCATCCCTCTTGATTTACACAGCATAGCACAACGTTTAGAAACCCTCCCCTCAGTTGGATTTTAGTATGCAGATGCCTCAGTTTTCTCCAGCCTTAAAAATATGAAGCAAAGAGACAAGGAAAGAGGGGCGAAGAGCTCAGTCTTTTTCACATTGTGTATAAAAGAACATAGTAGACTTGGGCCCCACATGTTCATCATTCTTTTTGTGCCTTGCTACTGCGAGTGGAGTCAGGTCTAAAACTGTGTGTCCTTATTTAACTCTCCAAAGGGAATTAATTCTTGATTTTCTATCTTTTCTTTCATTCCAGGGAATCTTAAGCCACATAAAACTCAGAAACCTAATTAGGCCAGCAATTCAACTATACATTTATCATCTTAAACGTTCAAATCCAGATTGGTGTATAATGAAATGGTTCAATGGGAAGTGGCATTCGGATCCAACACTAACTATGTGAGTTCAATCCCTCAGCCTTACACTGGGAAGGAAGAACAGACGCCAGCAAATTTTTTTCCATAGCTACGCACACTAAAATATAAATAAAAAATACATGAAAACTAGAAAATTCAATAAAATATGTGCATGTATGCACACTACTACACACACGTGCCCATACGCACAGACACACAGACACGCATTTTCAATATTGAATATTGTTGTTTGAGGCCAGGTACACATTACACATGCATTCTAAGCATCTGTTGTATCTCCTGAGACACACCTCCAGTCGTAAGCATGCATGATCTTTTAATGTCCAAAATAAAAAGCCCTTATTAATAGAGCTTTATGTCATTTTCCTGAATGAACATGATCTTTGTTATCACATAAAGACAGTTATAAAATTGTGTTTAAGTTGAGTGTGCTTAATGTCTTCCTTGTGCATAGATGGCTTAAAAGTTATCTAGCGTTATGATACTGACACGCTGGAGATCACCTTCTCTAGAGGAAGCGTTTTTAATTAGTTGTCCAACTGACTTTTCAGTTTTTTAAAATATAAATAGAATATTTGAGTATGATTTAAATGCATGTGTTGTGTTTATTAAAATAATATTATATTGCACATGAATGTAATTCTTTGAAATATCTAGTAATAGTTTCTTCTTTCTTGAGGACTTCTGTTAGATGCATCAAGCCCAAAGAATACTTAGCATTTTCCTATCAAATTTTATTAAAACAAAATGTACTTGTTTACACTAGAAATATAGTCATGCCTCTTGAAAGAAATAGATGATTGTTTGACCCAAATAATTTCCTCTCTCATTACATTGTCATACAATATAAGCATCAAATGGTACTGCAGAAAAGGGTATAATGAATTTAGTGGTAGATGCTGGCTAGGTGGCTATCTGATTTGAACATAGTTTCTTACTAAACATAGTTTACTTAAAAAGAACAAAAGCAAAAATAGAAAAAAATTCCTCTGGACAGTTCTATAGATATGTTGTTTTTGAACAGATGACTAAATGTTTGTCATAATGTTATAAGGCATTAATTACCTCTGTGAAACACTAATTAAAAATATCTTCACACATGAGTAGTTTTCTTATCATCAGGCAAATATTATATGGCATTTAAGATTTTCAGCTTACAGCATCAAATATTTTATTGGCATACTTATAATTCTGTGATACATCTAGATATTTAATACAATTTATCATTTTGTTTTTCTTGTTTAAAATCCTAGGCATTTAAAATTTGTAAATAATAGACGCTAGGTATGATACAATGGCTTGAGTGCAAAGCACAAGGCAAAAGACAAAATGGCCATCCCAAGCAAAAACTATTTTAAAAACCCACTAAGGACCTTAACGTTCATCTGAAAATTTCAGTTTCAACATTTAGATACACTAAGCACATTACATATATTTTTAGATAACATATTCAGTAATCACATTTTCCTATATTTTCTTTTCTTTTCTAATTAATACTTTTATATTATTACACATGTATAAAACAAACTACATATAGCAGGGAGAACCATGTGACAATCATGAGAATAATGAGTTCTGTACATGTTACATTCGTAGTGAATTGGCCATCTGCACTCGTCTCATTTGAAGTAAGTGTCTTTCCTGTCTTGTTGGGTCTAAATTTCCAATGAAATTCAATATCTATCCTATTTCAACTCTAATAGCTTAACTTCTTTAAATTAATCTAAGATGATCTTATCCCCTAATCAACTAAGCTTGGTTGTAAAACTATACTATCTTGTCTTCAGTGCCCCTCAGAGACTTGAGAAGGAATAAAACTTCAATTCCTGAGTGAACCAGCAGTGTGGGTTAGCAGCTTCCAAAGTGTACAAACTGACTTAAGACAGTTTACTGCCTGACCAGTCACCCAATACACTTTATAACATTGGAGCCTCTTCTTCAGCTTTCTGGCCTAATATCTCTGCTTGTTTGCAGGGCAGGAACTATTGAGGACTTGCTTACCCTGACTTGGTAGAGTGCAGCCATTGACTCTGCCTGCATCTAAGTTGCCCATTTTTAGGCAGATTCTGTTTGTGGCAGGAACAAAGACATTTTGCCCCATGGTTGGTTTGCCGCCTTTGAAGCATTCTCCATAAGGAGGTTCTTTGAGGCTCATCATCTTCTTTGAGGTTAACTGGGTGATGTCAGGAGTTAACTTGTGTAGTTGTTGAAGAAATTTAGGATTGTAAGAACAACTTTGAATTCTATATTCTGTGTGTCTATGAGGTTTTTGAAGACCTTATTCAACTAATTTACCACATATATCGATAGAGTCATATCTATCTATTAGAGTTAGGATATATATTCTTGTGTTATAATCTGCCAAGTATTTGACATGCTCATGTTTTTTATCAGTATGTTAAATTCTATCACAATGACTTAGATATAACCTTCATTATAAGTAACAATTAAGGCCTTGAATTAAAGAGTAGGTTCAATCATCTAGCTTTTGTTCTATCCTCCCTCTATGTTCCTAAATCTCTCTTTCTCTCCTTTCAGCTCCCATCTCCTTGCCTATGTATGCAAAATAAAGGCAAAGAGAGACATTCCTGAGTTTCCCCTAATTTATTCTCTGTATAAGACCAGTAATAACTTATGACCACCTCCCGATGAGAAAAAGCATTTGTAGATAAAGCAAGCAAACAGAAGCCTATTCAGCTCCCCCCCCCCGCCCCCTGCTATGAAAGAATGGGGCATTGTTCTCTTAAGGTTTCTTCAGGTTCAATTGGGACCAATAATATCTTGGAATGGGCCCCCCAAAATTGGAGAGAATGGTTAAGCAATTTAGTGATTGCATTTGTGGCTCATTTTCTGAATGTTGAGATATTCCAGGCTTAGTAGGATACTGGAATGGTGGTCCAAATTGGATCAGAAGTTTTCTACAATGTTGTCCAGGAAGCTGTCCAAATCTGATGGGTACAAGCAACAGAATCATCCGGGGCTGGAACTAGGAGGATGCAGGATGTCAGTGTCCATCATGCTGGGGGGAATGATTCCTGTCAGGTCTGATCCAGCTGGTTATTTTGTTCTGAAAACATAATCTCTCACAAGCATTATACATTTCTAACTTTATTATTGTACAAGGTATGCGGGATGCACAGAACAATTAAAGCTAGTTTTCTGGGCATTGTATGGGTTGACGTAAGGCAATTGCAAATGTTCCTTCATGCCTAACTATTAGTGTACTCTAATACTTAGTCACAGAGAATCTGTGGTCAACATGAGGCCTCTCTATGCCTTTACATTTCTATCTCTGCCAGTCTCAGAACTATTCCTATGTAGTGGGATTAGGAATATAAATTGCCTGCTCGTTCTGTAGTTTGAGTTCTTTACATCTCAATTGCAGCTCCCTCTTTCCTCCCCTCCCATTTCCACCCCCTCCCTCATCCACCCACCTCCCAACCCCTTTGTCATCCCCTTCCCTCCCTCCTGTAGTCCTTAGATAGGGGAGCTCCCCTCTCCTAACCTCTGACCTTAATTTATCTAGTATACCCTGTACTACATATGACCTTTTCCTCTGTGGTCTGACAGGGCCACCCTAGACTCTCGGGACTCTGTCCAATGTCCGACTTTAAATCTCTGTAACTGTCACTATACCCTGCTAGGTGGAGTCTCTCCTAAATTGTCTATGTTGGTTTAAAATCCACATATGAGTGAGTATATACCATGTGCGTCTTTGTGGGTCTGAGATATCTCGCTTACGATGATCATTTCTAATTCCTAATTAGAATTCTAGTTCTAATAATAATTCTAATTCTAATTTCTAAATATATTTTCATATATTTTAGAAACTATAACATAGTAATGTATTGTGGTTAGATTATCATATTATATATATATATATATTTCACTCTTTTTGTTTAGAACATATTTTGTATTATAAAATAAGTATCTAGGTTAAGTTTTTTTTAATTAAGTGAAACCTGGAAGTAGGTTCTGTTTTTCAGGTAAACATAGACCTGGTCAATATAGATTATAATCTAAATGAGAATCTTATTTTAATAGGTGATAGGCAGGGAATAACTTATCTAGAAAATTCTATAGGTGATATCGATTTCAATAAAATTCTAGTCATTTAAGTGGTTTAACACTACTGTTGAGTTTAAGAAAGCATATGGTGAGGTAATTGTGTTATGAGGAGAATTTCACAGCTATATGTAGGAACTAGGATCTAGCAGAATATTAATCTTTTTTCTTGAAGAAATGAGACCCTTGTTTAAGCCTCCAGATTGACAAAACACAAGAAAAGAAAAAAAAATGACGAACTTTAGTCTCCTGTGAAAGTGCTGCTATGGAGTTAATGTTTTAGTTTGAATTAACCAAAAATATCATTTATTCCATCTTAAAAGTTCAATGTGATGAAGTGAATTATACTAAGGCTTCAACTCCCTATAATTTTTCTATTCATAGTAACATAATTTCTCATGAATCTATTTAAATTGGAAACATGTTTTAAAAATTTACAATATGTACTTAACCTTGAATGTACTGTATGCCACGTATAATGGTCACCCTGAATAAAACTATCAACTTTCTACACAATATCATGTAATGATATTGAACTCAGTTGCCCTGAAGCCAACATCTTTAAATTCTTTATTCATCAACATCTATTCAGTTTTTCTAAGAGAAAACTACAGGCTGAAATGTAAAGGAAACCTCTTATAAATATGAGAAGCACATGCAACATAAAAGGAAACTCATATCTGCTACACCTCCGGTTTTTAAGGAAAATATCAATTCAGTCAAGAGAGAAAATTTCCTTATACATACATACATACATACATACATACATCTTAACAGGTCAGATTTAATATTCTGCTCTTCCTGAGTAAGTTGTTTCACACGTGGAGATGTGAACTGGGTGGATTTCTAAAAACAATGTAAGCAGTAAGAGGAGAGGACAAATTAAGCTATATAATCACGGATGGCAGTTGTGAGGAACAACAGACGAAAACATCTCAATGTTTTTTTCAACAAAGGTTGACTCCAAAATACAAAAGCCCTATGTTAAACACCTAATACATGTAACTGCAAATGTAGCATTTGCCACATATGTTATTTTATATTGAAATAACAATTTTCCTAAAATTTGAAGAAGCCTGTGATCATAAATAATCTAATATCTTTGTAAAATCCACACCCATTGTTTATAGCATTTTGGTGTAAGAATGTATTCTATAACATTGTTTTGTAGTGTATAAAATACCTTTAATATAAGAAATTGAGTAAAACCACTACATGGAATTGAGTTAAGTGTGCAACTGGAGTGTACCATGTCCTCGGTTAGCCGGAGGAGTCCGTGCACGGCTAAACTCAGCAGTCACTCTCACTTCTCAGTGTGGTCATGACCATGATGTTTGTTATCTTCCACAAGCAAAGAGACTTTGGCAAAATGTTTCCAATGTAAAAATAGAAACAAACGCTTGTCTCTCCAAACTGATAGCATTGCCTTTAGACCCTATGTTTTACTTCGTCATTTACAAAATCCTTTGTATTTTCTGGGCTGGCAAGAAGAAAAGACGTCTTCTAAAGCAGTTTGAAAATTTTTTAAATCTACTCATTTAAGTTAAAATATGTTTTCACCATTTTTCCATTTCCTTCCTCCAACAATGTGTATATACACTCCGTCCACATTTGTTCATTTCTAATTTCAGGCCTCTTGATTAATATATATAATTGATAATAATCATAATATAATATTATTTTGTGTTACAGAATCATAGTTCTACTCAGCTATGATACCTACAATGTTCAGAGTGTCAAGAACACCCCCAAGGTGTAGTAGTGGCACTTATATCTTGGTGGTAATCAACCGGCAGCTAAGTGGGCATAAACAACCTCAACAAGGAGGAAATCATGTCTGATAATAGAAACTTAGCTGGCTACACAACCACAATTAAAATCTTGAATAAGAACCCACAACCACTGCTTTTCTAAAGTAGCATAATTCCTAACTGTACTGTAAAATTTTTTTTGTTTATTGCCACATGTAAGTTTAGCCCTCACCTCTCAACAAACAAGCCTCTATTTGTAACAGACAGATACTGTTAGTGTAAATCACACTGATCAAATTACAGACAGCAAATGATTGTGATGTCCAGCCCCAACTGATGCGCCTATCACAGTACTGTTGCTTCTGAGACTCAGGGACAGTATAGAAGGCAGAAATATTGTAAGAGCCAGGAAAACAGGGTGTCTTCTGTGGGGTTACAATTCCCAGAAATATACAGAAAGCTGTACCCATAAAGTTTCAAGAACATGGCTAACTAAACAAGGCCTGAACAAGAAGATCTTAAAATAATATCTCTCACTATAATTCAGCCTCAACTGGATCTCATTAAGATTCCATATTCTTCTTGAATTCACAATATGTCTGTCGAGTCAAACCTTTTGCTGAGATTACAGGCATGAGACACCACATCCCACTGAGAGTTTTTGAGGATACAAAATGAATGCTTGTTTACTAAAGTTCACAATTACTCAAAAATAATAATATGCACTAAATAACACTATATGAACAGTTATAACTATGTGGGTGAAATATAAATAACGTATTTATTTTATATGCCACAGTTATTTCATGCAAGTGTGCATATTTAAAGAATTTGAAACAAAAGTGATAGATCTTAAATTATTATGAATATTAAGAATTTTTGCCATAGAGTTTTTAAGTAACTGTCTGTCTGGAATACTCAACATTAGAATATTATTTTGGGTCAGCAGAACAGACTAAAGAACTGGTCTGTGGTTTTTGTAAAGCACAGGGAAAGGAAGTTTCTCTATGATCACCAAAGCATCTTCAAATGATGTGCTATTACTGCAATAACTAAGATTTTATGCTGAGAATAAAAATAACAATAATTTCTCACAAAATTCCTACTCTCATCATCACTAAACATTACATGGCTTATGATTAAATTACAGCGTAATTAAGAAAAAATACCATTATTAAATGTCTATATAAAATGCACTTCCCCTTTATCCCTAACACCTATGCCAAATGCATTTCTCCTTTACCCCTAGTGAAGAACTATTCACAAAAAAAGAAAAAAAAAAAACCTAAAAAATTATTAATGCTAATCTTTATTGTCCCTTTTAAACTTTGTAGTAAAGAGGAATTTTATTTTGACTTAATGTTTATAAAGATGTTTTGCAACTAAATATATTTTAGAAAATACTCTATTGAAGATATAAATTACTTTGGTTGGTTACTTACTAGCATCATGTTTCTTCAATCAAAGAAGAACAAATATCAAAATGTATCTTATTTTTGCTTGCATGATGCTCAGTTGACAAAAGCACATGCCATGCCAATCTGATAACCTGTTTTTTATCCCTAGAATTTAGTGTGTAATTCTAGAGACAGAGAGAGAGAGAGACTGACAGCCAGCCAAACAGGTAGGCAGACAGGCAGACAGGCAGACAGACTATACTAATACACAATCGAGTTACAATAATCTGGTTTGTATGATGATTCAGAATAAGATAAACATACCCCAAATTTTTAACACAATCTGACATTTTCAATTAAAATTTTATTAGTTACTTCTCTTTGCTGTGATAAAACACAATGACCAGAAGCAACTCAAGAAAGCAAGAGTTTACTGGGTTTAGGGTTCCAGAGAGATAAGAGTCCATCACAGCTAGAGTAGCGGAAGAGCATAGGTATGGGGACGCTAGAAGCAAGCAGAGAGCTCAAACCGTCAATCATTAGTAGATAGCAGAAAACAAACTAGAAATAGGGCCAGTCTTTAAACTCTCACAGCTTGTATTGAGTAATACACTTCCTCCAACAAGAACACAGCATGTAAACCTCCTGAAACAGCACCACGAAGTAGAAAACAAGCGCTCAAATACACCAGACCTTTTGGGGGCATTTTCATTCCAACAGCCACAGATATAAAGTTAGTTTGATTATTGTGTAAAATGGTTATTTGCTCTGGTAAAACCCAGTACTATTCTGAAAATGTATTATGTCATATATTCCATGAAAACCTCCTTACACTCTGTTCAATTTATACTTTTATCTCTATTAGCAGTATCATTTCTATATATTTGCTCATATATAAATGCCTTGTAACTTGAAGAATGTTAATTGCTATGTGAGAAATGTGTCAGAGAAAATTATAATTAAAACTATATATACATATTCAACACTAAAATTCAAAACTGATACATAGTGCTGTTAACGGATAACGTAGTATCTATAAAAAATATAAAGTGTACACAAATTTATAATTCTAACAAAGTAATTTGCTTTTTTGGTATATTTTAATACATACATATGTATATACATACATACTTTTGAGATTGTTTTTTATGATAAATGTATTAATTATATACTCAAAATGAGGTAACTAAAGGTGAGGATCAAGCTTTATATTTATCTTAAATTTATTTCAACACATTCTATCACTTTGATTCTATACATTTAGACTTCTGAATTACAAAGTGCGACTGGCCTGTTGAATTTACTGCTATTATTAAAGCAACAAAGGACTACTGAAAGATTTTGGCCTTAAGCGCGTCTTCTCCGCTCAGTCCTACACCCTATGTACTATCTCTTGCGCTATTCCCCAGAGGCTGTTTCGTCATTGTGATGATATTTCACAGTACTGGAACCAATGTTCTCATTGCTACTCAGCAACCCAGAAGGCGTTTTTCCCGTGGTTCATCTTTGAACATCTCAGCGTCATCATCCTCAATGTTCTAAATATGCCTGCACATTGCCCCATTTCCAACTCAGCCTCTGGTTGGTCACTCAACTTAATCCTGAAGGCACAACATTTTTCTTCACAATTTCCTACTAGAAAAGAAGATAAAAAAATAAATAATGCCAAATAACTTCAAATAAGGCCAACATTAAAATGGGAATATGGAAGTTGGTTTGCAACTCTCTTTGTAGAAACTTTTGTCCTTAAAATTATGATCCTCCTCTTTCGTCCTCAAGATCTTTGTTCTCTCTGTCTGTCCCTGTCTATTTCTGTCTCTGTCTCTGTCTGTCTGTCTGTCTGTCTGTCTGTCTGTCTGTCTCTGCAAGTGAGAGAGAGAGAGAGAGAGAGAGAGAGAGAGAGAGAGTGTGTAAATGTGCCAATAGAATGATAGGTTCAGGCTCTCCTGAAGTTAAAGTTTCTACTAATGTTCACCAGCAAATGTGTGTGTTATGTTATAAACTATGGTCCTCTGGAGAATTATATGGACTCTTAAGACAGTGAACTCTCCCTGGAGTCCAGTCTAATTTTCATACATTTATTTCAGTTTAGCAATATGTATTGCATTTTCATGAATCAACTTAAATACATTGCCTAAATTTCCTTCAGTTTATAATTTTTCTTCAGTTCTGCTAACATTTTCATATAAGAATTTAGTGACAATCTACTATGAAGATAAATAAAATAATATAAAATTACTGATGTCCAGTAAACTACTCAATCTACAGATATAATTTTACATTACACTTAAGTTCATTTAAGGATAAATAGAGCTGGAGATATAGTGCAGTTATACACTATTTTCCTTGATTAACATTTAATTATTTAAAAAAACGTTTTTGAAATAGTTTACATTTTTCTGATAAATTGTGAACTTTGGTTTAGCATTTTTAATTTGATTTCAGTTAGCTTTATTTGAAATAGTTAACAGCCAAATATGAGAACTATATCCAATCTAAATTACTTTTTATTATTATTTTATAAAATTAGTTGGATACTATTTGGAATTAACTATAAAATTGTTTAACATTTATTAGATTGCATTTTATACATTATTTAATGACCTAGTATATTCTATTGTTCCCCCAAAATGCAAAAGAGAAAATGGAAAAGTGTCAGTGCAAAGTGCATTTAGACAAATGAAACAATGTTATTCTTGAATTAAATGTGTCAACATTTTACAATATCCTAACTTTATCTGTGGATAGTATCATTAAAAACTACCTTATTTCTTCTTTTATTTGTACTTCTATTGATAAAGTGATAGCTGTGTTTCTGATATTTTTCTTCTTCTGTGATTCAATTTAAAACAAACAAAAAATGCTACAAAATATAATTTAGTAGAAAAAGTCAGTTGCATTTTTCTGTCCATTTTCGTAATTGAATACATAATTTTCTGTGATTTCAAATCATTACATATTAATTCTTTATATTTCTTAGTACACATTGCATTTATTCATTTTAGTTTGTTTGTGTGCTTAATAGCACAGCCTGACTGAACCTACCTTCACTTCAGTCAGATTGCACCTGCCAGTTTCACATTCTCAGTATAATAAATACTTATTTCAAGTTAAGATTTTATTTAGTGGCTCTTCCATTATTTGCTATTGCTCCTTTTTAAAATATGTTCATTGTTCTACCACATTCCTTTCTTTCTGTTTAAATGGCACTTTCCTTAAGAGCTGTGTCTCTAGAGCAACATGATTAGGAATTGAAATTCTCTAGGTCCTTTGAATTGTTTCACTTTTTCCTTGGGTATTCTCAACCAAGGCAGGATAGCAATGCATTTCTCTGGAGGGTCAGCATTTTCTTCATTTCTATGTAGTGTGCATAGCCTTCCTTCTTGAACTATCCTGTAGAGAGGTGAGTGACTTACCTGTGCTCTATAATGTGGGACAAATGGGTGCCCACTAAGCTGAGAAGATCTCCTTAGTCTTTGAATGTGAAGGCAAAAGGCTCAGTAAGTCAAACTCTTGCTCTGTTACTTAGTGAAGCTCTCCTTTTGATTATGCCATCCAACAATTGAATTCTAGACAAAAAATATTTCTTTTTTTTTTAATACATTTTTATTAATTTATACATATTACATCTCAGTTGTTAGCCCATCCCATGTATCCTCCCATCCCTCCCTTCCTCCCACTTCCCCCCTACTCCCCTCCCCTATGTCTGTGTCTGAGGGGGACCTCCTCCCCCTGAATATGCTCATACGGTATCAAGTCTCTCCTTGGTGACCTATTATCTTTCCTCTGAGTGCCACCAGGCATCTCCATCCAAGGGACATGTTCAAATATGGGGCACCAGAGTTTGTGTGAGAGTTAGATCTTCTTCTCCACTCAACAGTGGAGAATGTCCATCGGCTAGTCCGGGTAGGGGTTCAAGGTTTTTACTGCCTATTTTTTCCTTGGCTGTTGCCACAGTTTGCGGAGGACCCCAGGGCCCAGACTCGCCTGTAGTTTTCCAGGACCCACTGGATCCTTCCATTTCCTCTTTCTCCCAGGCTTCTCACACCTAAAGTTTCAATAGGATGTCCTCCCCTCTTACCCATTATTCTGGTAGGTACAGTTTTTCATGGGGACGTACACCTTGGACTAGTTAGACAAAAAATATTTCATCTCAAGTGCCTAAAGGAATATAGACATTGTGGGTGAGGCAATAAATTTATCCCAGTTTTATCGTCTTACAGAGCAGGACTTGGTAATTTCCGAGGACTATTAAGTGAGGTGGGCTTACTCAATTATATCAGTGTGATGTATCAATCTTGATCACCTATCAATTAAGTGTCAATTATGCACAAGTTTCATGCTGATCAAGACAATAAGGAAGACTTTTTTTTTTTAGTAAAATTAATGCAATAAGGAAAATGTTCAGCACAGCCAAATGAATACAACTTGGTTTCTAAAAACAAAGCCTGGAGACACTGAAACAATCAGATGTGCTAGGAAAAAAATTGGAAGTTTCACTGGAAATAGATTATGGATTCTAATATGAAAGAGAAACAAACTTTAATCTTTACATCTGTAGTCAGTTTTGGGGATGGGAAGTGACCACAGGCAATATGTGTGCTTTTAAAAACCTGCCAGTGACAGAAGGAAAGAGAGAGTCTTAACTTTCTTTTTATTTTTTTAATTTTTTATTAATTTATTCATGTAACATCTCAATGGCTATCCCATCCCTTGTATCCTCCCATTCTTCCCTCCCTTCCATTTCCCCCTTACTCCCCTCCCCTATGAAAGTGCCTGATGGGGACTTCCTCCCCCTGTATATGCTCATAGGGTATGAAGTCTCTTCTTGGTAACCTGCTGTCCTTCCTCTGAGTGCCACCAGGTCTCCCCCTCCAGGAGACATGGTCAAATATGAGGCACCAGAGTTCGTGTGAAAGTCATACCCGACTCTCCACTCAACTGTGGAGAATGTTCTGTCCATTGGCATCTGCATTACAAAAATGTGGCTCCCAAGACCTTAGGAAAACACTTTTCAAAAATAGATTTACATCTCAGAAGGCAGAGAAATAACCTATAATTTCAAGATTTCTAAAATTTCTCTGCAAAGTTAGGGCATGAAAAACTAGCTAGTAGTGACAAAGGCTTGTCTGGATTGAACTTTATTACATGGAATTTTAAGGGTACAGTACCATGTTTGGATTGCAGACAAAAACTGCCAGAAGCCATGATAAATTCTGGTTCAAATATTTGAATTGTCATTTTGTGAAACTTCCCCAGTTCTTGGTGTTATTAAGTATTCATGGATTCTTTTAATTTTTCAAATTTTTTTCTTAAAGTATATTTCATATAACTGTTGTCTATTGGCTTGCCTTGTGAGTCCAAACTAAAGAACCCCCATTAAAGATGCAATTAGATTTAGGTAATGTGTATTTTAGTACCCAATCAATATTAATCATTCTATATTAAGTATGTTTTTTCACACTTTTTGGTTTATTTATTTTATGTTAGAAGTCTTTTTTGAAAAACAGAATTTATATGCTTTGATTCTTTGTGTCAAACAACAACAACAATAGCAACAACAAACAACAAAAACACTGACCCAATGTAGTATAGAACCAAGAAGGTCTGTGGGAATATTCCTGGATTCTAACCTTTGCATAAAGCTAAATTACTCCATGGACTAATGAGACATTCTTAGCCTTTGTGCCTCTGCTTTTGACCCAATAAATATCTTCAATTAAATTATTTATGCCAAATATTTTTGGCTTCTAAAATTTGTCAAGTTTGTTAGTTTACTTTCTCAAGTCTGTATATGAACCATTAAGTACAACAAATGCATGTAATGTGAAATAATACTGCCTTTTTCAGCCTTGCAGAGGTAAGTGATGCATTAAAAGCCTATGAGATGATTTCCTATCATCTCCAGTTGTATATGTGTGTGTATGGGATATCCTCTTGAAAATAATTGATATCTGTTGCCAGTTCAGGTTTCTCAAATTTTATTCAATTATTCATAAGAATTCCTTCAGCAATGTCATGTGTAGGAACATTTATTAAGACACATTCATGACTCAAATATATTATTTATATATTTGCTCTGTCAGTTAAATGCCTCATTGACCTTTAAAAAATTCATAACTTTTTAGTATTTTAAGAACAATCCCAAAGCCCTTACTATTATTGAATGTCACAATTAATAATAATAATAATAGATTTATTATGATATAAGATCTTCAAGCACACTGATGAAGAAAAGCAGGTAGCAAACAAAATACGAACCCTGATCAAGCTTAATCTCACCATAGTCATTTTAAAACAATGAAAAAACCAGTCATTTTCTCCTTTAATCTTCAGTATTTATTTTAAATAACAAAACCCAAAAATATACTTGCTAGTTCTTGATCACATATATTTTCCTGGATTATAATGCTTATATAAAATGTTCCAGAGCATTCAGAAAAGGAGGCAAATGTGTGGAGGATCTTGACAATGAAAATGCTGGTGAGAGAATATAGTCTGATGATAAAGATTTGTGCTGAAAACTAATGTTTTACAAGTAAGAAATAATCTTCAGTATGCTATTACATATTATAAGTCCAAGAGACAGAATTACAGTCATCCAAGGGAGCAAATATTATAAAGAACAGCTGGCCTTCAAAGGCACACATGGGATGTGTCACTCCATTCTATATATGTATTCCCAGATTTTTGCACAGCTGTAATGATTTTTGTCTCTACTTAGATGAGTTTCTCAGTATCTGACTCTTTTCTGACATCTTTTCCTCTACAATTAAGCAGAGCAAGTAATAATTCTGTTTCTGAGAACCTTCTGTCATTCTGCTGCGATCTGTATCAGTTTGATGTCACTTGTTAATTGCTATTCAGCTTTGCTTGAGTCAACTGTGCTGGCTTATGAGCCAAGAGATTTTGTACTTCCCTCAGACCTTGACTGTGAGAGAAGACTTAATAAGAGCTGTGTTTTCTAAGAGGCTGATGCTGGATCTAAAAATCTTCTACATGGGAGAATGAAGTCATGATATAGAGGGAAAACAAAAACCTTTTGTTCCCTAGGACAAGATATAATTTCCCAGCAAATGAATTCAAGGAACACTAGATAATTCTGTAAAGTGGAGAAACTCCTATCTACTCCCATTTCTTCTTGACACAAATTTGGAGGTGATAAAGAATAAGATGAGTATTAGTAATATATCATTTAGATAGAACTAAAGTAATAAGCTCCAATTCTATCTCTTATTATGACAGTGCCTACATGTGTGGAGGTGTATATTATTGGCTGTGTATATACATGTATATATATAAAATCTATGTCTAAGATATAATGTTTCAAATATTTTTTGAAATCTTGAATATAGTCATTAATGGCTAAAAATGTTGTAAGACTATTGCAAATTAGAAGCACATCCCACTGTGAATTGAAGTCACTACACTGCATTTTGGGACACTAAATGAAAGAATAAGATTTATATAATCATAATAAGTTTAAATATTGCTATATATCTTACATACATGTAGAAGAACATTAGTCCCATCAAAAGGTGATCATAAACATTAAGATTCTATATTCTAAGCTTATGAGATAGATGGAAAGGGTGAAAGTCCTTAAGCAAATATAAACATCTTTGTAGGAATTTTTCATTCTGAGTTGGTAAAATAATTTATTCTTAGTTGGTAAATGCCTGGAAGTGGATTCCAGGGAAAGCCTTCAAGTAACAGGAAACTGGGACAGTGGGGAGGACATCCTATCGGGACTCTAGATGAGACAAGCATGGGAGAATGGCAAAGTAGAAGGATCCAGAGGGTCCTAGAAACCTACAAGTAGAACATTATGATAGGCAGATTTGGGCCCAGGGGTTCCGCTCAAACTAAGGCACCAGCCAAGGACAATACAGGCGGTAAACCTTAAGCCCCTACCCAGATCTAGCCAATGGACGGAACACTCCCCACAGTAGAGTGGAGAGTTGGATATGACTTTCTCACGTACTCTGGTGCCTCATATTTGACCATTTTCCCTGGGGGGGAGACCTGGTGGCACTCAGAGGAAGGATAGCAGGTTACCAAGAAGAGACTTGATACCCTATGAACATATACAGGGGGAAGAAATCCCCCTCAGGAACTGTCATAGGGGAGGGGAATAAAGGGAAAATGGGAGGGAGGGAAGAATGAGAGGAGACAAGGGATGGGATAACCATTGAGATGTAACAAGAACAAATTAATAAAATAATATATATCTTGAAAAAAAAAAGAGCTAATCCAAGAGATGACCAATCACCAGGAAAGAAAAATGTCCCTCAGGAAAGCTGTTTGCTGTCAAAATTAAACAAGCCCTATGAGTGTAACAGGGCTGAGATTCTGTTGCCTGTCACACCACAAAGGCCAATGTACAGAGATGGGAATTGAGTCTCTAAGGTAGGATTTATTCCAAGAACCAATGATCTGGGAAGATGGCATGTAAACATATTCAATAATGCCTTCTATTTCATCTCCAGGCAGAAGCATTATACAGGATGCACAGGTATGGGGTGTGGAGTGAGAGAGCAAAGTGATCAATCATTTTGGAGCACAGTCTTGCTCTTCTGGTCACAAAGTCAGCCATGTTTCTTGGATTTGTGATGTTTTTCTTATCATCTCTTTCATTCTTCCCCTAGCTTGTGGAGATCTGGTATCAAGCATTGCATTGAAGGTTGCATCTGCTTAGTGTCTTAGCTCTTAGTGGCCAGATCTTCCAGTATTATCAGTATTACCTGGGCTGGGGAGGCACACTAACTTGGAACAAACAAGCCATAAATAGTTTGTACATGTTCAACTATTCATAATATATTCATGTAAATTTCTTTATATGATATGAAGTACAAATATGTTTTCAAAGAAGAGGATATAAAAGTCCCTGCATCTTTTCCTCTTATTCTCTCTCTTGAAATCTACCCAAAAATGTAAGTTCGTTAATTTTCTTTCTAGTCATTTTCTACTCTTCCGTAATGAGACTGTTTTCCTCTATAAGGGTCTTTTTGCCTGATATTCACTGTTACTCTAAAGAGTGTTTTTTGTTATTTTGTAATAAGTTATACTCATTTATATATATATATATATGTTGCACTATCAAATTCACACAACAAATATAACAGGCATTAGAATTGGCAGGGTGTGAGCTGAACTCTATGCTTGCACTAGTAGACCTGCAAGCAATCACCTTAATATTTTGGGGAACTTGACTCAGGCAAAGTCGGATCTTTGATGTTGTGCTTTGAATTAGAACATGTTGCATAGGCATATGCATGTAAACGCTTTGTTCGTAGCTGATGATTTAGGCATTTGTAGGGATGTCAGCCATGGAAGAACTCTCAAGGGCTATGAGAGTTAAATGGCTCATATTAGTTCTAGTTTGTTTGCTTTATTTTGTAATTGTGGCTCATGAGGTGAGGTAAACGACATCCTGCTCCAGTCAGTGTGCCCGTCTGATGTCTGTGACATTATAGACTCTGACATTCTGGATCCATAAGCCAAAATAATCTCCTTTACAAGTTGCCTTGGTCATGGTGTTTTATTGAGCAATATAAATAATTAATACAGTGGCCTTAAAAACAAAAGAGTTTGAAGATGGCTTAGTGTGTATTACTAATTTTTAGTATAAACTTAACCATAAAACTTAAGAAATAGTGAAGCCCTCAACGAGAAAGTGGAACCTCTATAAGAACGTGGGTGCTAGTTTCTGAAGGAAGGATCCCATGCATGGGTCACACAGTTAGCTATAGACACCATCATGATGTTTATAACTCTAGGATCACAACTCAAAGTGCTGGTAAGAATGTTTTTAATCCCCTTTCTTTTTCAATAACTGAGATCATAGGGAGGCTCTGGAGGAAACTTAGGTGGAATTACAATCTGATAAGAGAGTACTAGAAGCTATTAGGTACATAAACGGGACTACAGTAAAGGGAATTTATGTTGATATTAATTGTTATTAAAAGAAAAATCTTAAGGAGATGCTTCACATAGTATAAAAACCAGTTATTTTCTACCCAACCCAACAAAATGTTTGGGTTAAGACATTGTTTTACATCCCCATGCACTTATAAGCTTTCTTGTCTCTGTCTCATGCTTCTTGAGGTTTTTAATCTCTTAATCCTAAGAGGCAATGACGTCCAAAGATTCCTCTACTATACAACATCTCCATCACTAAATAGTAATACAGAAACTTCTGACTCAGGGATCAAATGTCTTTCGAGAAAACTCACAACAGGATGCTGAGCAAGGCAGTGGAGGTGTCTCTGTGGAAACCTCCCCTAAGCACGAGGGTCACGCCCATCTTTTTAATATTTATGTTCTTGCACTTCACTCTTTGTCTGTTTTCTTACTCACTTTGGACATGAGACATTTGTTGAAGCTGGGAGCAGCTGGCTGGAAAATGTTTGGGTGAGTACTCTAGCTCCATAGCTTAAACTTATCAAGAGATTGAAAGAAAAAAAAAGTTCATCATTCTCAAAATACTGGCACTAAAAGTAGAATTTCTGACTTTTTATTTCCCTCAAACAACTGTGAATGTATATTGAGAAAGAGGCTGCAGAATTTGAACATGACGAGAAATTCTTCTGGTACAAACACAAGAGTTAAAAAACAGAATTTGGGAAGATGGCCTAAGATAAAAAATCCAAGTGACACCACATGCTGGTGAGGATGTGGAGAGAGAGGATGACTCCTTCATTGGGTGGGAATGCAAACTAGTACAACCACTTTGGAAATCTATCTGGCACTTTCTCAGAAAACGGGGAATAGGGCTTCCTTAAGACCCAGCTATTTCACTCCTTGGAATATACCCAGGAGATGTTCCAGCACAGAACAAGCACATAAGCTCAACCATGTTCATAGCGGCCTTATTCATAACAGCCAGAACATGGAAACAGCCTAAGTGTCCCTCAGTAGAAGAATGGATAAAGGAACTGTGGTACATTTACACTATGCAATACTACTCAGCTATTAAAAACAAGGAATCCCCGAATTTATCGACAAATGAATAGAACTAGAAATGATCATAATGAGTGAGTTAACCCAGAAGCAGAAAGAATCAAATGGTATATACTCACTCATAATTGGACACTAGCCGAAGGGGCGTGTCTCATGAAAGTCTTCACTTACCAGGAAATTGGGGTAGAAGTAAAGACATCCTATTGGGACTCTAGGTGAGAGAGTATGGGAGAATGGAGAAATAGAAGGATCCAGAGGGTCCTAGAAACCTACAAGAAGAACATTATGACAGGAGAATCTGGGCCCAGGGTTTCTGCTCAAATTATGGCACCAACCAAGGATAATACATGCAGTAAACATCGAACCCCTACACAGATCTAACCAATGGACAGCACATTCTCCATAGTTGAGTGGAGATTGGGGACTGACTTTCACACAAACCCTGATGCCCTGTATTTGACAACCTCCCCTTGGTTGGGAGGCCCAGTGGCACTCAGAGGAAGGACAACAGGCTATCAAGAAGAGAATTGATCCCCTATGAGCATATAGAGGGGGAGGAGGTCCCCCTCAGTCACAGACATAGGGGAGGGGAGTAGAGGAGAAATGGGAGGGAGAGAAGAATGGGAGGATACAAGGGATGGGATAACAACTGACACGTAATATGAATAAATTAATAAAATATTAAAAAAAGAATTGCTCAGTGTCCTTAGTCATCAGGAAATTGCAAATCAAAATGACATTGAGTTTCCACCTTACACTTATCAGATTGGTGAGATCAAGGATTCAAGTGACAGCACGTGATGGGAAGGTTGCGGAGAAGGGGAACACTCCTCTGTAACTGATGGCGTGCAATCTTGTACAACCACTCTGGAAGTCAACCTGACATTTTCTCAGGTCTGCTGAAGTATGATCATATTGCATGAACAGAACGTAGTCCAAAGCTCTGAGTAAAATTCAATCTCTCAGGCAAGGTTCAAAAAATAAAGCAAACAAGCAAGCAAAATAACAAACACAAAAAATTCAGTAACTTAGACCAAGGCACAGCCTGATCTCGATAGGACCCACTTGCCTTTCTTATAAATTATATTGATTCCATTTCTTTTCCATATTTCATTATTGACTTTCTATTTATTTCTAACTGAAAGGCTGTAAATCATTTTTAAGACTCCTGAAATCAGCTCAATTATATTCAAGAAATCTTAGAACAGTATAATTTATTCATTATGTATCTATTGGTACTAAATTTTTCCTGTGTGTGTGTGTGTGAGAGAGAGAGAGAGAGAGAGAGAGAGAGAGAGAGAGAGAGAGAGAGAGAGAGAGAGAGAGAGAGAGAGAGAGAATGGGGACAGAAGCCCAGCCACACATATCACAGCTCTGTCACTCTTGCCGTGGTCACATGCCCTGGTGGCCAGGTTAAAGGTTAAACTTTGTTAAGACGTGTCCAATAAGTAACTGAAACTCCTTTTCATGCAAACGAACCATACCCAGGACCTTGGTCCCAGCCAGTGGTGTACATTCACCCAGAAAACCCCTGCTCACTCACTTTGTTCACCATCTCCATGCCAAAAAAAGAGATATTTAACTGAAAACTGTCTCTGGAGAAGACTGTTTCTCCTGTACTCATACTGACTGAGAACCTGTTTGCAGCCACCTTGCCTGCCCACGCTTTACTCCCTCCAGTCCAGTTCAATGTGCAAGGTTCCTGTATACCTGGGGGAAAAGGAGACCCACAGTGGCACTCATGTATAAGAAATACTAGTGAACATTTGATTTTGACAATATTGATGTCTGCATACTTCAAAAATGCCTTTCAAAAATTAAATTTATAATTATTTTTATTTCTTTAATGTATTAGGTATACATATATGTGTGTGTGGTGGTGGTGGTGGTGGTGGTGGTGTGTGTGTGTGTGTGTGTTTGGAAAGTAACCCTTTTCTTTGGAAACTCGTATCTACATGTCTGTTTATTTTTCTGTTACTGATGATAGTGCTAAACATTAGAGATTGCTTTCTGGCTTTGGGATACCCTAGAATTTAAAAGGTTATGAAAATTTCCTCTGTGTCTCTCGTGGCTCATTTCTTATAAGTTAGATTTTTATTATCCTATGGCTATAAATTCGATCTTTCTTCTGCATGGCCAGCAGTCACTCTGTTCCCATTAATTCCCCATAAGTTGTAAAAATACCTAGGAAAGATGTCTTCTTCAAGGCTGTCAAATACAAATAGCCAAAACACTAAAAATGTAACATTTGTATAATTCCTTATTGTGTCATGGTTCTTCTTGCTATAGGTAATCTATTGTATATATGGGTAATAATATAAAAGTATATGTAAAAAAAGACTGTTCCTAACTGGAAAGTATATTGAAGAACTTTATCATTATGTTGCCTTACATGCTGGTAACCACTGCTTATTATTAGTCATCATATGAGTATATTTAAGGAATTTGACTCTTTTCCTTGGTCTTAGTAATCAGATATTTGTATATAGATGATGTTTTAAAGGATCATACCATTTTACCTCATTAATATAATGATGATCAGGTTGATGAATATTTACAAAGAGTTAAAAGAGACATACCAAACTGAGTTTCTGGTTTTGAAACTAAAAGTATTTTTGTCCAATATGGTTATGAGTATAACTGTTGGTTTTCAGGAAAATATACAAATATAACTAAAATTTTAAGGATAGCTGGATTTCAAGTAGAAGAAATTGTTTAAAGTAAAAAACAAGTTGGTGTAAGTAAGAATATTAAACTTATTATATTTGTGGGTATTTTAAGAATTAAATTCCCACCCATAAAAATGTTTCTTATTAGAAATGTTTCAAGATAACTGAAACTTGCTATCATGAAATATAATTCTGTGATATTTGTTCACTAAAAGGCAAGGATGCTGTCAAAAGAACTTCTCAAAAGCCTGTAATACTATACAGTTGGTGTTCTGACTCATAGTCTTCTTTGTATGCAAGTTATTAAAAGGAAACTGTTTTATATTTGCTGTAAACACAGATCCATAGTTAACTAACATTACTTAATGAATGCAAATTGACAGCTTAGTGGAATCTAAAATAAACAATTCAACTAGATTGTGATGTGTACTGGGAAAATAGATGATTTTCTATTTGTTAGGAATTATGAATATAACCTTAGCCATGTTAAACAGAACTCCCAACAGTGAGGAGTTAAGATGAATCAGTATTTTGTTAATTTAAGTCCTTTTCAATCAAATATAAAGAAATCCATTTTTATGTTATTAATGTGATGCAATACTGTTTTTCAACACTTTAGTTAATAATATTTCTGGTTATTAGAGTTATAGATATTTAATTTATTTTTAATTTAAGCGTCTTCTTTAGTTTTAACTGAAAAAAATGGATTTTCCTGTAATATACATATTATTGCTGTTGTTGTTGTTGCTGTTGCTGAGGTCATAGACATGGTTTCTCTGTGTAACCATGGCTGGCCTGGATTCACTTTTTAGACCAGGCTTGCCTGGAATTCACAGAGATCTGCTTACCTCTGCATCCCAGAGTGCTGGGATTACAAGCAAGCAACACTGTGACTAATCATATATTATATTTTATTTATTTATTTACATTACTACTCAATCCATAGGCCCCTCCCTTCTCCCCTCCCCCCCATTCCCCCCCCCCCCTTCCTTCTTCCTTCATTCCTCACTCTGCTACTCCTCAGAAAAGGGGATCCCCACCCACCAACACACCCAGGCACATCAAGCTGCAGCAAGATTAAGCACATCCTCTTCCTCTGTGGCCTGGTGAGGCAGCCCCACCAGGGAGTAATGATCAAAAAGCAGGCAACAGAGTCTATGCCAGAGACAGCCCTTACTATGGGACCCCCAAGAAAACTTGGGCTACTTCCCAGTTTGTAAAGGAGCCTAGGTCCAATCCATGCATGGTCCTTGGTGGGAGCTCAGTCTCTGCAAACCGCACTGGGCCCTGATTAGTTGGCTCTGTTGGTCTTGTGGAACTCCTGTCCCCACCAGGTCCTTTTATCCTTCCCTTCACTCTTCCACAAGACAGCCACCCAGCGTTCTCTCTGCCGTTTGGCTGTGAGTTTCAGCACCTGTTTTGATCTGCTGTTGCGTGGACCCTTTAAGAGAACGGCTATACTAGGCTACCATCTGTAAGCACAGGAGAGTATCCATAATAGTGTCAGGGATTGACTCTCTCCATAGGGTGGATCTCAGGTTCGACCAGACATTGGTTGGACATTCCCTCAACCTCTGCTTTATTTTTATCATTATACATCATTGTACGCAGTGTAAATTTTGGGTCAAAGTATTTGTGGCTGGGTTGGTGTTCCCTCCCTCCACTAAGAGTTCTGGCTATTAGAGGGCAGCCTGTTTATTCTCCGTGACATCTGGAGTCATCCCTATATCTTCTCAAGAGCTTACTCAGACACTGTGCACATTGAATGTCTTCACCTTAAAGTTCATAGAACATATTCTAAGCCTAATTTACACTCCACAACTCTGCACAGATCTTCCCTACTTATTCAGTTCCATACCTTTATTTTCTTTCTTTGTTTAAAATTTTTTTCCTTCCATCTTTATTTAGAAAACAAACATGTAAAACATTAGCAACACCACCAAATATTCATACAAATAATGATTATTTTTAGAAAGACAGAAACAAACATATATTGTATAAAACCATAAATTTTGGATACCTATACAAGACAAAAAGAAAAGAAAATGCTATATATATATATATGACCAAAAGTCTATGAAATACCTTTGTCTTGCCTATTTAATCCTAGGTATGTATCTTGCCTTTAAGTCTGGTCAATATATGTAGTGATACTTCATTGAATAAAACTAATATTTGTATAAGCTCTTTAATACTAAGAAAAGACAATCTTCATTCACAGCAGACAGCAATATTAAGAGAGAGTGGAATTGAAAGAGACTCTGGTTTATTTTAGTTTTTAATCATTGGATAGTACGGAAATTGTTTATTTTTTTAATTTCTGAACATCATATACATCTTATGTATTCTAAAGAAGTTATACATTATAAGTATATGGGCATGATACTATGGAAGGACTTGGGAAAACTGGAAGAACCTTGTGTTAAATAAACTAAAAATTCACAAAACGTCTTATTTCTGCAAATGTTTTATACAAAGGAGCCTAAAGTAATGTGTTTTCTATAAATTGGCAGATTATCTTCTAACATTTATCATTATTTTAATTGCGGTACATGTGCCTAAGACAATGTTACTAAATATTGAATAGATTTTAATCTCCGAAAACATTCTCCTATGTGTGTGGAGGTGGGGTGGGTGTGACTGTGTGTGCTCATGCGCTTGCATGGACAAGCCCTTGAATGCACCTGTGCTTGCAAGAGTGGCATGTTTTGGCTTTTAGGACTCTTGTAATATTTTATTGAAATTTTTAACTTTAAGGTGAAAAAAGGGCTTTTAAATTCATGGTTTTTTGTTTTCTGGCTAGGAGTTAAACTGTGGTGGCTTTTTTGTTGGAAGTCAAGACTTCAGAGAAATCAATTTCCTCTATCGTCTTTTCTTTTTTAACTTCTTGACACCTTTGGGTTGTCTCTCAAACTCTTTTGGAGTCTTATCTTTACTGAATTTTAGAAGTATTTTCCCATTATTATGCTTGCTTCCGGTGTTATGTCAGGGTGAAAATGGTGATAGCACGTGTTTCCTTTCCTGTGTCTTAGCAGATATATTCCCTGTGCCGTGCCATTCTCAGATCCTCTATAGATTAATTTCCCCTTGGAAAAACAGCAGGACGCTCCTGATGTTCAGTCAGTTTAGGTCCTCAAAGTCAGGGTTCGGGGAAGACACATCTGTCCTTTCACTGCCACACTCTGCTGTAGAAACTATTCCTTGTTGTTTGAAATTAGTTAGGTTGCATTTGGGCAAATGTAACTGGTTTACTGTCCCCTTCTCAGGTGCAAGAATTGCATATGGGCAACATTAATCCTGATTCATATGTAATATCTTAGCTGTCTCAATAGAATTTTACTTAAATGAATAATATTTCCAGAAATGAGCTTAATAGGTAGTTATGCTGCCATGCTAATCCTTTCTTTATTAAAGTTCCAAATTACTGTCTTATCTATATAAGCACATCAGTTTTATAGTACTCAAATATGTATTTTTAATTGAGAAGCCAATTCCTCTTGGTTCCAATCTCCTCTTAATTGACTGTCACCCTCAGAATCTCTTACTTACTTACAAGGGCTGAACATTTAAGATTTGAACATTGCTTGGCGATGGTCTGATCTGAAGAGAAGTCCAGCCTCTTGCATTGCGCAAGCATCACCACAGGACAAGGTCATGTTTTCCTCTACAATAGAGCCAGAGATTAAATAGACTTTGTGTAATTTTTATGGTAATGTATTTTTAGGGTTATTTGTCATGATGCATTTGGAATTTTGGTAGTTTATGAAGAGTTTAAATTCATATACAATTTTTTGTCTTTAACTGTGGGATATTAACATTAATTTTTAATTTTATTACTCTATAGGAAAAGCATTAATTTTCTTCATTGCCACACGGATGCCACATACCCATTTAAATAGACATATGGATATATAATTACAAAAATATATTATTTAGTTCTTGAAGTAGTTTTAGAACTATTGGAGTCATATGAGTCCATATCTTCTGATTCCTGATCACCTGTAGAAAAGTCAAGACAGCCATTATGATACTTACTAACACTACCTTCCTGTCCTTCACTTAGGTTTATTAAACATTATTCTAAATTTTACGAACTATTAAAAAGTGTAATTCAGTTCACTGCTTCACATTTGAGCTTACTTTTCATGTCTCACAATGAAGGAGGTTGCTTCTTTACTTTTGTAACAAACACGTACCGGAAATAATGCTGATGGCTTCCCATAATTTCTATTTTCATTTAGGTTGGAAGACAAATGTTTTTCTTCAGTTCAAATTGTGACAGTATGTTGAGGTAAGCTCTACATTTTATGACACACTCTACACTTTAAAATATTAGAACAGCTCCAACAAATCTGGCTCCTCTATATGTGAGTAAAGAACTTGCTCTATCCAGTTACTTGAGGGTAAATTTGTAGCCTGTGAATATCTCAATGCAGAATTGCTGATGTGTTGGTTCATTTGGCTGACAATAAATCAGTATGTTCTCACAATATTGTACATCAAATATATGACTCCCATACAAAAATAAATCTATACAAACAAATTTCAGTTTGTACAGATGTGTAGCTATAAAAATACCATTGTGCACAAACTGTTGCACCAACCAAGGACGTGAATTTAGTGAACCTAGGCTCCTTGTTCAGATCTAGCCAATGGACAGCTCGTTCCCCATGGCTGTGGGGATAGTGGTGACTGCCTCTCACATTAACTCTGGTTGCCCTGATTTGATCACTTTCCCCTTAAATGGGAGGCCCAGCAACACACAAAAGAAGGGGAAGCAGACTATCTGGATGAGACCTGATATGCTGTGGCCATATGGAAAGGGAGGAGGTCCCCTTCTGTCAGAGGTCTAGGGGATGGAAATATGGCGGAAGAGGGAGGGAGGGTGGAAGTGGAGAGATACAAGTGAGGGGATAACAATCAGGATGTAATCTGAATAAATTATAATAAATTAAAATAAAAAACACCACTGTATTTTTATACCCTGAAAACCATAATATTACTTTATTGTAGGCTTTAAAATATATTTTATTAATTTATTCAGATTACATCTCAATTGTTATTTTAATGTAGGGTATTAAAACTACTCAAAAGTATTTGTCTCATATGTTAAGTGATGGCAATGACAAAAAAGTCAGTGTTTATTTATTCTTTGTATATATGCATAAGTAAGGACATGTATTCATGTGTGTATATGTTTGTGTGTATAGAGTACATATATGTGTGAGGTGGGATGCTTTGCACGCTTGTGTGTATATCCTAGAGAACTTCAGGCATCCTTCCTCAAAAATGGCAAGCTTTAATTAATATTTTTACCATTAAAACAGGGTTTCTCACAATCTTGGAACTTGCTGGATAGGCTATCATGTCAGTGAACTTGAGATATCTACCTGTCTCAGTTTCCCAGTGTTTGGATGACAATTGTATTAACTCTGCTGGGCCTTGTTAAATGTGCTCTAAAGATTCAACTCAAGACTCTTCACTTGTGCAGACAACACGTTATCACCAAGCCCTCTCCCTAACCCTATTTATATCCTTAATTTGTTTTAGGTTAGAATATGATATAATAACTTTTATCCCAGCTTGTTTGTGCTTCTGTGTCTTTATTCTTTGTTTTCATTAATTCTTATTCTTAAGTCCTGACTCCCAAATCATTTGTTTCTCACCATTGATTTCCTTTGCTCCATTCCAGTTAATATTACTGATGCTTTCTTATGACTTGTATTATGCTGGATCATTTAATGTCAACTTGATGCAAACTAGTGTTATCTGAAAAAAGGGAACCTCAATTTAAAAATGCCTTGGATCTGGACCCAGGGCACCTGCACAAACAATTGTACCAACCAAAGACAATGCATGCAGTAAACCTAGACCCCTGTTCTGATCTAGCCAATGAACATCTCATTCTCCGTGGTTGTGAGGAAGAGTGGGAACAGCTTCTGACATGAACTTTAATGCCCCCAATTTGATCACTTTCCCCTTCACCCCCTTGGTCTTGCAGCACACAGAGGAAGTGGAAGGAAGCTATCAGGATGAGACCTGATAGGTTGTCATCATATGGTGGGGGAGGAGGTCCCCTTCTGTCAGAGGTGGAGGGGAGGGTTTTAGGGCAAAGGGGGATGGAAGGTGAGAATGGGAAGATACAATCAAAGGGATAACAATCAGAATCTAATCAGAATCAATTATAATTAAAAAAGAAAAAGAAAACAGAAAAATGCCTCCATAATATCCAGCTATAGAGCATTTTCTTAATTAGTGCTTGAGGGAGGAAGGTCCCTTGTGGGCTGGTGCCTTGGGTTCTATAAGAAAGAGAAAGTGAGGAATATACCTGAGTTATTGCAGAGGAAAGAAATTTCCAAACAACAACAAAATGCTAGCACAGTTACTAAGAACAACAGCTAATAAATGAAGCCTGATGACATTAAAAAAAAAATACCTTCTAAATCTCAAAGGAAACAATAATTTGAACAAAGAGGTAAGCTACACAATGTGAAATGATTTTTATGAAGTACATACCCAATAGAGGACTAATATCAAAAATATATAAAAAACTAAAAAAAAAAAAATAGGATAACATGAAAACAGATAACATCATTAAAAACTGCAACTACTGCAGTCAGTGTAGCAGTTCCTTAGGATGATGTGAATAGCATTATCTCAAAATACAGCCCACTCTTGGGCATACGCCCAGAGGAAGCTTCATCCTTCATTAGTGCTCTATTTATAGTGGCCAGACATTGGAAACAGCCTACTTGTCCCTCAACAGATAGAAAATGTGCTACATTTACACAGTGGGATACTACTCAGCCATTAAAAAAGCAAAATCATGAAACTTACAGGTAAATTTAAGTAGAACAAAACAAACAACAACATAAAAAAGCACTCTGAGTGGGGTAGTTTAGACCCAGAAAGACAAATGTGTTATTTATTCACTTAAATATGGATATTAGCTGTTAAGTCAATGATAAATACACAACCGTAGAACCACAGAGGTTACATACAGAATAAGGGATGTGGGGAGGTGAGATGGAGAAGTCTCCCTAGGTAAGGGAAATAAAGTAGATAACTACAGGTGGGTGGAGTTGGGGAACTGGAGCCAGATAATCCAGTGGTGAGGGTGGAAAGGGGGCTATGGGGACAGATACAGGAACAGTGCGCTCAAATTAAGCACTCTTTGAAGGTGCTTAAACAGAGAGGCTTCCGGATACAGCAGATGGGAACAGATGAAAAGACACATAGGCAGAAATTATACAGAGTGAGATGGAACATTTAGCCCTAAATGTGGTGTCTACATCAAACCCTTCTTAACAATGATTAACCAACCCTGAAATAGAGGAGGTTGAAAGAGTATGTAGCCAGTAGAGACGGAGGACAGCGAGAGAATCAGGCCCTCTGGAAAAGAAAGGCACATAAGAGGCTACAGAGACTGAAGCAGCAAGAACGGTGCCTACAAGCTCTACACCAGGTCCTCTGAATATATACTGTAGTTTTTACTTTAGGTTTTTTTTTAAATTGGATTCTTGAGGGTAAGAATGAGTTGGTCTCTGAACCTTGTGCGTCCTCTTAGGATTTTTTTTTTCTCCTGTCAGGTTGCTCATTTCACCTTTGATATAATAGTTTTTGTGTCACCTCAGATTTTCTTTTGTCACATTGGGTTGTTACATCTTAGAAGGCTGAGGGCCAGAGAGAGGGCTCTGAGGTTAAGAGAACTGGCTACTCTACCAGAAGTCCTGAGTTCAAATCCCAGGCCCCACGTGGTGGCTCACAAGCATCTATAAAGAAACCTGGTGCCCTCTTCTTGCATGCAGGTTTACATGCAGACACAATATTGTGTGGTTTACATAAAAACACTGTTTAAACTGTAAAGTTTAATTTTTTCTTTCTTTTTTTTGTAATTAATTTATTCATATTACATCTCAATGGTTATCCCATCCCTTGGATCCTCCCATTCCTCCCTCCCTCCCATTTTCTCCTTACTCCCCTCCCCTATGACTGTTCCTGAGGGGGACTTCCTCCCCCTGTATATGCTCATAGGGTATCAAGTCTCTTCTTGGTAGCCTGCTATCCTTCCTCTGAGTGCCACCAGGCCTCCCCATCTAGGGGATGTGGTCAAATATGGGACACCAGAGTTGCTGTGAAAGTCAGACCCCACTTTCCACTCAATTGTGGAGGTGTCAGATATTGCTGTACTTAAGTTCTTCTTGCACAATGAAATTTAAAATCTTTAACATTATTTTTCATATTTTCTGGAGGCTCAATGACAAAGAAAATATCATGCTAAGAAGTCTATTTGCTATACAGAAGATTAATGACTTACCAGTCCAATCTTACATTTAGTAGTCTGCCTAGTCCCTTCTGCAGATGGCAAGCATGTCTTTCTAAGAACATCATTAGCTACACATTTTTCCCTTCTTTACATGTTCCTAAACATTATATAGGCATATTACATGGATTTCTTTGAGAAGAATCACATTTAATTGCATTTAAATTTATTGAAGTCTAACAAGTTATATCTGAAATTAACATATTCTTAGTGTTATTACCATAACATGATATTGTGAAATGACACCATAGACTTACTAGTTAGAAGTGTTGAAACAAATTAATAAGCATTAGAAGCAATTACATATAATTTTGAAACATGTTTCCAGGATATTATTTTAGAGAAATTATTACATTATTTTTCTCTGTATTTTATTTTTTAATATTTTAAAATATATATTTTTGTTTTATTCTTATAATTTTACTTTGAGGATTTTATACATGAGAACACTGTATCTACAATATCAACCCCAGTTCTCTCTCTTTTAGTTCTGCTCTTTTGCCCCATATTACATCTTAAATTAATAATATCTTCTCTATATTATTCTCTCTCTCTCCCCCCCCTCTCTCTCTCTGTCTCTCTCTCTGTCTCTCTGTCTCTCTCTCCCCCCTCTCTCCTCTCTCTCTCCTTTCTCTCTCTCTCTCTCTCTCTCTCTCTCTCTCTCTCTCTCTCTCCTGTCTCTCCCTCTCTCTCTCTGTCTCTCTCTGTCTCTCTCTCCCCCCTCTCTCTCCTCTCTCTCTCCTTTCTCTCTCTCTCTCTCTCTCTCTCTCTCTCTCTCTCTCTCTCCTGTCTCTCTCTCTCTCCTGTCTCTCTCTCTCTCTCTCTCTCTCTCTCTCTCTCTCTCTCTCTCTCCTGTCTCTCTCTCTCTCCTGTCTCTCTCTCTCTCTCTCTCTCTCTCTCTCTCTCTCTCTCTCTCTCTCTCCTGTCTCTCTCTCTCTCTCCTGTCTCTCTCTCTCTCTCTCTCTCTCTCTCTCTCTCTCTCTCTCCTGTCTCTCCCTCTCTCTGTCTCTCTGTCTCTCTCTCCCCTCTCTCTCTCCTGTCTCTCTCCTCTCTCTCTCTCTCCTCTCTCTCTCTCTCTCTCTCTCTCTCTCTCTCTCTCTCCTCTCTCTCTGTCTCTCTCTCTTTCTGTCTCTCTCTCTGTCTCTCTCTCTCTGTCTCTCTCTCTCTGTCTCTCTCTCCTGTCTCTCTCCTGTCTCTCTCTCTCTCTCTCTCTCTCTCTCTCTCTCTCTCTCTCTCTCTCTCTCTCTCTCTCTCTCACACACACACACACACACTTAGTACATTTAGGGAAGTTGGTTCTATGTGAATTTGTTAAGGTCTGATCACTTAAGATAGGGTAACCTAATGATATTTTTCTCAGAAGAAAACTTGCTCATCTCTGAATCTATTGACTTCTTATAGCTTTTGTTGTTGTTGTTGTTGCTTTTTGTTGTTTGTTTGTTTGTTTTGACTTCCTGTAGCTTTTTATCTGGGAGTGAGTTTTGTCAAATATCCCTTATCCACTTTAGTATGTTAACTGGTATTGTAAGTATGTAGGTTTTAAAAAAGATATCTATATTATTGAGATATTGTGAGTATAATTTATATCTAGAAGACACAAGAAGGCATGTGTTTTACTATGCATCTTTCAGCACTTCTACAATGTTCCCTTAGCCTTATATGTAAGAGTTACATTATAGATGTACCAATGGTCCTGGGAACTCCAAGGCCACTTACTCTCTACATTTTATCTAATCGTGAATCCTGTAAAAGTCTACTTCTGCTATAGTTAGAGTCCTCCTCCTCCTCCTTCTCCTCCTCCTTTTTCTCCTCCTCCTTTTCCTTCTCCTTTTTCTCCTCTTCCTCCCTCTTATCCTTCTTTTCCTACTATTCTCGTCTTCCTTCTTCTCTTTCTCATTTTTGTTCCCCTTCTCCTCCTCTCCTTTCCTCCCCATCCTCCTCCTTCTTTTCCCAGATAAAGATATTATTTTCTCCTTACAGTATAGTGCCAGGGGTTTGGTCTCTTCCATGGCTTGGGTCTTGGGTTGGGCTAGGCACTGGTTGGACATTCCTAAAATCTCTGCGCTATCTTTCCTAGCTTTATTTCTGCATGTTTTATAAGTAGGGTGGGTTTTGGATCAAAGTTCTTGTGGATGGGTTAGTGTTATGTATCCTCCTCTCGAGTCTTGTCCAGTTATAGGGTGTCCTCTTCAGTCTCCATGACCCATGCAACTAATGAAAAAACAGAAACTGGCACTAATACAAGTATATTAGAAATAAATTTTATATCACATGGAATTTTCAAACTGAAATGCAGAATAGAGAAGAGCTAAAAATCTTGTTTAAATAGTTATCTGATGTAGGTACAAGTGATGTACAAAGCAACATGGATATATTATAGGACTATCAGCACACAACCAAGAGACCTGTGAATTCAAGGGACTCTATAAAACTGTATAATATATTTCAGATCCTTTAGGTAAGAATGTAAATATAAACAGTGTGTAATGTTCAAAAGGTCAGAGTAGTTTTGAATTTTGTTTTCCCCACCAAAGGGATTATCACTAAGTCAAGAAGAGGTTTTTCACATCTTACTGAAGACACTTGCTGGAAAAGTCTGTGTTGCTTTGTTTTTTATTTTCTTTTTAATGCAGAGGTTTAGTTAGATGTGATAGTTATGTGTGTTTTGCGCTACTGGGTTTAAAATGAAACATGCTTCTGGTACTTGAACTCTTCTAGGAGAAGTCAAAAGCTTTTGTCTAGCTGCAATTCCTCCCTTGAATGAGTGTAATTGAGTTCCCAAAGATAGATCTGAAATATGAGAATGCACCTGATTTCTGTGTAAATTGAAGCTTTTATTTCCTTTTTACCTGTCACTAGGTTCTTTTAGCAAGAAAAATAAATGACAGAGTATTTTCTTTCTTTTTTTCTTTCTTGAATCTTAGGTTAATACTGGAGATATATTTGCCATGCTTAAATTTAAAACTTTTTCTTAAAGGGATAGCAGTCACATGTTAGCTCCACACATTTAAAAGAGTTTGCACTGGCACAGACAATCTTTTCCTTGGGGCAAATAGATTTAATAGTTGACCTAGCAACAAGATACAAAATTAATTGTTTTTCACAAGGGTTGTTAATCATAATGGTGACAATTCCATACAATGAAGCCCAAAGTAATTGAATATTGCCTCCCACTTTAAGTGTAATTTAAATCACTCAGCATGTTTAAATGCTGTGGATGAAAGAGTTTTTAAGTGGTTAAAGATGATCCATAAGCTAATTGCAAAGCAGTGGTGGCATTTTTATTTATTATAGAATGTTCACCCATTAATTGTGTGTGGTGATACAGTTCACTGGAGTTTCTCATTGAACATGTTGCAAAGGTTAACTGGAGCCAAGTTGAAAGGAAGTAAAAATAAAGAAGCATGTTCCTACATGCTACCATACTTACCAAAAATAGTGCTTTAAAATATAGACACAAAACAACATTTTAATGATAAAATAAAACAATTCTATTTTATGGATGAATTAAGTATACACAAGTTATTTAAGATTAAGTATTATAAATTAATGTTGATATGTTTATACAGTATAATGTTATAAGAATGAAGGCATTACAATTGTTTTGTTTTTAATTGGTGATAATATAAAGATTTTAAGACAGATATCACTTTTGAATAAAAGTTAACACTCAGTTATTTCAGAACTGATACAATAATTGATTCAAGGAACATCAGAAGCTATATATTTTTTGAATTTAAAAACCATTTCTTCTGTTATTTTTTGTGTGCTAATATATATATATATATATATATATATATATATATATATATATATATATATTATACATTTTCATTTCTAGAGTTTTAGTGACACCAGCCCTAATGTCACTTTCTTCTTTGCAATTGATAACCTTGCCTTGAGAATAATGTATGACCGCAGCCTTTTAGGATTTAGCATACAATAAATCAAAATGAACTTCCTAATCATAAAAGCACCAGGAGACATTTACTTAGCCATAATTGCACTAATGGAGAAATCTAAGTCATAATTACTTGTTATAGGAAAGGAATGCATGCACTGACATACCTCAAATAAACTTGAAAAAATATGCAATTTTATTAGTTCTGTTATTCGAATATTCACAAAAACTTTTTTCACCTGCTTCACATGACCACTGATGAGATGGCTATTTGTCTCTATGCTCAGCCAGTTGTTCCCTGATGATATTTGAATATATTTTATGAGGTTATTTTTTTTCAGCAAATTTTCTAGATTTACTATTGATTTCTTGATTTTTCTATTAATGGCTTTAGTCTAAATAGTGTTTTCTATATTTATCATGAAAATTGCCCTTTATGTTGTAGTTTTTTATTTTAAGCCTCTAACATCCTTTTGCTCACATAATTTGTTTGCCTTTATCATTTTTTGCTTCATTAATAAACCTGTTTTCTTTGTTGTTGTTGTTGTTTTAAAGTACTCTTTAGTGTGTTCCTTTATCATAGATTCAAAATGTGCAGTCATCATCAAACCCCTACCCAGATCTACCCAAGGGACAGAACATTCTCTACAGTTAAGTGGAGACTGGGGACTGACTTTCACACCATCTCTGGTGCCCCATATTTGGCCATGTCCCTTTGTTGGGGAGGCCCAATGGCATTTGAAGGAAGGATAGCATACTACCAAGAAAAGACTTGATTCCCTAGCACCATATTCAGGGGGAGGAGGTCCCTGTCAGTCACAGTCATAGGGAAGGGGGATTTGGGTGAAAGTGGGAGGGAGGGAGGAATGGGAGGATGCATTGGATGGGATAGAAAATGAGATGTAATATGAATTATTTTATTTTTCAATAAAAATGTATTTAAAATAAATAAATAAATAAATAAATAAAAATAAAAATAAAGTACTCTTTAGAAAAATCAGATCTATCTTCTTGTACCCATTGCATCAGATAGTATCTATAAACAACATTTTAATGCTTATATTATGACATAGTAAATATAATCTACTACTACTATCTATAAAAGTTATAATATTTTCATGCTTATATTTGAATGTTTGGCCTAAAACAATATTTTTATTTTTTAAATTAATATTTTATTGGATCTATGTGGATTTCATATTATGCATCCTGACTACACTTATTTTCTACTGCTCCCAGGTCCACACCCTTGTGACCTTCTTTTAAAAAAAAGCAAAAACAAAAAAACCAAACAAATCAAAGAGTGCAATTTGTATTGCCTATGTATTTACTGGAGCATGGTCCAAATCAAAGTAGTCAGCCCCTTAAAAACAATTGAATCCTTTCCTACCTGTACCTCTGCCAGAAGCCATCAGTAGTGGAGAGCTACATTTCAGCATCCTTTTTTTTTTTTTTTTTTAGTCTGTGCCTATTGTCTTTTTTATTGAATATTTTAGTTATTATAATTTATTCACATTACATCTCTATTGTTATGCCCTCCCTCTTATCTCCCCATTCCCACTCTCTCCCACAGGATAATTTTTAAGAGTGCTCTTTCATGGCTTCCTGACTAGGCTGTTACTTCTTTAGAGGTGTGGTGGAATGAGAGTAGGGGTTGTCAGGCAAGGTCTCTTGAGTATCTCTGCTGTCTTGGAACTCTGAGGGTAGACCAGATGGCCTTAGAATCATGAGATCTACATGGCTATTTCTTTTGAGAGTTGTGATTGATTAAATGTGAGCACTACCATGTCTTCCTTCTGTCTGTGTCTTTGTCATCCTCTGCAGTATTTTACAATGTTCTTTTGAGTTCCCTTCTTTTTGTGAGCTTTAATGTATTCATTTTTCTTATACATTTATGCCTTGGTTTACTGGATTTTTTGCTCTAAAATTATTATCAGTGACATTTGGAAGGATGTCTCTGTTATCTTTTCTATTCAGTGTTTTGCTAAGATATTTGCTACCCATTACTTGTTGATTTATTGCTTATACACTACGAAAAATTGTGAAATTCCATCTTTATATTTGAAAATTTGTAATGGTATAACAAATTTTTAGATGTGAATTCTTTCTTACTGCATGGTTGAGCATACTACTGATCATTTTTAATATTTGGTCACAGCTATTCTTAAATTCAACTGTTATCAACAGCCATACCTCTTATTATCAATATCTCATGATTTAAATATCAACACATAAATTTTGGAAGGGCACATACATCCAAACCATATAAATTTTCTTTTTATTCATGCCTGATACTTAATGACCGACTACATAGATTTAAATTTTATTAGCCTTATTACTTAAATATATCCATTTTGGTCTTTAGGTCTCGAAAATTATTAGAAAGGTCATATTTTTATATATAATTGCTTTCAAACATTTAAGTACCTCTGGCACATTAAATTAATCTTACTTAAGCAAAATATTATGCATTACAAAGTGAAGGGAAATTAGATCATGTTTTATTTTATCTTCTTAGTTAAGAGGCTAATATAATAATTTATTCTTTTTGTTTTGTTGTTTGTGTTTTTGTTTTTCTTACCTGAAATGTTGAAAATTTGAATCACAGGTCTTATGGGTAGTGCTAAATGAAGGGTTTTTTTTTTTGTTGTTGTTTTGTTTTGTTTTTTTGAGACAGGGTTTCTCTGTGTAGCCTTGGCTGGCCTAGACCCACTTTGTAGACCAGGCTGGCCTTGAACTCACAGAGATCCACCTGCCTCTGCCTCCCGAGTGCTGGGATTAAAGGCGTGCACCACCACGCCCGGCTCTAAATGAAGGTTCTTTTTTTTTTTTTATTTTTTTTATTTTTTTTTACACATTTTTATTGAAAATTAAAAATAATTCCTATTACATCTCATTTTCTATCCCATCCCATGCATCCTCCCATTCCTCCCTCCCTCCCACTTTCACCCCAATCCCCCTTCCCTATAACTGTGGCTGTGGGGGACCTCCTCCCCCTGAATATGGTGCTAGGGTATCAAGTCTTTTCTTGGTAGTCCTCTATCCTTCTTCCGAGTGCCATTGGGCCTCCCCCACAAAGGGACATGGCCAAATATGGGGCACCAGAGATCCTGTGAAAGTCAGTCCCCAGTCTCCACTTAGCTGTGGAGAATGTTCTGTCCCTTGGCTAGATCTGGGTAGGGGTTTGATGACGACTGCCCGTTTTGTCCATGGTTGGTGCCTTAGATCAAGCAGAATCCCTGGGCTCAGATCTAGCCATCATAATGTTCTTCTTGTAGGTTTCTAGGACCCTCTGGGTCCCCCTACTTGCCTATCCTCTATATTTTCCTCATCTAGAGTCTCAATAGGATGTCCTCACCTCTATCCCCGTTTCCTGGTAGGTGCAGACTTTCATGGGACCTGTCCCTTGGGCTAGTGTCCGGTAATAAGTGAGTATATACCATTTGACTCTTTCTGCTTCTGGGTTAGCTCACTCATTATGATCATTTCTAGTTCAATCCATTTGTCCACAAATTTTGGAAAATCCTTGTTTTTAATAGCTGAGTAATATTCCATCGTGTATATGTACCACAGTTTCTTTATCCATTCTTCTACTGAGGGGCACTTAGGCTGTTTCCATGTTCTGGCGATTATGAATAAGGCTGCTATGAACATGGTTGAGCAAATTTTCTTGTTGTGTGCTGGAGCATCTTCTGGGTACACTCCTAGGAGTGGAATAGCTGGGTCTTGAGGAAGCCCTATTCCCGTTTTTCTGAGATAGCACCAGATAGATTTCCAAAGTGGCTGTACTAGTTTGCATTCCCACCAGCAATGAAGGAGTGTTCCTCTCTCTCCACATCCTCGCCAGCATGTGTTGTCACTTGAATGTTTGATTTTAGCCATTCTGATGGGTGTAAGATGGAATCTCAGAGTTGTTTTGATTTGCATTTCTCTGATGACTAGAGATGTTGAGCATTTCTTTAAGTGTGTCTCAGCCATTTGATATTCCTCTGTTGAGAATTCTCTGTTTAATTCTGAGCCCCATTTCTCAATTGGGTTATTTGGTTTGGTGGCATTTAATTTTTTGAGTTCTTTATAAAGTTTGGATATTAGACCTTTGTCAGATGCAGGGTTGGTGAAGATCTTTTCCCAGTTTGTAGGCTGCCGCTTTGTTCTTTTGACAGTGTCTCCAGCCTTACAGAAGCTTCTCAGCCTCATGAGGTCCCATTTATTAATTGTTGACCTTAAGGCCTGGGCTGTTGGTGTTCTGTTCAGGAAGTTGTCTCCTGTGCCGATGTGTTCCAGGCTCTTCCCCACCTTTTCTTCTAACTGATTTAGTGTCTCTGGTTTTATATTGAGGTCTTTAAACCATTTGGACTTGAGTTTTGTGCATGGTGACAAGTATGGGTCCAATTGCATTTTTCTACATGTAGAAATCCAGTTAGACCAGCACCATTTGTTGAAGATGCTATCCTTTTTCCATTGAATAGATGTGGCTTCTTTGTCGAAAATCAAGTGACTATATGTGTGTGGATTCATATCTGGGTCTTCAATTCGATTCCATTGATCAACCAGCCTATTGCTGTGCCAGTACCATGCTGTTTTAAGTACTATTGCTCTATAGTACAGCTTGAGATCAGGTATGGAGATTCCTCCTGAGGATCTTTTATTGTATAAGATTGTTTTAGCTATTCTGGGTTTTTTGTTTTTCCATATAAAGTTGAGAATTGACCTTTCAATGTCTTTAAAAAATTGTGTAGGTATTTTGATAGGGATTGCATTGAATCTGTAAATTGCTTTTGGTAAAATGGCCATTTTTACTATGTTGATTCTCCCGATCCACGAACAGGGGAGATCCCTCCATCTTCTCAAGTCACCTTCAATCTCTTTCTTTAGGGACTTAAAGTTTTTTTCAAACAAGTCTTTCACTTGTTTGGTTAGAGTTACTCCTAGATATTTTAACTTGCTTGTGGCTAATGTGAAGGGTGTAGATTTCCTAATTTCTTCCTCTGTATGATTGTCATTTGTATATAGGAAGGCTACTGATTTTTTTGAGTTAATTTTGTACCCAGCCAGTTTGCTGAACGTGCTTATCAACTGAAGGAGTTCTCTGGTGGAATTTTGGGGGTCACTTATGTACACTATCATATCATCTGCAAATAGGGATAGTTTGACTTCTTCCTTTCCCATTTGGATGCCCTTGATCTCCTTGTGTTGTCTTATTGCTCTGGCTAGGACTTCAAGGACTATATTGAAGAGATATGGAGAAAGTGGGCAGCCTTGTCTGGTCCCTGATTTTAGAGGATAAATGAAGGTTCTTAAAATAGACTTTTCTTAGATGTTTCTGGTCATAACGAAAATGAATTAATTGGTTATTTAGTAATGAGTGGAAATTGTTCACCATTCTGGAGGTTGAGAAGTCTAATATAAAGTTAGTAGTGAATTCAGTATCTAGTGAGCTCTCAAATTTTGTAAGTTTACTTAGAGTCTATGATAATTGTTCATAAGTTGTGATTTCCTCCTTTGTCTGAACATGTTGAAATACAGTCAGAAATTCCTTATATAAAACGAACAGTTTCTTCCCCCAAGACCTATTTACTCATCATGTAATCATACTTAGAATTCACCATCTTCTATATACGTTCTATATATGTCTTCTATATATGTGATAACCTTAGGATTTAAGGTTTAAACATGAGAACTTTTCCAGGAAACATAAAATTTCAAGAGTCAAAAATTCTACAATCTTAAAATGTCACAGGCAGATCACTAACATGGCAGAGTAGTTACAGTGGTAGTGTCCTGTAGCAGATAACCACAGGAGAACATGTATGTTAGTGTTCAAGTCACTTCTCCTACTCACACAATTCAGGCTTCTTTGCATAGGGAGTAGTGGCAACCATGGTAGGCAAGACCTCCCAATTCAGTTAATGTACTGAAGAAACCCCCTAAAAGATAGGCCCACAGATTTCTTTCCAGGATGCTTCTAGATCTCTCAAATTGACAATTAACAGTCACTATGACAGTCATTTGTGGGTCATCAAGTCTAGGAATATGCCATCTTTCAATTTTTTCCTGTAACCCAAAGAATGACCTTGTTTAATTCAGTATATGGCTGTGTCTGAAGCTAAGAAGCATTTGGTCTAAATCCACATAAAGCATTATTTTCAATAAGTTCATTCAATGAATAGATAAGCAAAATCCTTTGCTGTTTTAAACATTTGAAAGAACATTTTTTCTCCTTATTTAAATTCTTTAAGTAGTTTAATTTTCAGAATGATTTCAAATGCTCACTCTCATTTAATGATCAAAAAATCTGTATTTCATTTCAAAATATAAAAGATAAAATTTATATTATCTTCAGTCTATTTCCTAATACCTGTATCTATTACCTGAATCTTTACTCAAAAACATAGTTTTTTCCTGCCAAATGATATAATATTCTACACTTTCTTTATAAATGGAAGATTACATTTTATACTGCCTACTCAGATAAATATTTCTGAGCTAGAAATTATTATTTCCTATTTTACCAGTAAACCCCATTTCCAACTGCTTACTTGGCCTGGGTGAATATCTAAATACTTAAGCCGTTTATCTAAAGGACATATTGCTCCAGATAAAGACTTTGATTTCTTACATGTATTAATTTATTAATTAGAAATTCAGATTGTATATTTTATGATATTCATTCCCTTTCATTAACTCTGCTCCAATCAACCTTCTAAGTACCCAATATCATATTGTTTCCCTCTTTTTTAAATTCTAGCTTCCTAGAATTGAGAGGCAAGTGAAGCACAGTATGGAAACCTAGTAAAGCTGAAACTTCCTAAAATATGTGAAGGTCATCCTAGTGAACTCTCCAAATAATGAGGGAGACAGAGTCTCAACTTGTCAGGAAGTGTTACATCACTTGAGTTGTTGACCAAAGGGAAGTCTCCAAACAACCCATGCGGCTACCAATACAATAGGTTGCGCTTCACAAACTGACCCCAGGCCCCATTACTGAAGACAACAACCACACAGCTCAATGAACAAGGAGAGGCTGAGTTGGTACCTATATAGAACCTTCTTCCCTATGTTTTTATGTCTGTGGTAGAAGACCGTACTCTGTAGGCTCCCAAAGAGAAACATAAACACCAAACTCACCACAAAAACTTTGACCTGTAATTTTGTCATGCCTGCAAAATATGATAGGACAATGGTGGCACAAAGCCTGTGGAGGTCAACAACCAATGTCTGACTTGGGTTAAGGCCCACTCCATACTGGACACTTCCTGAGGGATAAAGAACTAGAGAATAGATATCTCAGAGGCCTAGGGTTATACAACATTCTACTAGTCTTAACAACAATGACAACAAGAACAAAACAGCAATAAAAATTAAAAGTAGGGGATAAATTGACTCCTAATGGTGTTCTGTCCAACTCATAAATAAATACCTTATACAGTCATCCTCAGAATATTTTCTTCCTGCAAGAGGAAGGAAAAATACAGGGATCCACAGACAGAAAATTTACAACACACACACACACACACACACACACACACACACACACACACACACACACAAAGAGAGAGACAGAGACACAGAGACCCTCGAACACACAACTCAAAATGGAATGCCTTCATCAAATGCTTCCCTTCAGAACTCAGAGAATACCATGGAAGAGAAAGCAGAAGGAATGTAAGAGTCTATGGGGGGAATGGAGGAAGCCAGGAGAACAAGGATTTCTAAACCAACTGATCAGAGCCCATATCAACTCTCAGAGATGGAAATAGCAAGTACAGGTCCTATGTGATCTGTCTAAATATTATTGCACATATATATATATATATATATATATATTGCTTTTGAAGTAGTGAGTTTCCATGTGGCTTTTCAAGAAGTCTTTAGAGTTAGGTGTTCCTGATATATTCCCTCCTTCACCCTACTCTTTAAGACATAACAAAGCCGATACACATATCAACTCACAGAGATTGGGCCAGTACAGACAAGATGTGCACCTGTTCAAGAAAAAGACAAATATCCAAGTATGGAGCAATGGAAATGGTAAAAAAAAAAAAAAGTTCAAGTTTTAACCAAGAAACTATTGATTGTTTGATACTTGCTGGGAAAGAGAAAATAAGTTTTGACCAATGGAGTGACATTGTATATATAAAGCACACTCCACACTTTCCACTCCACACTCCACACTCTCCACTTCACACTCCACACTCCACACTCTCCACTTCACACTCCACACTCTCCACTTCACACTCCACACTCCACACTCTCCACTTCACACTCCACACTCTCCACTTCACACTCCACACTCCCCACTTCACACTCCACACTCCCCACTCCACACTCTCCACTTCACACTCCACACTCTCCACTTCACACTCCACACTCTCCACTTCACACTCCACACTCCCCACTCCACACTCTCCACTTCACACTCCACACTCCACACTCCACACTCTCCACTTCACACTCCACACT